>NC_067246.2:18855100-19158130 GCF_019359855.2 Lolium perenne | reverse complement strand
GTAATCAGCCAAAACGGGGCCCCAAGACATGCAAAGGTCGCCTTTACGGAGCCCCGAAGATCTAGCCCTTTGACCGGCCACGAATGATAGTTGACCCATGGAATTTTATCTCCCTTTGTGTTGTGTTAGGTCGTAGGAACATGTAATAACAACTATTAGCACATCTTACCTCAAGATTTTCTTCCCAGGACGAAACCCTAATCCGGGAGCCCCCGCAGATCTACCCCTTTGACCGGCCACGAATGACAATTGATCCATGGAATTTTATCTTCCTTTGTGTTGTGTTAGGTCATACGAACATGTAATAACAACTATTAGCCCATCTTTCCTCAAGATTCTCTCCGCAAGACGAAACCCTAATCCGGGAGCACCCGCAGATCTACCCCTTTGACCGGCCTCCAATGACAACTGACCCATGAAATTTTCTCTTCCTTTTTGTTGTGTTAGGTCATAGGAACATGTAATAACAACTATTAACCCACATTACCCCAAGTTTCCCTCCGCGAGATGAAACCCTAATCCGGAGCCCCGCGGATCTACCCCTTTGATCGGCCTCCAATGACAGTTGACCCATGGACTTTTCTCTTCATTTGTGTTGTGTTAGGTCATAGGAACATGTAATAACAACTATTAGCACATTTTAAAGTACACGGTTAGCCAACACGTGAGACCAATATAAAATCACACATACTATATAAAATAAGGATCACAAACATATTAAATAACTAGACACACAAGAGCGGTATGGTTCCCACGTCTTCGAGATGGTATCTGCGCCACTACACCATGAAGCGATCGTCCGCCTCAGCGATGCAATCCGGCGCTGCCCTTGGCGGTAGCGCCGCACATACCCCTTTAAGCAAAGTGGCGGCTCAGAGTGAGACTCTCGGCTTCCGTCACGCATCGACCTCCGGGAAGTTCATTTGGTGGTGTGGCCGGGTAAACCTCCACGCCGCATTGTCATGTATATGCGCGGGCAGCCTCCTGCTTAGTGTTGAAGATGCGGAGCCACACATGCACTTTAGCGGTAGTGATTTCAGCTGCGAAATGGCCCCTAGTCTACATGCGAACGCCAATGTAGCATGTGTTGCTACAACGAGGAGGAGCCATCTCAACGACAGCAGTGGTGGTGTTGGAGGATGATTGCTACTAGTGGTGTTGGAGGAACTGGCGACGGTGGTGTTGGAGGAACTGCCGGCGATGGTGTTGGAGGAACTGCTGGCGGTGGTGTTGGAGGAGAACTACCCGAGACATGGCTAGATATATGTAGGGAGTTGAGGGCTCAAACAACGGGAAAACATGGCGGGAGAGAAACGACAGGAGAAAATGGCGGGAGAGAATGGGCGGGGAAACATGGCGGCAGAGAATGGGCGGGAAAAAATGGTGGGAGGGAATAAGCAAGAATTGAGGCTATGCCGATGGTATAACCGTCGGCATAGTTTTGGCGGGAAACCCTAATTGCTGGGAAACCGAAAGTGAAAGTGGGCAGGAAAACGTAGAAGCTATGTCAACGGTTCCCCCATGCACAAAAGAAGGACCCGAGAAGGCGTGGTGACGAGGCGGCACATGGGAGGACGTGGCCCATGCCCGCATAAAATAACAGTGCGCAACACAGATAAGGCACATGGAATCATAGACCATTCAAATTTGTGGACTTCGAAACAAATAGAAGGCAACTTTTTTTTGGCATAGAGCTTTCTCTCGGAGCTACGACCCATCTAGTACTCTTCTACTAGGGAAACAAAGTCCTCTAAATGTCCGCCAACACCTATGCGCTCCCTACGGCTACCCTCACCTCAGTCAAGCTCAATGGCATCCATGTGGCCTGGATTCGCCGTCGACTGTGTACCTGTGTCCCTCTAGAGTACTCACCATCCATGACAAACATGTGATATTTGGATGCGAATGGGTGTAGAAGATGGATCCATGGAGGCCATATGAGGGATGGGTGGAGTCGCCCAACTCCACTGTTGTATGGCCAGATGGGTGATACCAAGGAAAACCTTCCGGTGGTGGCCGCGGTGTGCGTCAATCATGTTACTCCCTCCGTCCCACAAAACATGTCAAGATTTGACTAAATTTGGATGCATCTAGACACTAAATAGTAGCTAGATATATCCAAATTTTGATAAATCCCAGACGCGTGTTGGATGGGACAGAGGGACTAGAAGAATTAGGAACTAAAAAGAAGTCTAAATAGCTACGTGTACTCATGTCACTACCAGAAACCGGTCTTTTCCCCACGGCCATGAACCTACAGAAAATTAGCATAAACCGTCAGGGTAATAATTCCTGTCGGCTGACCGACAGGATAATTCCGCAGGGATTATTTCGACGGAAATTAAAAATGCCTCGACGGTTGGTCGACAGAATTATTTCCCTGGCGGGTGTTCCCGACGGTGGCCCACAGAAATTGTTAGTCCGTCGGGTTTACTAATTTTATTCTCAGGTCAATTGACCCACAGGAAAAGCCTCCAGAAAACAAAATCATATGAAAACAAGCCCACGTGATAAATGCTTGTACAAAGAAGGGATAAACGCTCGCGGATGGAGGGGGAGGGTGGGAGAGGCGGAGCTGCAGGTCGGAGATGGGAGCTATCCGTGCAGGGATATGGTGGCAATCGGCGGTGGAGGGCCTGGAGGCCGGCGGCCGGCAATGGAGAGGAGCTAGGCTAACGGCGGCGGCGGTGAGTACTGAGTACGTGGAGAAGACAAAGAAATGGGGAATTTTTCTAGGGCTTGCCTTATCTAGTGTTTTTTTTCTCCCGTGAAGCCATGGCGCGAATACTCTAGAGTTGGCGCGGAGATGGAAATATTTGCCCGCGAACTCGCCTTTCGCGCGGGCTAATCAGAAATAATTCCTGTGGGCTGAGCTACACACAGAAAATGTGTTATCCTGGCGGGCCGGGCGAGTCCACAAAGAAATGCGGTATATTCCTGGCGTCCATGGAAAATCCGTCAGGATTATATTTATTCCTGGGAACTAATCCGGGCCTCAGAGGAAAATAGCCAGCCTAGAGGAAAAGCTCGGTTTCTGGTAGTGTGTTTACTAACTAAATGAGCTTACATATTTAATGTTATTTCTTAATCTTGATAATCATGCTGAACTTGCAGATATTATTTAAGGTTTTCTAAAATAATTGAACTAATTTTATCGATATATAGTTAGTTTACATTGCTTTGATCTCACGGGAGGAAAGAAATACCTGACACGTGCAAACACCAGTATAGATATGAGTTCATGTATGTATTCACGTGTAGTTCAAATAGCAGATAGTAGTCACACACCGGTGCGGCAGTACATACGTACACATGGAATATTAACTCCATCGGTACTAGATACGGTAGCTAACAATTCGTTGGGATTTACTACTAGTAATCCATTTCGGTCAATGTGGATCAAAACTAGTCACGCTCTCTTTATATGCATCAGTTGTAGATGTTTTTTAGCATGCACCCACTAGTATGGCAGGATAGGGTAGGCAGGAAAATACTTGGTTGATCCGCGGCATTTGCTCGCCGCGCAAATCGGCTTTTCATTGGTACAAGTAGAATGTACGTAGGTCCAGGAAAGACGCTCACCGGTCTGAGTCGTCACGCGGCCAGCCATATGCGTCCGATGTCGTCAGCGACCCCGGCCTGCACATTGAGCCACCGTTGAAAAATTAACTGGTGGTGTCATTTTTGTGGCTCGTCGAAGTTTTCATTGTCCCTAATGTCAACATTTGGATAGAGGGCTTTGTCGTCGACGCGGACGTGGAGAGGGTCACATCAATGATGCCGGAGCGCAGGCTTGGCGCGGAGGCTCGGGCTACGACCTCGAGGAGATGGATGTCCTGCGCTTTCGGTAGGGCGCCATCACCGAGGAGTGGCGCCGGATAAAGTTGCAGTTGGGATGGGACTTGCCGTCAATCCCGCCTCCCGTCCCGACAGAAAAATCCGCTAAACCCATATGTGCCATCCCTATTTACTTTATTGTTGTAAAAATGTATTTATTTGGGTGACTTAAGTACGTCGTTTTGTTTTCTTGGCGTTCGTGGTTTATTGTTATTGTACTTGTGTGCAAAGGAGACAGATCGGCCGATATCACTGCTTTAGTTTAGGGATGGCACGAGTCTTGACCCACATCAAATTAATTTTGGTGCTCCAACCGAATCATGCATGGTCACGTGTACTTGTTTTACACTCCAACGCCCACTGCTGGCCACTCGACTGAACGCGCCTTTTCCGACGACGTATGTGCTCCTTTTATATAATTACCCATGACGCTATTTTATCTCACCTTTTTCCTCCCGTTGCCACCCTGGATTCGTGCTGCTACTTCAGGGTAGATGTATTTTCTTTTTCTTTCGCGATGTATGGATTTTCATTCGTGAAACCTGATTGATTTCCTTCGCTCGCCATCACCAGCTCAACGGTCAGCTCACCAACAAATTCCTCGTTTCTTCACCATGGATAAAAGCCAGGTTTCCTCATGCTAGCTTAGCTAGGTAGCTAGCTAATTCCTCATAATAAGTTTCTTCTTCCCTCCGATGGATTAGCGCGCGCAGGGCCACATACGCTTGGGCCAATTATTTGGATGATTAAGGAGGAGATGGTTTGGGTTCGAAACAAAAGTCACGTGACTAGCTAGAACCAGCTGTGGTTAATTAATCAGCGCACAAGACGGCGTCCATTCACGCCGAGCCGGAGCTGAAGGCGTCCGCCGGAACCAGCCCAATCGCCGGCGCTCTGCTGCAGAAGAAAACGGAGACGGCGGAGGAGCTGCAACCAGGGGACGCTGTGGAGCCCGTCGGAGCGCCGGCCTCCTTCGCCGGAGCGTCGCCGATTCACGGCCACGGCGGACGTACGGCGCCAGCCACGCGAGGATCCTCACGTCGCCTAATCACGCAACGGCGGCGACCGGAGATTCGACTTCCACGGACAGCACGCCGGTGCGCAGCAGCACAGCCGCCTGCCTCCGTCTTCCCTTTTTTTCCCTTTCTTTTTTGGTGCGTGGCGACCCGTCTGTGAGGGCCGCGATACGGGCTGTGTGTGTGTGTGTGAGAGTGTCCCTGTGGTACGGGCTGGCGGCGCTTCGGTATCCGCCTTGCTGTCCGGCCGCGTTGGGGATGTGGATGCTTGATTGATCTGGGCGATTGGAGGCTTCGACTTCCACGCCGAAACACGAGGAACTTTCCGCCAATCAGAACCGATCTACTGGTCCGATGATAGAAACATCGATAACGACAACTATGATATAAACATCGCTTGCCTGTTCCGCCAACAAGGAGCGCTGATCCGATGATACAGAGCAACGTCGCTCGCCGCAAGCTTAGAAGATCTCGCTAATCTACCCGACGACGTCTCTTTCGGCTCCCGCAGTCGCAACAGGCATATTTGGGTCGAACCCCGAGGACCACATGCTCGAAGGACATCATCGACAATGGGCGCGATGATGGCGACAATGCGTACTCCAGAAACATGAAGGTTAACTCATACTCCAATTTTTGTACTAACCAGTTCTACTCAGCATGTCCTCATGTGTGTATGGTTAACATAACTCAAGTCGAAGGAGAAGTCGAAGATGCATGTGATGATGATGAGTACGGAATTCAAGATTAGATCCCACTCGCATCGACAAAGGATGTAGCGTACTCGTCGGTACCTAAGTAGAATCGAAAATCTCCGTAAAAATCCAAAGCAACTTTTTTGGTGTCGGCGAACTTGCGGGCTCGTTTTGGAGGCCGAAAAGGCCTCTTTTGTGCCCGGAGATTTTCTCGATGGATCCCGTGGTCCGACTTCTCTACAAAGGCAAATAGAATCCCTTGAAGTGTTAAATCGCGGGGTTCCGTAAAAGCGCAAATCCGGTGGCCGGGGAGAAAGTCCAACTTCTCGAGATGGTTCTCGACACTGTCACACGCCCGATTCGGAGCTCGTATGAGATGGATACGGCCTCACCAAATTACCGGCACATGAAATCATGGGACATCAAATTTCTGGGGAAGACGCAACGAGTATGTAGGCGCTGAAATTTGGGCGGGAAAACCTGACGCTGCGCTAAACTGGGCGGGAAAAGCTGTCTGACAAGGTATCAACTTGTCAATGCCTATGGATTGTAGGCTAGGGTTTAGTTAGAAGTAGAGGGCAAGTAGATCTCGAAGGTTTCAAATTTAAAAGTACTCGACGATTATGAAAATTAGGGTTTGCAGATAATGATTCGATGATCTCTCGTCCCTCGACTCCCCCTTTATATAGGAGGTGGGGCCGAGGGATTCGTGTAGTACAAATTACAGAGTCCGGGACGGTTTCTAACTCATCCCGCCAGATTACAAAATAACACTTCCTATTACAACTCTATCTTTCCTTAAATACATCTTGGGCTCTCGAATCCTCTTATTCTTCTAGTAGTGGGCCTTCAGAAACCCCGGTACTATCTTCGGCAAGCCCATTTGGGATGCCTATGTCAGTAGCCCCCGAGATTTTGCTTGAATCGTAGAGTTAGGGAAAATCTCCACTGTTTATTTTTATTCAAAAGCTTTAACCTTTTTATACTTCTTCATATAAAATTCTATATTGTACAGGGATAATGGTAGTTGGGGCTAGTTCATCTGACGGATCGTGTACTAGTTAACCGCTCCGGTGGCAATCCGCAAAACCTACTTCAAGATCACGTCCCCGGACATGATCTCGGATACCGGTGTAAACGTCGACAGTGCCGCTTAAGGTCTTACCATTCGTCGAGTCCCGCCAAATTTATCGGTACCTAACGCGTCCGTTAGATTTTTCTTCGTATCTCGTTGATACGGATAAAAGCAGCAGAGCGCAGTCTTTGGCGATGCCACGCCCACAGAACGGATCTCGGGGTCTTACCTTCGCAAATTTGCGGCATTCGTAAATTGATCGCAACTTTGGCGTTCGAGAATATATTGTCGAGTGCTTTTCCTAATGTTGGAATGGCACATTTTATCGAGTCAATTTTGACTTATATTGTTCTACCGATGGGAGTATATGTAGAGTTAATTATAACTCAAATATACTCTCTTGCTTTTCTATCTTTTATTTTTGAACTTCATCGGGCACGCGAACAGCGTTCCCGATGGGAGTAGCTCCCGAGGCTACAGCCAAGAACTTGTGCTTGGTTGTAGGCTCAACATTTTAGTCCACCTTGTCACTATATTGTTATTATGTCCCAATATGATCTTCTCTTTATCTCTCGGGTGCGCGAACAGCGCTCCCGATGGGAGTAGCTCCCCGAGGCTACAGCCAAGGACTTGTGCTTGGTTGTAGGCTCAACATTTTCTATATTGCCATACTCGAAATTTTACTTTTTGTCGAAGTAGCCCCCGAGCATTTGGGCAAAAACTTGTATTTGGTCAAAGGCTCCCGAAGTATTCAAATAACTCCTCTTGTCGCCAATCTTTTCGAATTCTTGCTCGGCATGCTTCAAATTTACTTCATCTCTCGTTTACCGTGATTTTTCTGCCCTCGTGGGTCCATTGCTTCTTCCACGTTGACACGTCGTGCAAGTGGGGGACACACGTCCTCCGCTTTTCCGGCGCACGTACGGTAACGCTTATCTCAAAGAAAATACCTTTTTACCCTTTTATCTAGAAGATTTGTCGTCACCACACGATTTCTTCATCCAACGGTTCATCGCTTCACCCGATTCTTATATAAACCTTTCTTCAACCTCCGTGCACTCCTCGCTTGCGCCGCACATCCGTTTCTCTTCGCAAAGCTTCCCCGCGCCCAACTCTCTCTCGTTCTTCCACACTCACGATCACCGCTTTGCCCATTGCCGTTGATGCCACCGCGCACACGACTTACTTCGCCACAGCACGCCGTAATCCAAGATGGCCGCCGAAGATCTTGAGTGGGAGAGATCCAAGATCTCCAACCAGGATGTCAATACGCTCGAAGAGGCTTGGCCTCATGAAGAAAGAAGACGCCATCCGCTTTCCTAGCGAGGAGAGCTACCCCAACCCTCCAATGGAGTATCGGGTTAGTTTCGTTGATCACCTTATCCGCGGCCCGTCGGCTCCAATTCATGATTTCCTCCGCGGCCTTCTTTTCGTTTATGGGATTCAACCGCACCCGCTTGACCCCAATTCCATCCTTCACATTTCCATTTTTATCACACTTTGCGAATGCTTCCTCGGAATTCCTCCTAATTGGATTCGTGGAAACGCATTTTCTCGCCTCCGCCGTAATGAGCCACAACGCCACCTATAACATAGGCGGCGTTGTTATCTCAGTCCGAACCGATGTCGATTATTTCGACGTCAAGTTTCCCGATTCTCGTCCAAGGATGGCGCAAAAGATGGCTCTACATTCACGAAGAAAGTGCCAACTCGTGGAGCACAACATAATTCCTTTCGACGGAAGTGCCAAGATCCAGCCGCCGTCGTTCTCGGGACGCTCGAAGCTTCCGAAGAAGAGAAAAAGGCGACAGAAGCTCTTATGTCTCGTATTCATCAGCTCCAAAATACTCGAGGCAAAGAACTATCTGGTGTTCAAATCACCGCCTACTTCCTTAGGATTAGAGTGCAGCCTCTTCGTGCTCGCAAAAATCCCCTTTGGACGTATTCTCGGTGAAAACGACGCCAACGTAATCTCCAACGATCTTTCAGAAAGGACTTGGAGAAATTGGTTCGAAGAGTTTCTCGACTAGCCAAGAAGGATCCTATTCCCTCCTCTTGTCGAGTAGAACCATACAAGGCTTCCAATCCTCTTCCCGAGGTATTTTGTCTTCTCGAGTTTTTGTCTTGTTCTAAACTTTTCCTTGCATCTCATTGTATTGGTATCTCGCTAATTTTCTTTTGTCGCTATTTTCTTGCGTAACCATCCTACTATGGCTTCCCTTCCTCCTCTTCCCGAGGATGGAGAAGTCGAAGAAAGGACCATTGTCACGGATGATAATCAGAAGCTCCATCTTTTGTGAACGAACCCGTGGATTCTCGAAAATCAAGGGTCATTCTCGAAGATACTTTATCGGCACAATCTCCTCCCCCCGCTGTCTCTCCAAGAGGCAAAAGGAAAAGGAACGATGTCGAAGATTCCGGCACTTCCAAAGCCGAAGAAATTGATCCTTCACGTCGAAGGCAGCTTATGATCCTTATCTTGGATCCTTCGTCACTCGTAAGTCCTTTTTACTTTTCTTCTTATTTCTGTACTCGAAATGTTTATCTTGTCTTGATTTTAAGTCGTCGATTTTTAACCAACAAAGTGATGACGAGGAAGAAGTACCAAGTGTTGACGTGGCTCCTCGAACAAGCACGTCACATACCGTACTTGCCTCGTACACGCTAGTTGAAGGAGAAGAATCCTCGCCTCCTCAACAAAACGTCGTCACCACAACTCCGCCAGAAGCCCCCTTGCTCCTTCACCAAAAAGGACAAGGGTTGAAAAGATTGTTGAGCCTGCCCTCAATTGGGCGCTCACGACTCGCTCTTGGATGATGTAAGTTTGTTGATATCTCTGTTTCCCCTATGTTGCTTTTTTTACGTCTTCACTCTCTTTTTCATGTCGGTGCTTCTTTTCCGCGTTCTTCTTTAATAGCCCATGATCAAAGAGCTTCTCCGCATTGGGTCCCAATTTATTGGGTACCGTGAGTATGCTAGCAGAGCCGAAGGTAACAACTTTTATACTTGCCGTTTTTCCTTGACTTTTTGCTCCCGTTGCTTGTCGCGATTTTTGATCTTTCCTCTCTCTTTTTTATATCTCGACAGAGAAACTTGCAGAGGCCACCAAACGTGCCGACGCGCTTGCTCAAAAATTTGAGCAAAGTGAGGCGGCTCGTAAGAAAGCCGAGCTTGTTGCTAGTGAAGCCAAAGCCGAGGCCGATGACGCTAGAGCAAAGGCTGCTAGTGTCGAGGGATTGCGTAAAAACTTGAGGATGTCAGAATCGCCTTAGACGAGCACAAAGCTGCACAAGCTTCGTGAACAAGGAATCCTCAAACGTCTGAAATCCCAAAGTCGACGCACTTTCGCAAGTTTTTTGATCCCTTCTATTTTTACGAGAGTCACCGTTTTTTGTTGTTTGACCCACATTTTATTTCCTTGGCAGACCAAACAAACCAGGAATTTGATCTCGTCGAACTCGTCGACGACCCTCTCATTGATGCACTTTCCTATCCGGAGCTGCATGGGTCCGAAATTCGTGAAGGCGTGGCCAATGCTAATGCAGGATTGTCGGCGTTGTTCCCCTACTTCTTCCCGAAGAAAGAGGAGCCCTCGACTTTCCTTAATCTCGCCAAGATGTTCAATTCATCGAAGACCTTGGACCGAAGATGCGCCAAGAAAATATGAAAATTGCTGTCGAAAGCACCGTCGCTTTGGTTGCCGATACCAACAAAGCCGTTGATTGGACGAAAGTTGGCGACACCGATCATATAGAGCAATCAAGATGGAGGTCGTTGATTAAGGAAGCCAAGCCCAACACGAAGAAGATCTTGGCCTATCTCGGGATCAAACCAGCGTCGACTCCTAGCTCATCAAGGCCGGAGGTCTAGTTGCATGCCTCTTTATTTTTCTTTCTATGTTTCTTTTGCTCTTGTCGCCAAAGTAGTCATTTGGCGACACGTACTTCCTTAGCTCCACCGTAATGCCTTTGTAATTATTCCGAGAGATCAATGAAAACTCTATCTTTGTTTGTTGTTTGATGTTGTCTTGTCTAAATTTCAGTTGATATTTGATAACTATACTCCGTCTGCCGCTCCTTCCAATATTTCGCCCTCTTCTTCTCGCTCGAGGGGAGCTTTTGTCGGTATCGCACCCGTCGAAGATACCTTGTCGCAAGAACTGGACGAACTTCGACAAAGAACTTCGCAAAGATGCGAAGAAGCAAACACTTGTGATGATGGAAAAGTCTCATAAATCATCTCGAAGCCGAAAAATTGCACTTCAAAGAAGCTCGCGAGGCCGTGGCTGCTAAGGAAATTGCTGCTTCCGAGGCTGAAAAGGCGACTACTCGAGAAAATTTCATGCTCGAGTTAATGAATGAAGCCATGCTGATATGTCGGGTATGCTTGTTTCATCCTCCGATATCTTTTATCTTCATGCTACGTCTCTTGAAGTTTTTCTCGCTTCCTTTGCTTTAACAGTTCCTTTATCGATATCATATGCGAAGAAGAGAGGGTAAATACTAGGACGAACCTCCTTGTTAACCTTTCTCTTGATCATGGTTCTTTGTTTTGGGCTACGCCGTAAAGGACCCGCCAGGTTGTCGATTTCAAGATCGCGTTTCTCAAACTCACGATTTCCTTGATTTCGTACCAAGACCCCGTTCATGGTTTACAATTCCATGTTCCCTCTAACGTTCAACCAAAAACTCTTCCCGAGGTAATGGAAAAATTTAAAGACGCTCACAAGATCCATGATTTTGTCAAAGCTCAACCGTGGTCGGCGCCAGATTTGCTCTTATCATGCTTCGTATATGCCACTCGAAACTTGACCTGACCGGTTGTTGCGAAAGTTCATGAGAAGGTAAAGCGCCGAAGAGTTGGTGTCAACCGAATTAACACGAAGGTTTCGCCTATAGCCGAGGAAATGATTGAAGACCTTCTTCGGATGGATGCCGACTTTTTGCCGACTGGTCATTATGCTGACTTTCTTGGCGCTCGCTCCGAAGAAGGCAGAATTACCCTTGATGACATACCGCATCGGGAGTAATTATTTTCCTTTTGTAGATAACTCTTCTTTTAACCTATGACTTTGATTATATATTGTGAAGCAAACGTCGTATTTCTATATTTGACTAGCCCCGAGTATTTCGTGGCTAGTTGTTGCGAGGTTTTTGAACCAAGGCATTCATTATGGTGAATATCAGCCCCCGAGCGTTTTTATTGAGTACTATTTTGTATTTTGATTGACTCACGAGGTATTTTTAATACCAAGGCGATGCTTTTTTCTTTCGACGAACTATATTGAAATTTGTCGGGTTCGAGACTTTGAGCATGTCGATAAAGAAAAAGTTATATTGACACTATCTTTATTATATTGCAGCACCGCGAGCCCGCCTCATTAAAAACCTTTCCCGCCCCACTCGGTGCCCCGAAAAAGGAAAAGAGTGCGTCTGAAAACTCGCGGGCGTTTCAAGATATTGAAGTTTCATAAGGACCGTATTTCAGCTCTAGGCATAGAAACGCCCGAGTTGCGCTAATGCCCAAGGGTTTTGCTCCTCCACCCCCGTCTTCTTGTCCTTTATTCTCGTATGCTCCTCCTCCGATTACTTCGTGACGATGTAAGGGCCAAGCCATGGTGACTCGAGTTTTTCATGACTTTTTGCGTGAGCCGAAGAACTAGGTCTCCCACCTGAAAAGACCTCGGCCGCAAACGTCGACCGTGGTAGTTTTTCAAGTCCCGTTGGTATTTGGTTACCCTTGATAGTACTTCGTCTCGAGCTTCGTCGAGTGCGTCGACGTCGTCCTCCAACGCCTGCCGTAGAAGTTTCTTCATTATATTCAAAGACTCGGGGGAGTCGTGCTCTATTTTCGTTGGCGCATCGCCTCGCTCCATGGACTAGAAAAATAGGGTCTCCCGTGTCGCCGTATTTGGTGTTGTTCCTGATGCTCCACAACACACTTGGTAGTTCTTCCGGCCAGGTATGCCGAGCTTTTTCCAAAGGGTCCTAACAGTGCGTTTCTTGATGCCGTTGCAAATGATGCCATTGGCTTTCTCGACTTGCCCATTGGTTTGAGGATGTGCAACCGATGCAAAGTGCAGCTTGATACCTACTTCCTTGCAATAATCTTTGAATTCGTTGGATGTGAAGTTGCTGCCATTGTCTCGTGACGATGTCGTGGGGTACTCCAAATCAAGACGAGGCCTTTACGAATTTTATCGCAGATGTCTCCGTCTGGTGAATTTATCGGCTTCGCTTCTATCCACTTTGTAAATTTGTCGACGCCTACTAGCATATACTCCTTTCCTCCCGGCCAGGATTTGTGTAACTTGGCTACCATATCAAGTCTCCATTGGGCAAAGGGCCATGACAATGGTATTGGTGCTAGTTCTGGCCGGAGAGTGGGGTTTTGCGGCAAACCTTTGACACGCGTCGCAAGTTCTTACTATTTCCTTAGCGTCCTCGATTGCCGTCAACCAAGAGAATCCTGCCCGAAAACCTTGGCCGCAATAGCTCGACTACTTGCGTGGTGGCCACAGATTCCTTCGTGTACATCCTTCGTAATTATTCTTCCTTCTTCGGTGTGACACACCTTTGCAGACGCCCGAAACACTCCGCTTGTATAATTCCCCTTTGACTACCGTGAAGGCTTTGGAGCGTCGAATTATTCGCCTTGCCTCGACCGGGATCATCGGGTATTTCTTTCCGAGGATGTATGATATGAACGTCCGCATCCATGGTATCTCGTATCACCATGACCAGGTCTTGTTCTTCTTCTTCTTCCTCTTGCTCTTCCTTGGTAGCCCCCGAGGGTTTCTTCTCCTTCTTTTTTGACTTTGTTGATTTGGTGGATCTCTCCGTTATCTCTTCCCGTAATACACACGGCGGGACCGCAAGGCATTGCGACCCGATATTTGCAAGAACGTCGGCTTCGCTGCGTTGCTCAATCTACTAATATGAGTTACTTCGCATCCATCGAACAACTTCTCGAGCTCGTTGTACACCTCCTTGTATGCCATCATGCTATCATTGATCGCGCCACATTGGTTCATAACTTGCCGAGCCACCGCTTGTGAGTCGCCAAAGATTTTTAGTCGAGTTGCACCGCAGCTTTCGCCATCTTCATCCCGTGTATGAGAGCCTCATATTCTCGCTTCATTGTTAGATGCGTTAGGGAACGTCATCCGAAGGATGTACTTCAACTTATCGCCTTCAGGTGATATGAGCACTACTCTCGCGCCAGCCCCTTTCTAGTCTTTTGGACCCATCAAAGTTCATGGTCCAGCTTTCTCGACAAGTCCTGAGGTCCCGTGTTTTGCAGCTCCATCCACTCGCGATGAAATCCGGCAAAACTTGCGACTTGATTGCTTTTCTTTTTCATACGTGATGTCCCGAGGGGAAAGTTCTATTCCCCAAAGGGAGACACGACCCGTAGCTTCTGGATTGTTTAGTATATTTGACAAGGGAGCTTCATTGACCACTATGATCGGATGTGCCGAAAATAGTGGCGCAATTTTCGTGCTGTTGTGAACACTCCATATGCTAGCTTTTGATACCGAGGGTACCTTTGTTTTGAGGGCTACGTAACTTCGCTCACGAAGTATACCGGCCTCTCGCACTCCATGGATTTTGCCTTCTTCTTCTCTTTCGACTACTAGCACCGTGCTAACCACTTGAGGTGTGGCTGCAATATACAGCAGAGAGGTTCCTTTTCCTTTGGTGCCACCAAAATTGGTGGTGTCGAAATTTTGCGTTTCAAATCCTCGAAGGCTCTATCGGCCTCTTCGTTCCATTGGAATTTATCTCCTTGCTTTATCAAAGCGTAAAATGGTAACGCTTTTTCTCCTAGCCTCGGCGAAGAATCGCTCAATGTCGCGACTCGCCTGGGCTTAGTCGTCAGATCTCTTTCAACTTTGTTGGCTTCCTCATTGTTACTATAGCTTGTATTTTGTCGGGATTTGCTTCAATCCCTCTTGCCGAGACTAGGAACCCCAGGAGTTCTCCCGCTGGGACACCGAAAGAACACTTCGTCGGTTCAACTTTAGGCAGAATTTGTCGAGGTTGTCAAAAGTTTCTTTGAGATCCTCGATCAGCGTTGCCCCCTTTTTGACGTTATGACGACATCATCGATGTATACTTGCACGTTTTTCCCGATCCGTGTTGCTAAACACTTCGCATCATCCTCTCGATATGTTGCTCCCGCATTTTTTAGACCGAAGGGCATTGTCTTGTAGCAGAACACGCCGTAAGGTGTAATAAACGCTGTTTTGGCTTCATCATCTTCTTTAATCTGATCTGGTTATAACCAGAGTATGCATCCAGAAAGGAAAGACGTTCACACCGCCGTGGAGTCGATGATTTGATCGATCCTTGGGAGGGGAAAGTGATCCTTAGGACAATGTTTATTGAGACACGTAAAGTCGACGCACATGCGAAGGACTACCGTGTGTTTCTTCGGCACCATCATCAAGTTAGCTACCCATGTAGCTTCAGAGATATCTCTTTGATAAAACCAGCCTCCTCGAGTCGATTTATTTCGGATAGCATGGCTTTGCGGTTTGGTTCCGAAAACGCCGCAAAGGTTGTTTGATTGGTCTTGCTACCGGATCCAAGTTTAGGTGGTGCTCGGCAAGTTCCCTGGTACTCCCCGGCATGTCACCGGACACCATGCAAAGATTTTCCAGCTCTCACGGAGGAACTTGACGAGCGCGCTTTCCTATGCGATATCCATATTTGTTGCAATGGATGTCGTTTTTTTCGGTCTGTCGGTGGATTTGCACCTCCTTAGAATTTTTCTCGTATTGAAAGTTGACTCTTTATTTGGCCTTCCAACGTCCGGCAAGACGTCGTAGTCAATCATGCTTTTTGACGCCAAATACTCAGCTTGCATCCCGAAACTTTCTCGATAGCCGATGAAAATCCTTGTCGCATTTATCGGCTAAAGCGAAGCTTCCTTTGATCGTGATTGGTCCCCTTGGTCCAGGTAGCCTCCACAATGTATGTGTAATGTGGCACCGCCATAAATCTAGCGTATGCTGGTCGTCCCAACAAAGCGTGGTATCGCGATTTTAAAATCTACGACTTCAAATTCCAGCCTCTCGATTCTATAATTCTCTCGGGTTCCAAACCGAACGTCGAGGTTGATTTTTCCCATGGATAATTTGGCTTCTCTCGGTGTGATACCGTGGAACCTTGTGTCCGTTGGCTTCGTGTTCGCTAAGGATATGTTCATCTTCCTCAATGTATCTCGCATACATGAGGTTTAAGCTGCTGCCGCCGTCTATGAACACTCGAGAGACGTCAAACCCCGCAATAATCGCCGGTAGAATAAGTGCTGACTGCCCTGGTCGAGGAACTTGTTGCGGATGATCTGCTATGGTGAACCCAATATCTTGCCCCGACCAATTAAGATACTCGACAGCTGGTGGAGGCATTTTTTCTGCCATAAACACTTGTCGTGAGATTACTTTCGAGCTCTATTTGATGGCCTTGCCTTCGAATCATCGACACCGCTCCATGAGAATTGGGATCAACGTAAGGTGGTGGTGGGGGTGCTGCTGCTATTCTCGAGCCGATGTCGATTGTCGTCTCGTGATTGCGGGAGGTGGTGGCAGGTGGATCTCGCTCCCGGGTTCCCGAGGATTTCTCTCGTGCCGCCGAGCATTAGCGTGCTCTCGCATGCCTTAGCATTGCCTGAAAATTTCGACAGCCTTTCTCGCAAGTGCCCCGACTGTCTTTTACCGTTGTTGTCAATGAAAAAGTGCATCCGACACGGTCCGTTCATCATCTCTTCAGGGGACATGAAAGGCCTTGGGAACCTGGGCCCGCTATTTTGTCCGTTGTTGCGAGAATCATCCCCGTTGTCGCTTCGCTGCTCATCGCTTCTCTGATAATCATCTCTCGTTGTTTCCTCCCGTATTTGTTCGAAAACCTGCCGAGATTTGTCCCGGAGCGTCGTAATTCGGTACCGCCGAGGAAACCGTCGCCTTGGTTGATAGTTTCGCCCGGCCTCTTCTCTCGCGACCCGTGTCGTTTGTTATAGACAGCATCTTCTCCATCTGCCCATTTGTTTGCTATCTCCATTAACGCAGATATCGTTCTTGGATTGGTTCTCCCCAAGTCCTCGACAAAATCTCCACGCCCGATTCCCGCAACAAACGCATCTATTGCTCTCTCGTCGATATATTTTCTCGCCGAGTTTTTGATGATATTCCATCTTTGGATGTATTTTCTCATTGACTCATCTCGGCTTTTGTCGACATGCTCTCAACTCCTCTAACGACGCAGGTTTTTTGCACGTGGATCTGAAGTTCTTGACGAACACGTCCTCGAAACTTTCCCACTGTCGATAGATCCCGGAGTGAGTTTCTTTATCCACGATCGTGCGGCTCCACTCAAATGCACCTGAATGCTTTGCATGGCTGTTGCCCCGGTTCCTCCCGTGAGCTTCACTATCTCCAGATAGTCGACTAGCCAATCCTCCGGATCTTGAAGGCCGTCGAACTTTTTGAAATTGTCGGGTAGCTTGAATCCCGAAGGGACTCGAGTTTTTCGGACTCTCCTCGTGAAGCATGGCAAGCCGCACATATCTTCGTCGTTAAGCTCCGGAGATTGCCGATGATCCCTTCGCTTTGTCGTGCTCGTCGACTCTTGCTTGTGCTGCCGTATCTCTTGCTCCACTTGGTCCTTCGTGGCTGCCGCCGTTGTCGCCGCAGTCGTGGGCTATTTTGCCTTGTCGTTCCTTCGGAGGCGTTGAAACGAACGCCGTCCCCATAGCTCCAACTCTCGCTATCGCCATATTGTATAGTGTTTCCCTTGGATCACCCGGAGGTGGTTTAGACGCGAGGATAAAAGCTTGTGTCGCCATATACCCAGCTTCGGTGTCTTAGGGATAATGTTTCCTCTTGTGTCTATCGACATAAAGGACATGTCGAGGTTTTGAACCAAGTGCTCTCTTTCGCTTCTGTATGTGTTGTAACCTTGATCTTCCTCTGCTCCGAGCCTCCCCGTGGCTATCACCCGAAGTTCTAGATTGTCGACTCAGATCTGCCCTTCTCCGCTCGGATGCGTGTCGCTTCCTTTCTCCCGTTCAACTCACCGTCTGCTTTTCCAATTCCTCGCAGCTCGTGCGAGCCTATATTGATATGCTTGCAATTCCTCCGGTGTGGCCGTGGTAGCCATTGGTTCTGCACTGCTCATAGCTCTCGCGGCTCGTCCCACGCTGTTTGTGAAAGTTGGACTTATCTCGCCGCTCGGCCCGACGTATTTATTGCCCAGGCCTTGTCGCAGATTGGAGGGATCGACGTATGGATTTCCCGCATCGTCGAAAGCCTCGTATGTTTCCTCTGATCTTCAATGGCATAAATCTGATGATACTTTGTACTCAGATCTATGTTGGGTTTGGTGGCATCATCGTTTAGATTGATGAAGACCTTGCCCACCGTGATAGATTTGTCGATGAAGTCATAGCTGCCGACATCGCTTGAGCCATCGCTTATATATGAGTCCGCAGATGACTCAAACGACATGTCGTTGAAGATCTTGGCGAAGTTTCTCTCTTGTTCGTGTTGATGTAGCGTGTCGCCGAAGTTTCTTCTTCTCCTGACTCGGTTGACGACGCATAGCTTGAAAAATCGGAATCGACCTTCGACGATCCCGACGAAATCGGAACCTCGACACGATACGATCCTTCCTTCTCGACGCGAAAGTGAAACCTTCCGAACGTCATCTCCATGGGCTCCGCCAAATACGCATATGCATCTAAACGGGAGGGTGGGTGAGGAACAAAATCGACAAGACCAAAGAATGATCCGTTTACCTCGATCCATTGTGTTGCTTGCGCTGATGATGTCGAAGATCTTGAACGTGCCATCGAGATCAGTATCCTTACGCCTCTAATTCCCACAGACGGCGCCAATTGACAAGGTATCAACTTGTCAATGCCTATGGATTGTAGGCTAGGGTTTAGTTAGAAGTAGAGGGCAAGTAGATCTCGAAGGTTTCAGCCGAAAAGTACTCGACGATTATGAAAATTAGGGTTTGCAGATAATGATTCGATGATCTTCGTCCTCGACTCCCCCTTTATATAGGAGGTGGAGCCGAGGGATTCGTGTAGTACAAATTACAGAGTCCGGGACGGTTTCTAACTCATCCCGCCAGATTACAAAATAACACTTCCTATTACAACTCTATCTTTCCTTAAATACATCTTGGGCTCTCGAATCCTCTTATTCTTCGTAGTGAGCCTTCAAAGAAACCCCGGGTACTATCTTCGGCAAACCCATTTGGGATGCCTATGTCACTGTCGGTACGAAAATTTGGGCGGAACCGACCGGCAACGTCGTGGCCTCCCACATACGGAGCACGAGAGAGCGTTGTTAATCTCCGGACAGCTCGAAATCCGAGGCGGCCGTACACCCGCCGAGCCAGAGTCGAGCCATGCATATCCACAACCCACAACAATGCCACGCTCGGTTGCGACCACCTACTCGATGGTAGGCTAGAACGGCCGTACATCGGTAGTGGCGCGGTAGCCAAATTAAGCATGTGGCCCCGCCGCGGGACGATGTTGAGTTGGAGAGCTACCAGACTTCAACCTTAACTTCTCCAACGACTCCAAGTTGAACTAGGTGTTTGCACCTGACGCGGGTAGGGCAGAGCTAAATGGTAAGCCTAAATAATTTTTACTAGTAGCTAAGTAGTAGTAGCACTCGTACTATAATACTACTAGTAGCTTGAATTAATTAGATTCAGCTAAGCTATAATTAGTTTGTAGCGAACTATAGCTAGTAGCACGTGACGTGAACCAAGACGAATCCATCGCGCGCGCATGGAAGAGAAGTGTTGAGGGCGTACGTGATTTGCATCGATTAATTAATGAAGACTGTGCGCGATCGCCTGGGCCGATCTGTTTTTCATGTTTCGGTTATGTGGCCGTGCTGGCCGTGCGGCCGCGCGCAAGGACACCCAAAGCCAGCAGCGGTCGAGCGAGCCCTCTGCTCCCGGCCTCCAGCCAATGCGGCTGCGTGAACTCATGGTCAGGACAGTTCCCGCGCCGGCGACCCACACCTGTCATGGATCCCCCTGGCCGGCCTCTCCACCGGCAATCCACCGTAGATCCAGTGTAGATCGACCACCGCGAGCTCCGTCCGGCGAAGATGGTGGCGGGTAAGGGCCGAAGCGGGCGCGAGGGCGGCCAGATTGGCCGCGGCGGGAGCTCCGCCGGCGAGAGGGAGAAGACTCCATGGTAGCTACCGCCACCGGAACTACGGCCTCGTGGCGCCGCCGCCGCCAAGCGCAAGTCGGAGCGGCACGCCGCGGACGCGCGTCCTCCCTTCGTGGCCTCGTCGTCCTCGTGGTCGAGCTCCCCGCACTCCGCCGACGGCGTTGGTGGTGAAGATGGAGGTCGACACCGAGCCGTAGCCGGAGCCGCCGCGCCTCCTTTACTTCACCGCGGGCGACTACCTCGACGACGAGCAGTTCAAGCTCGTCCTCCCGCAGCTCGGCGTTAACGCGGGCCTCGCGCCGGACGACTTCATCGCGGAGCGCGAGCTCAACACCGTCGTCGGCCTCGTCGCGCACTCCAGCCAGCAGGATGCGGACAAGGCCGCCGAATGGAGGTGCATCGCCGTCGAGCATGAGCGTGTCTTTGTCGACCTCGTCAGCGACGAGGAGTGAGGAGCCGACGCGTCACCGCCATGGCACAGGGCTCCGGTGAGTATCACGGAGCCGATTTTGCTGCAATGTAGTGTCGTGGCGGCGGGATTTGTAGTTGCTTTTGATGTAAGTAGTTGAATTTAGGATCAATGCAAGCATGAACTCTCCGATCAAACTATTCTTCCGTCGTGCGCGTGTTTATTTTTAATTTGCGTGCGTTTTTTTCAAACCCTAAATCCACGTTAGGGTGCCCTGGATACGTGGATTTCGGGTTTAGGGTTTGCCGTATCTGTAGAGATGCTCTAAGTTGGGCGAGCCCGGAATAAACCCCCTATGTGGTGCGGTGCGGGTTGAACATCTCACCTAGACCAGATGTCCGAGCCAACCAGCAACATAAGTACTAGTTGAGAAGAACGTGCGAGCTCGACTGACAGAATCATGACAAGACATGCTCCTTCTTTCCCGCCGTCACATACATGTCAAACTCTAAATAGTTTTACCAGCGGGCTGCATTGTAACATCTAACACTTGTTTACCTGGCCGGCCGCACAGAGACAACAAGGCCTACATAAGGCCCAGACAACGCGCATGTGGCGATGGCCTTTGTTTTACCCAACATAAAATTGCACAGCCGTCCAGAAACGAGGCAAGAGGAGGGATTTTAGTCCCACATCGGCTAGAGGTGAAAGTTGAGAGCACCTTATAAGACCAGCTTTTGTAGACATGTAAAATGGTACAAACACACATAGGGCTGCGGTATACATAGCGCGTGCGCTCGCGTGAATATTCAAGACTTAAGACGCTTGGCGCGTGGATAGCGGATAGCGGACTACCAAATATTATCTATCCTTTTTTTATTTTGATAGAAAAATTGTTTTCTTAAGATAGTTGTTACTCTAGAGGCAAAATCTGAGAGCACATGTCATTATCTATCCTGTCACGTCTCTACCGCCAGTCTAGGGGCGAAGGCATCGATGTATCGCCGTCAATCCTACCTACCCGATGGTGACAAAAGATGACATATCACGTACTTTTCGTCTAAACTAACCAATTATATTTTTTTTACATTATCTTCCATCGTCAATATATGTCGCGAGGGTACAAGTGTACGTATGTGCTGTTCATCCTGGTTTTCTTTCCGACATCATTGCACGAGCGTGGAGGTGCCAGATCTGGAGTTCGATAGCGTCTCCGGGGTGCTATCCCGGCATGATTCTTTCAACAGCAATGACTTTGCCTTTTTTTTAGATAAAAGGCATGGACTGCCCGACTTTAAATTAATAAAGCCCCCAGGTTCAATATAGACATAGATTAACCATTACATGTCATGCATACAGCTTCGCCAAACAAACGAACGAACTAGGAAGAGTAGGGAACAACATCAGGGAGCGCCGATGCAACTCAGGAGGCTTGGTCATTCCTTCTTGGGGCCGCTGCGTCGTGAAGAAGATTAAGCTCGGCGATCGGGTGTTCTATCCACGGCCGATCCAGAGGCTTTGCCAGGGGCTTCCACAGCTGAAGAAAAAGCATCATTTTAAAGATAATATTAGCGGGATGTTTCATAAACTTCGACTCAATGGTCATCTTGTTTCTAAAGAGCCACAATGCCCAAGATTGAGCAATAAAAAGAAGCCAAACGCATCTTCAAAATCTACCCGAGAGACTAGAGATGATAGCGAACAGTTGCGCAAAGTTAGCGGGGCACCAGCTACACCCCAGCATGGATTTCTGGCAAATTCAACACACGGTGATGTGCACGCATCTGTGTCTGTCTGCCAATGCATGGATTTCTGGCATAAAACCGATGATCGTCCATTATTTGATGTTTAACGGATCATATAGGTAGGTAGGTAGGGTTTAGAGCATCTTCACTCGCGTCCCTCAAAGCGTCCCCCAAAGCAATTTAGGCGTGCCGGATCAAAAAACGGTTCAAGCCGCGTCCCCCAAATCCCTTTTTTGTCCGGTGCGCCCCGATACGATGTCCGGCACCCCGAGTCCGTCTCCGCCCCACATGGGACGGACCGGGGACGCCGGACACAACGAAAAGCGGGGCGGGGAGTGGCGGGGCCGACCCGTCAGCGGCACAATAAATTTTAACCTAACCGTCGCCTACCTCGCGATGGAAGTTATTGGTGCGCAGCGAAGGTGCAGTTTCCGCAGCGACGGTGCAGTTCCCGCATAGGAGCAGCGACGTGTCTCGTCACGCCTAGCTCTGCGTGCCGGCGTTAATGAGCGCCACCGCTCCCCCGCCTCCCTCCGGCCTATGAAAAGGGCCGCCTCTCGCCGTTCCTCTCACACACAAACCCTAGCGCCTCTCTCCCCAACCCTAGCCGCCACCATCTCAACAAGTGACGACACCATGTCTGGTAGAGGCGGAGGCCGAGCTCGCGGCCGTGGTCGTGGCCGCGGCAGAGCGTCACGCTCGCCGTCGCCTGCCACGCTGTCGTCTTCACCGTCGGAGATGGACGTGGAGCCGGGCGTGCTGTTCGAGTTCGTCCTCGTCCTCAAGGGCGACCCATGCGGCATCCAGAGGCTGCCGGACTCCTTCGCCGAGTACGTCGCCGGCAACGACCGCCCGCACACGATGCATCTGCGGGAGGCTGCGTGCGACTACTACCTGTGGATCATCGACGTGATCTACGACGCACGCGGCAAGATGTATCTCAACATCGGTTGGGAGAAGTTCGCGCGCCACCACAGCCTCGAAGCCGGCTTCATCCTCCTGTTCTCCTACTTCGGTGACAGGGACATGAGCGTCAAGGTCTTCGACGAGACGCGCTGCCGCCGGGACTACCACGGCGACAACACCGACAAGGAGGACGGCTGATGATGAAGAGTGTTGTTTCTTTGCAACGAATACGTGCACAGAAGTTTCTGGATGTTCGCCTCATCGGTAGAACCAACAAGGGCGCCATCCTCCCGCTGGATTTTCCAGTTCGGGTGACTGGGTGTGCCCTCGAGTGTTCTTTCTTAGCAACGAACACAGGAAACCTTCGATGCACGGTCTAGTTAGGTTTAGTTTTTTTGCAAAATTTTATATTTGTGTCCACCATGGTCAAACTATGTATTAGTTTGTGGAAAATCATGTTCCAAACTGTGTCTTCCTGTAAACCACGTTCCCAATTATGTATTAGTTTGTGTAAATTAAAATAAAAATGCCAAAAAGAAGTATTTTTAATGTTTAGGGGCGGCGTTTTGGGGCCGCGGCGGGGGAGCGACGTCCCCCAAACGCGGCAAGAACAAAACACGTCCCCAAACGCTCAATTTGACGCGGTTTGGAGTACAATTTGGGGGACACGGCTGGAGATGCTCTTAGTACCAGCTGAATGAAGTGGAGCTCACACTAGTAGAAAAAGGGGCTTTAGTCCCGGTTCGCAAGGGCCATTAATCCCGGTCGCGCAACCGGGACTAATTATGCGCGACTAAAGGTCCCCCCTTTAGTCCCAGTTTCTTACGAACCGGGACTAAAGGCCCCGCCACGTGGGCGGCTGGCATGCGCCGGGGCGAAGGACCTTTAGTCCCGGTTTGTGACACGAACCGAGTCTAAAGGCTATTTCGAGTTAAAAAAATTTAATTCGTTTGGGTTTCTAATTATTTTTCACTCCCTCTTTTTTTTCTATTTTTTCAGAATTTCTACTATTTTAGTTATTTGCATAGTTTAGTCTCTATCTCTAACTACACTTATCTCTAGTCAAATTACATACTCGTGGTCAAACTTCCCGCTCGGTCACCCATCCTCCCACTACTCTAGCACTAGCACGCTTAACTTCTGAGTTCCATCCCGTTCCGCATCCAAGTGCTTCGCGCGCATGTATGTGATAGTAGTATCATATCAATCCTATTAACATGTTGATCGATGTCACATTTCTTTATTGTTTGAACTTCAAATAATTCTTTTAATAAACAAAAGTAATGATGTAATAATAATCTTATGTTGATCGATGTCACATTAACTTTTTAATTTGTATTATTTTTAATTTTATTAATTAATTAAATATTTTTTTGCCAAACCTAAAACCTAAAAATTTGAAAATCTAAAAATTGGGAAAAATAATAGTAATCTTTATGCATGATACAATTATTAATTTTAGGTTTTAAAAAAATATAAAAAATATAAAATCCAGAATTTATAGCAAAAACTAAAATCTTCCTGCTTTTGTATTTTTATTTGGAATTTTGAGAATCTAAAAATTGGCTAACCAGGTAAACCTGGGTGAATTCGGATGTAACTTTTTCCAAGGATTTTTTTGATATATTATACGTTTTTTTTCGACGTCGTTTGTAAAAGTTATTGCGGTTTTACCATTTTTCAAAACTTTTTTGCAAAAAAAGTGAAAATTCAAATTTGTTAATTTTTCCTAATACTAGGTTGCATAACATACAAGAATCTGAAAATATTTTATTTTTTTAAATTTTCTATCATTTTATTTTTCTTTTTTACAGTAAAAAAGACGATCCAGGGGTGGACGTGCGTGGGGAGACAAAAATCAGGAAAAACCTTTAATCTCGGTTAGACACCAACCTACCAAAGGGTCCTTTGGCCCCTGGTGTCCCTAACCCTTTAGTCCCGGTTGGTGTCCCCAACCGGATTAAAGGTTTTTTCTCGATTTCAAACCTCACCGTAGCCCTTTTAGTCCTGGCTGCCCAGAGCATTAGTCTCGGTTCACCAGCAGAACTGGGACTAAAGACCCATTAGTCCTGGGTCAAAGTATTTGGTGACTAATGGGTTGGGATGGAAGGTCTTTTTTCTACTAGGGTCAAGTCTACACACGGTGATCATCGAGAAATTAAGGTATTGTCTGCCTATCTGGTGACGACTGGAGAAGATTCGCTTGTGGGCCAGGTCCTCTTGGTCTTGTTCTGACAAGGATAAGACAACGATTGACGCAAATAGCGACTTGGGGGATCGGGTGCCAAGATCAAGGTGGCTGTTTATTTTCGAATTGGATAGATCGGCGGTACGTACCGTAGGCGCGCACGCGCTTTGTGGAAACATGGAGACAGGCGCGATTTTTTCTGCTCCGTGTGATACACCGATAGTACAACTCCTTCCGATTTATATTATTTATTGTTAATATGAATGTATTTATAACTACACTATGTTATGCATTTATGTTGGTCATAATTAATATGAATTGAAGAGAGTACGATTTTTATGAGGGTATCTTTGGTCAAGTGGGTGTAGTGGTCGGTCGAACACTTACCTAGCATGGCAGTCCAAGAATTTTGGGACAAGCTAATTCAAACATGCATCTTGGTCTCTTTCCACTGATCAAGGTACGTGACCGTACCACATTATGAATACGATGCGCAATATAACCTGCCCACTTGGTAGCCAAGGTTGATTTCTATTGCTACAAATGGACCGGACCGGCTGGCACGACAGCAACACTGATGAGTGACCACGGAGAAGCCAACTATACCCGGACATCCTTCCGGCTGGACCAAATAAAACATGTTGCTCAAGATCTAGGCCCAAGTCTTTTCAAAAAGACCAAAAGCCTATCAGCCCATGGGCCGAGCCTCTTCCTTATTCTGCAAACCAGTTTTTGCCCGGCCATCGGGCCAACATATTTATGCTTAGACCCTAAAAATTTGTGTTAGGCCTCTTCCTTATTATGCGACCAAGGCCTAACCCAGCCGCCAGGACAACATATTTAGGCCTAGACATGGAAAGTTTGGGTCGGGGCTCTTCCTTATTCTAAAACCAAGGCCTGATCCGTCCACGGGCCAACATATTTAGGCCTAGACCTAGAAATTTTGCGCTGGGCTTCCAGGCGTAGCTGCTCATGCCTAAGTATACTTCCAACACAGCTTTGCCGCTCACCAAACCGTTAGATGCAATAGATTGAGTTTAATTATCCGCTGACACGTAGGATGCATAAGTAGGGTCCTTGCGCAACACATTGGCCAAAGCCAGCTCGCTAACACAATACGTAGGTAAACAGAAATCTAGTCTAGAACATATAGGGGGTTGCTCCGATAAAAATCCTTTCTTTCTCGCCCAATCGTGCCGTGCCAAGCGGCTCACGGTCACAAACCGCATTTCATGTTGCACTTGAACTGTGACGTTCAATGTTCTTGTAAGTGCAAGCAAATGAGATTCACCATGGAGTCAAAACTGCTTAACATTTTTTACCGAAATTATCTCTTTGACCTAACCACCAACTCTCTAGCTACCTAGTTACTGTGTAGACGTACATATCTGAAATTCATTCACAAGTGAAGGGACAAAACCACACCTGCCTAGAATAAACACACTGGACAGCTATGTGTTCCACATTGTGTTCTTGAAGTTTGAGACTGCCTTGTCGATCAGAGGATTGCTCGATGTTGGAAAGCTAGCTTTACAAATATTTGGCATTTGGCTAGCGCACAAAACTTTAGGACACATTTAACATCTACAAGGATTTCATGACCACGACATAGCATATTGTAGATGGATTGAGCGGAGTAACTTTTATGCTCGGCATGGGTACGTGAATTTATCGTAAACTTTATGCAAGATGCTTCCTATCTAACGAGTCGCAATATGATGACCAAACCGAACACACCCAGCGGACACATACCATAACCGGATTGGTCTCCCTAGCATGTTGTACACACTTCCCCCATCTTTCTCCGTCTCTTTCTACGCACGCTTTGCTCCCCGCCACACCCCTTCTGGCTCTTCACGATTGTCGGAAAAAGCTTCCTCTACTACATATTCGCATGTCAAAGACTAGTTATATGCTAGCATTTGTACTAAACATTATCTCCGAGACGGCTGATGCTAACATACTATTTATATGAAACATTTTTACTTCTTTACAATTGAATCTATCTCTAAATTCTCACTATGTTTTTTATGTCTGCAACAATCAAATAATGGTAAGTGATATCAAACTCCGTCTGAATGTTGCCAAATCATAGAGTATGACAACCACATCCATTAACGAAATAGCTAGTTTAATCCACTTATGTGCAACATAATGTGTTTATACGTTATTTAGTATATTGAAATATATTTAAAGAATGTTCTACATTGCACGAGTACCATAAATGCAATAATAGATATCTCTAGAGCATAATTCTCAATCTTGGTTGTAATTAACAAAAAATTATAGTGTACAAGGCGTGAGTAATTTGTCATCGAACCATCTTCTCGCTTTCTTGCTAGTTATTTGTGTCATATGGGTAGCACACCACTTGTAATTGGAATACTAGGGGTGAGTAGGTAGATGGGCACACCACTAGTATTCCAATTACTTGTGGCATGTCAGCTGCAAATGACTAGCATCTGTTATTAGTGGCGCCATATTAGCGGCATGCCACGCACACGCCACTAATACTAAAAATAGCATCTGTTATGTACTAGTGTGTTTGGGGTTCATATTAAATCCTAAAAGAATTGAGAAAATCACGTAGTCTCTAAACCATCAAGATAAGCTCCATGTATTTTCTTGTTTGAAATATTCTTCGCTTGGCTGCTCATCCAGTCAAGGATCCAGTCGAGGGCCGCACTCCTGAAGAAACACATCCTCACTGCGACGGAGGCGGTGTGCCCCATGTGTGGGTGCGCGGATGACAGCGAAACGCACATCATCTTCCGCTGCCCGTTTGCGGTGGTCTTCTGGGACACGATCGACGTCCGCTTCCCTCCTGGTGTCGGTGTCCGCCGCCTCCACGAGTATGCCGCCCGCGGCCGGTGCTTTGCCCACCTCCACATCCATCTTCATCATTCTCTCATTGCTGTTGGCATGTTTGGAAGCACCGGAACGGGTCATTTTCTAGCGTGATACCCCGTCCCACCCGCCTCTGTCCGCTTGCTGCCGCGACGCCGTGTTGTGGCGCGCCGTAGTGCCTGAAGTTGCTCGTAGTGATACTAACTTGTGAGATTGATGCTTTGCTCCCCGTCCCCGGTCCCTAAAACCCCTGTTCTCTCTACTCCCTACCCCTTGTACCTCTCGTCGTAATGCTTGATTTTGAGCCTTTTTTCATGAATGACAAATTCAGGTGGGGAACCTGACCATTCAAAAAAATCCTATACTAAGAAAATATATAAGTGGGCAGGCCAGATTAACATACCTAAGATCGTTGGCCGAGATCAGTGCCAGCCCAGGCAGATCATGCGGCGGTGACCAAATCATGTCGAGGTGAAATGCTTTGTCCCATACACGGGACTTCCCGGTTCGACAAGAGGGGCCAGACCGAGGCGGCAAGTCGTTGTTGGCTTTGGTCCCAAAGCAATCAGACGTCGTTGGTCGATAAGCGCATTCAAATCCCCAACGTTTTCTTTAGAAGATGCTACCTGAACGTTTATTTGTTTCTTGTAGTAGCAAGATCTCCATTTACTCAATTCAACGTTCAATGACCAATCGCATTCGATCGAAGTCTTGGAGACCGACTGAGAGGGTCCGCAAATGCTGCATGCATCCACGTGGTACCTATCGCTAGAATGAACAGATGGATCCATCTCTAGCTATTGGGTCGCACTCGGTAGCTCAGGCAGAAATTCAACACGGTGTTGCGTGACGATGTGTACGCTTCTGTGCCGATCTGCTTGTACCCGTTCTGATCAAACGAGATGATACAACCTGATGGCTAATGCATGGACTTTTGGCATAAACAACGGTGATCGTCCAGTAGTGACCATATACCCCAGTTGAGGAGTGGAGTATATAGTACAGACTACAGGTAGCAGCTGTAGGTAGGTTGTGTTCCCTGCCTGATGGCTTGTTAGTATCAAGCATAGGTAGGTAATGGTATTTCCAGCTGCCCGACTAAAATTGTAGTTTGAAATTGATCGAATCCCTGAAGAGTCACTAGTGTACATGTTGTGATCATAGCGATAACGTATGGTACTGTATGGCGGAGTAGAATCGTTAATTGCATGCCTTGTCAGGTCTTCTTGGTCTTGTTCATGACAAGACGCTGAAAAACGACTTTGGGGCATCGAGTACACAGTTGGATCCATCCGCGGGTCCTACCGTACATGCGCGCACGCGCTTTGTAGATACGCGCTACCTTGATTCTGCTCGTGTGTGATATTGAGATGGTTATGCGCATAGATACGCTATTTTTGGTCAAGTGTGAGTGTAACTGGTCTGGTCGGTCGAGCATCGCAGTCAATAATTTTTGGACGACCAACAGGCTATAGCCAATGGTCGATTCAGACATGCACCGATCTTTCCGTTCATCCAGGTACGTGACCGTACTAGCTATACATCGCGACTAAGATGGGCGATGTGACCTGAGACCATGCACGAATATCAGAATGAAGACGGAGGTGATGGTGATGATGATGATCAGACTCTTGTCTCGGTATCATGCTGTAAGATGAAGAACCATGATTTGTTTTGATTTTTCTATTTGGAAAATGTATGAGTCCTGAAGATAATTATCTATTGGATTGTAATCCCATGATGACTAATTATTTATGTTTGTTTTCCACCAACGGCGCTATCGGCTCAGTCTTCCTTGTGCCTGTTAAGCTTCATGCACTAGCCACTTGAACCAAAAGTCCGAACTGATGGAAAGGGTTAGGCAATCCACATATACATTTCACAACACCTCACTCGCGTGTGACGGAGAAGAGAAAGTCAACACGTGAAAGAAGAAGAGCACACCGAAACAGGCATCGCGGTGGCTAAAGAGGGGGCAACAGCAATTTTTAGGCTTAATTGCGAAAACCATGTGAAAGCCAGGATTTGAACTTGAGACCTGGGGCTCTGATACCATGTTAAGCTTCATGAACTAGCCACTTGAACCAAAAGTCTGAACTGATGGAAAGGGTTAGGCAATCCACATATACATTTCACAACAAAGGTTTGCCACAGCCACCGCTTTCAAGATAGTTTCTTCGTGTGCCGAAAGTGATTGTTGGCACAACAAATCTTGTCAAGACAGAGGATCCCTTTAATAGAGAGATAAAAGGCGTTAGGACTATGCCCTAAGCCGATGGCAAAGCCGTTGGCACAAGCTTTTTCTTTTTGCTTCACGCAACCCCTCTCCTCCTTGGATCGATATCGCCTTTTTAGTTTTGAAAAAAATAAAATAAATGATAGAAAATTCAAAAATAATCGTTCGAGAAGTTGATGTGTTATGTCATCTAGTTTTAAGAAAAACTAAAAAAAATGAATTTGACTTTTTTTTTGCAAAATTGTGTCATGTATCGATAAAACGGGTTTTCTGGTTGCATATGACCTCCGATGAAAATGAATCTATGCAAAACTATTAGACAATATTTTGATTGCTCAAATTCAAAACATAAACATGACCTTTTCAGCTTTTAGTTTTTGAGCAAAAAATAATTAAAAATAAATTTATTTTATTTTTAAGGTTTATTATCACTTATCTTATTCATTGTTGTTTACTTAGATAATTGTCCGAAATTCAAAAAATAAATAAGTGTGATGTCATGGAACAAGGTTTAATAGGATTGATACGGTGTTATTGTCAATAAAAAATAGCTCCTCTGTAGGAAGCACACCCAAAAGAAACAGTGAAATTAAGCTTGCTGGGATTGGAGTAATTTGAGCATGGGTGACTAACCAGGAAGTTTGACCATGAGTGTAATGTGACCTGAGATTAAGTTAAGATTAGAAATGATCCATGTGAGAGAAAAAATATGGAAAAAAGTTTTGAAAAAATCCAAGCCAGAATTGTCAACCGGCCGTTAGTTCTATGCCAAAGTTTGTGCCGATGGTAAATAGGTCTGTACCGATAGGGTATTGTGTCGACATCCACCTTGTATTTTCCCTGTAGTGATGAACCATACTACATGGCGTGGAAACATACGAGGATAGAGTAATTATTCTCCTTCGGATACGGAATTAGTGTCCAAAAATAAATAAAAATAGAGATTAAATTGGGAGTAATTAATTAGCATGATAGGAGCCATTATTATGGAAGCATTCAATATGAGTCCTCGTATCATGCAATGTGTCGCGGGCCTTGTTTGTAGTAAAATCTAACATCCATCCTCCTTCTAATAGCGCCACCAGACGTTGGTCCGATGGGAAGACAGGTATCGGACGTCGATCCCTAGTGGTTCCCGTAATCTTAACTTACATAAAAGCTTAACGTAACTTATTCATGGATGACAAGGGAGTATGAAAATTCCTAATTCAAGAAGGAAAGTGAATTTTCAAGCTTGAAAATCATTTCTAGATGTTACAAATGAAACTACAAAGTAAAATTGGCGTGAACAGTTGATTTTGATTACTTAAGCAGTTATATCGACGTCGATCCTACTTACCTTGTCGTGACAAAAGATAAAGTGCCACGCACCTTTGATTGCACAAGCCCAAACAATCCCATTTCAAGAAAATATAGAAGTCCAAAGAGTCCCCTGCTACGTTTTGGACGCTATCGATCATTAACTTCACTTTCCTTGCGAGTGCGCTTGGTACAATCGTACACGTATACTTGCGTTACTTGTAGGTCCGCCTGGCGTCTGCTATGCAATTGGAACGAACAAACCTGATAAATTCTACCAAAGATCATCGACATATTGTAATGGTCCTGAGATTTTGAAGGCCCGGGGCGGAACCAAAATCTGGGCCCTATGGTGACCAAAATAATTACTATAATTTATATGTGTACGTACATATGAAGTTCGCTAAAGTAATATTGATATATACATATTGATTTGCAATTTTTTTGACATTACTCATCGTCTCGAATGGTGGTATATCAGTAAATATTTTTTGATTATCACATCGATGGTTCCTAACCATGTCGTCAAAGAGGTTGTGGGCACAATGCGGCCTACATTCGACCTGGCCGACGATGGTTAGTCTCGATCTCCTATCGAGAAATGGTTGATCGTCGAGACATCCAATGAAAAATTAGACTAGTACCTTGATATGACTTGAAGTTACATTGTGCCATGATCTAGAGAAAACGTGTAATGAAAAGAAAAATAAGTGGTTTTTTTAGCAACGAAAAATAACCGAGTCGATTGCTTGTTGCATTGTTGGATCGACATTCTGCTCTGGACAAATTTCTAATCAACGTTGCCTATTTTATCCCCTTTTAGAGCTAATAAAGGAAAAAGAAAAGCCCAAGCAAACCAATAAAAAGGCCCAAAGTTAGCAGTAAGAAGAAAAGCCCAACTTCTGGTCCAGTCGGACACTCGCGGCATATCTTCGTCTTCTTCATATAGCTGAAGCTGAATAGAACTCCCGAACGAGCTCGATCTAATGGCGCCGCCGCCAAATTCACCGCTGCATATGCCTGAAGTAGATGGGATCTGAGGGCCCCTTGGTTCGTCGGGCCCGGGGCGGCCGCCCCTCCCGCCTCCCCTAGGGCCGGCCCGGTCGACAGAGGCCTCCTTTGATGCATAAAGGTTGTATAGGAATTATGTAGGAATTAAATCCAATGTAAATAATTCTACATAATCAGTTTGATTTATAAGAACATATCCTATAGAAACTAGTCCTATAAGAATCTTATAGTGTAAATCATGTAGATAAAAACATTATATCATACCTCATGGAATAATCCTTTGCTACAATCAAACACACTTCATCTTTTCGTAGGATTCAAGTAGGTATGACATTTTAATCATATGATTTTCCTATTCCTATGTTATGAATTAAAGGAGCACATATGTTCTTGATTGGGTTTTCTGAAGAAAAATTGGACTCTTAACAGAAAACAAATGCTATCGAATGGGACTTATTTCAACATTATGACTGTATATATGTCATTTTTTCTAAGAGAAGTTTCATCGCAATATGCACTATGGATTGTCTCAATAAAAGTTTACAACTCACTAGACGTCGATCGAAAAAACATAATTTTTCCGTGTGTTTACAACATAGCTGAAACATTTCTTTCGCGATCACATGCTAACCAAAATAAATCAATAAGAACACCAAGATATGGAACACAAAAAGTATGGGCTTGCAATAGAGCACTATTGGTCTCGTAAAAATAGATCTTGTTTTCATCACTACTTTATCGAGGATCAAGTTCATTCAAATATCCATGGGATGCTATCACAAGGATAGAATGTCATGAGGGCAGAGAGGGGAACCGTCGCACCCTAACATGGAGTTTTTTTATGTTAGGCTCGTGCTCCTCTATGCTAAAACCTCCTTATAATTGTGTGCTTTAGTGTTCATGCCCACCTTAAATAAATTCTGCACCAATTTTCTTTGATTGCCCCTCCTCAAATAATGTTACTTCCTGGTCTGTCCCTCGGAATCTGCATCAGCCTATTGAACTACATGGTTCAGGAGGAGTTTGTTTTCCTGATCATGGAGAAAATGAAATATAAAAAATTTATAAATGAGAAAAATCATGAAACTTACAAAATTAAAAATCATATGTATCTAAAATTATAAAACAGATAAATGAAAAGTGATTATATTTTAAAATCATAATTAAGTGCCACTATGTACTATTGAAAAACCCTAAAAAATAGATAATAACTACGACTAGGAGGCAAGTTGATCGACGAGCAAAGGACGGATATGTTCCTTGCACAAAGCACGCACGATACATACATGGCTGGAGAGCACCGTCCTTTGCTCTTCGATCAACTTGTGGTGGCGGTTCGTTATACACACATATCGCCATCGATCCTACTATGATCGTGACAAAAATTCGTAATTCCACGTACCTTTGGACGCACAAGTCAAACCATCCTACTTTTATATCTTATTATCTCTGTTGTTGTCAATACAATGTCTCGATGGTACAGGTGTAAGTACATACTTGCTGGCCGCCGTGGCTCCTTGGATGCAAATTGGAAGGAACCTGCACGACAAATGCTACTAGCATACTACTAGCACTAAGTACATGTTCTTAATTAGGTTGTCTCGAGAAAAACTCAGCTCTTATAATACAAAACAGATGGTGCTGACTCATATTTACAATACTCACAGTACGGTTGGTTTGGTTTGCTAATGTGGTTCTCACGGCATTGTCTTGCAGCCGGTGGTGTCGGTACTAGCTTGTGTGGGACCGAGGTGGCTCAAGTTTGGAATTTATGCATAGGGCAACATTATGATTGATGTTACCAATCACCGTATCAAGTATGCGTCGGTATCAGCCGTGGTACTGTTTGTCTTTGGTCTGAGAACTTCACCGAAATATCCAGCTAACAGCTGCATCATTTCTCACAAAAAAGCTGTCACGAAGTGGTACTCGTGAACTCCTAAGGACAAAACATAACGTTAAATGGATGCACAACAGTCAACAAAGCTATGGTATGCAGAATATCTCATAAATCTAAGAATAATTTATGAAAGAAACGTTAACTGGTACCTTGATCAATCTGCATATCTGTATTCAAAACAGAATGTCAATAGTCAAAGTGGTCCGTTGGTCTCCCTTCTAACGATACTTAGATAGTACTTTATACATAAGCTATGGTTCTTGGCAATCAGGAAAGGTCACTTAACGTGCACTAGTTCATTATACAATGTCATTATCCAACCGATAATATCAATGATAAAAACAAGAAGATTTGGAAGATGAAGATACCGCTCAAACTTAAAAAATTTGGCTGGTATTTGCGTCGAGGAGTAATCCTAACCAAAATAATCTTGTGAAACGCAATTGGCATGGGAGTGTGCGGTGTGTTTTTTTGTCAACACGATGAGACGATTAAACACTTGTTCTTCGAAGGTCGCTTTGTCGATCTATATGGTCATGCATTCAAGTAGTTTCGATCCGTATCCCTCGACTAGTGTGACCAACATCTTCGGTAATTGACTCCATGGGATCGATCACAGATTTAGAATGTTTATTAGGTGGGGGCGCTTGCCATTATATGGTCGCTATGGCTGTGTAGAAATGACAAAGTTTTTAATGATAAGAATTATTCTCTCTTGCAAAGCTATCTACAGATGTACCGCTACTCTTTGTTCTTGGTCTGCGCTGCAGAAGGTGGAGAAATGCGACCTGTTTACGGAGGTCTGTACACGGTTGGAGGACACGGCGAGGAAAACTTTTTCCCTACATGGGTGGCAGCATAATCTACAGATTGGGTCTCCGCCTTCACCTTAGGCGTTTTACATTTCCTAATATCTGATATGTAATTCGCCTTTTTTAGCTCTCCAGAATCGAGACTCTTTGAACGGCTGTGTGCATCTTAGCTATGCAGAAATCGGGTGTAATTGCTTTCTATGAGTAATAAAGCGTCCATTATCAAAAAAAAAAAAACTCGAGACCAAGAACTACATGAGTTGGTGTTAACATCTTTTGTGGTCCTTGTCTGTTGTTAATGTTAACTTGACATGGATTCTAGGATGATATTTGGTATTGTTTGTAGCTTTTATTCTTGGAGGTACCTCTTCGAGATTCTTGTTGCACTATTTTGATATGTATTTACCTTGGTCAAATGTTGCCACAGTATCAGCGCTCACAGGGCTTATGTTTTAGACCTATATAGTCAACAACTATAGTTAAGTTCTACATGCATTTTTGGAACCTAGGTTCACATAGACCCAATAATGAAAATTGGTGAAAACCATAGCTATTAGTCTCAAACGGTTTAAAAAATAATTTAGGCATGTAGACACATATACATATGAAATCTATTGCATACTAAAGGAACATATATGGGTATAAAATAGATACGTCACGTTAATCCACATTATCGGGATTGTCTGGGATTTAAGAAGACTATTTCATCGGGATCTAAGCACGTAATAATGTTTGCCAAAATTTATTTCAATTGGAGGAAAATTTCACTTTCGTATGAGGATTTATACCCAATTGTTGGACATGTACATCTACTTCCCCAACTAACTGAGCTAGGTTCATTACTTCTGTTTGTCATGATTTATATTGAGTAGATAATTGTATTCTCTTCCATTGTGTAAATAAGAGATTTTAAAAATGATATGGGACTCTCATCGATGAGAGCATCATCACAAACAGTAAGTTTATCATTTTCATCCTCACATAACATAGTATTTTCTAAGCATGACGGGTTATCAAGCAAAGATGGGCCAACATTTCAGTTTTGTAGTTATCATCATATGTTGGTGGTAAAGGTGGAAATCCCACTCTTCCCCAAGCTTAATTAGATGGAACTATGGCTTTTTCATTTTCTTCTTTATGTAATAGGCTAGTGTTTTCTTGCGTTGTTGTGTTCCTCTCATTATAGTCAACAACATATATATTATCAGAAAAATTTTCCATACAAAAATCAAGGATAAGAGTGACATCACTATCATGTTTGTTAGTCACAGCAGTAGCTTTATAGATATCATCAACGAAGGTTTTAAATTCATAGGCTGCCATAAAGATCACAAATTGCTCTACTTGTTTGATCTCTAAATGAACATAACTATAAGCATGATAGGATGAAATTGTATGTTCTTTATGGGATCTACATTGGAAGTCAAAGTGTTCACAGCAGCAAAAGTAACAAGTCCTTTCATAATATGCAAGCAACTCTTTGTCAATATGTTTCTGAGATTTAAATAACTCACTCCAATAATGGACATATGAGCATTTTCTATGGTATTTTTCATTCTTATGGTTTTTGTGTTTTAAAGAAAACTAAAAATACTAAAAACAAGATGAAGAAAATTACTTTGAAAATCAAAAGGAGAAATAAAAGCTCACAGTGGTGCGACCTCCCCAAGCTTAGGTGTAAGCACAGGGTTGGTGAAGATGTTGATGTGATGTCCCTCTTGCAACTTTGGTGCTAGAAGATGTTCAGCCAAAGTGATGTAGCTTCTTGGAATTCCTCAAGAACAACGCCAGAAAATTGTTCTTGATGAAACAATCTATGTGTATCAATTTGTTGAAATTTCAAGTGCACAATATTGTAGAAGCATATTTTCCCCACAAGGGGGACTCGAGTGTTTATATCGAACTTTCGGGGAATTGACTTAGAAGCTGAATTCTTCCTTCTCCTCTTGTAGCAACCTGCAAAATAAAATTCTTACCTGTATCCCCAAATCCATCGCGTGGTTATCAAGCACAAGCTTTCGTATTAGTAATAGGAAATATATGTGAACTAAATAAAAAACAAGTAAAGGCTAGGGGTATTTGGGTTATGTGTGTATGTATGTATTTTTGGTATTTTTGGATTAAAGAAATATAAAGCAAGGTAAAGGTATTGGAAAGGTGTTTCTAGTAATTTAAAATGGACCGGATTTCATGGGTTCGCTTGTCTACTCTCTTTTTAAGTTGTAGTGGACACTAACAATTCATCAATGGCATAATATTGGTGAAAATTCAATATGTGTTTTATAAGCATTCATATGAGTATTACGTCCTAACATAGAGATGATGCAACACATCTCTCTTATACTGCTCAAGAAAGGGAAAACTCCAAGCAATCTTGAATTAAGAATCAACATAGTATGGCCTGCTTTTATCTTTTACACTATGTAATTCTGGAACTTCGGTTTGTGTACGGCTGTGTGCATCTCAGTTATGCAGAAGTCGAATGTGATACTTAAAACTTTTAAGTAATAAATCGCCCATTAGCAAAAAGAAAGCAATATGACATAATGTTTGAATATCAAATATGCTACCTTGAACAAACAAGATGATCACAATGTCGGATGGGGCTATGGGAGACGCTGCAGTCGGTGAGAGGTGACGGAGCTGGAGGCTGGTGGCGGCGTCGGAGACGAGGGAGAACACATGCACGGCTCAACTCCAGCGTGGTGTGCGGCTATTTGTACGGAGTTGGTTTACTATAACACTATAGTTGCTTTTCCATAGCTTCAAAGTTGCTTCTCGATTTTTTTATCGAAAAATATGCCAATGGGATCTACTTTGGAAGATCTCGTCGCTAGAGGCCTAACGGTGGAAACAGATCGCCATTTCAAAAAATGGTTTTAAAATTATGACCTCTTTTCTTAAAAAAATGCATGATATTAAATGCACGTGTAGCCTTCATGTGCTGAACTTTCTATTTTTTAGAGATGGGTGCTTGAATGAGAGTGGATTTTGTACACCCAACCATGGGTGTAGGTGTTTCCATCAACGTTCATTGTACTTTGAGATTCGGATAAAAAGAGGAGAGAGAAAGAAATCTTTCCATCTACCATGATGGGCACGAGTCTCGAGAAATAAATGGTGACGGAAACCCTCACACATATGCGTGAGTGTATAAAAGCTCCTCTTTTTATCCGAATCTCAAAGCACAATGAACGTTAACGGAAACATCTACATCAATGCTTGGGTGTACAAAATCCACTCTTGGTGCTTGAATGGACTAATAGCACCCGAGTGCACGCTAGCAGTGTCCATAATTTAGTTTGTTGAGCTCGGAGTTGAAACAAATTAGGATGCGGAGGTTCACGTCACTTTCTGATCTTTCACGCGCAAACGCTTGACTTGACTTATGCCCACGCTGCTAGTACCCTTTTGTCTCTGCCGGGAGATTTTATCAAGGAGACGACTGGGTTTTATAATATCTCATCATCATCAGATGTATGACCATAGTATGGCCTTAATTTCCATCATCTTTTTTTTCTGTAATACATATTGAATTTCAAGAACCCTAGGAAAAGAAAGATCCATGTCGTTAATCTGTACAAAAAAGGCAGTTTTTCCCCTTTATTGACACTTGGATTTTGTTACAAGACCCAAGAAAAAAAAAACCTTGTGGAAATGCATGCTAGAAAAGGTGAAGTTGCCACCCCCAACATTACATCACAATCGAAGCGACAACATCACCTAGTAATCCTTAAGCAGAAGTTGAACTAAATTACAACAAAGTGTACGAATTAAACCAAAGAATTCCTTGTTGCACGCCTCTTGTGCGCTGCTCGCGGCCGGATGCGCTTGACGTTGCGCAACATGCTCGGCGATGCAGCGAAGGGCCGCTCAAGTTACTGACCTGACCTGAACACACATACACGTTCTTCGTGTAGACACATACCACGTAGTACTAGTAGATTGGTTAATGTACAGCTGAAACTGAAAGGGCCTTTCATTCGTCGAACATCTTGAAACCGAAGTTGCCCTGGTTTGCGAGGTCGTCGATGATCTGGAAGTCGATGTCCGGGGTGCCCTGGAACCAGAGGGGCGTCGCCGGAAGCGGCGGCGGGACGGCCGGCGCTGCGTCTGAAGAAAAAATGGATGGAACATGAGACTTCAGAATTCAGAATATTTCAGAAGCATATAAGAAATGGGGGCGAGTGATCTGGTCGGATGCTTACTCTGCAGGAGTGGGAGGTCGTTGCTGCTGTGGCTGGCATGGAGGAGTATGTCGGCCTCCTGGAGGCTGGCACGCTGCTCGAACGCCTCCAGCAGCAGCTGGTGCACGTACGCCTTCTGCGCCCTGTTGAGGTGCTGCGGCACGCACTCGACGCCGGCGAGCTCGATCTTGACGAGCTGGCAGATGGAGTTCACGTACACGGTGGCGCCGCCGACGCCGCCGGTCTGCCCTGCGGTGTACGCGTACACCCTGTCGCCGGCCTCGCATTGCCTGGCGTGTTTCGTCGTGGCCTCCCACATCCTGTCAGTCATGCCGTCGCCCATTATCTGTTCATGCAAAAACAGAGCAAAATCAGAACCGAACAAAACCTTCCATGATTTGCAAATATGATCATTAAGAAGCCATGGCAAGTTTAATTACCATGCGCAGCACGTCGGGCTTCACTACTAGCATCTGCAGGAACTCCTGCACGGTCCGGACGCCGCTCTGCGTCAGCTTCTTGTGGAACGCTCCCTCCTTGCCGATCTTCTCGAGCCGCCACACGTCGTCGCCGAGCGCCGGAGGGTAGTGCTTCCGGTACACTGCATGCAGCATAAATCACAACTTATTAGTATGATCGTCCAGTCACACTTCCACAGCGGAAACAGAGACTTTGGAGTTCGTCGGCGGGGACGTACGTTCGCCGCGGTGGTCGCGGACGTTGAAGGCCTCGGTCATGGCCTCGGCGACCCTGGGCCCGTCGTACCCGCTGCCCGGCACGACGCGCGCGCCGATGCGGAACTTGCGGCAGCGCAGCCAGGAGGAGTTGTCCGTGAACTGGAGCTCGCCGACCGTGGCGCGCCCGTCGCGCATGGTGAGCGCGACCTCGCCCGTGAGCAGCGGGCGCTTCCCGGCGCGCTCCTTGACGACGCCGCGCGCGAACTCGGCGGCGGACCCGCACTCCTCGCGCCCGTCGTGCGGGAAGTCCCCGAAGATCGGCACGACCTCGACGCGCAGGAACTGCGGGACGTTCTGGCACGGCGAGCCGGTGTCGGCGTCGACGAGGATCACCTGGAGCGGGTTGCCGTTCGCGTCCTCGATCTTGCTGCCGGTGAAGATCGGGAGCTGCGGTGGGTTGAGGAACGCCAGCCTCCAGGTCGCCCGCGGCGAGGACGGCGGCGGCGGCGAGGTCTCCGGTGACGACCTCTCGATGTACCGCGGGCTGCGCACCAGCCCAGCCTGCAGCTCCTCCTGCACCTGCACGCGCGCCATCAAGAAACAGAGCAGTCAGAACCATGCTCGGTTCCAAGAAACAGAGCAACCATTCCGACAAACAGAGCACCAATCTGGATGATGTTCTTGATTGCTTACCACTCGGCGCAGGAGAGGCTCGAGCAGCATGAACACATTATGCACCTGCTTCATCATCACGGCCTCCTTGATCACCCTGCAACCCCAAACACACCCACGCCATGGAATCAGCAAGAAAGCCTCGACGAACAATACGACACCGGACCACGACGAGATCGAAGGAAGCTCACGTGGAGAAGGACGGCAGGCGGTGCATCCGCTTCTCGTCGCGCCGGTCTTCCTCGTTCTCAGACCCGTCGTGGAGCCGCTTCGCCGCCATGGTCGCAAGCTCGCCGCAGTACAAGTGCAAGAACTACTAGTGTTTCTGTCTCCGTCTCCGCCGCGTATCGATTTTGTCGAGAGAGAGAGGGAGGATGGAAGGGCTGTGATGATTTTGCTCGATGGGGAGGAGAGATAGCCGAGCTTATATAGGCGCCGCAATGGGAAGGTGTAGGGAAGATTCCAGGAAGGTGTGAGGAAGAAGGCTCGCCTGAGTAGCTCGGAGTGGCCGATCGAGCCCGAGCCGGAGCCCGAGTGATGTAATGTCGCGATGTGGCTCCGATGTCATGGTCAAGTCGCTCTCTACGGCATTACGCTTTCGGTGTGTGCGGCTCGCGGGTCGGCGACTGAGGCATATATTTTTGTAACCAAACAACTCTGCTCAATGTTATCCAAATGGTTATGATACCTGATGCTTAATTCAGAATAGTTGTCAGCCCTGCTCTATTATGATTTTATTGTTTTTGTTGTTGCACGTTATCCGGAGTGATATGGGGCTCGTATTTGTTGTTGCAATTTTATTTCAAGTTTTTGATTATAGGTAATCCTAACATATGAGTATGATTTTAGTAGCACCCGATGTACATGATAAATATGTGGGTCACACCTTCTATTATTAGTATAGTAGGGATTCCTGAGTAGGGTAGAGTGGATGGTGCCCTTGAGACATTAAGTGCTTCTATCATTTAAATGGATGTGCGAGATAAATGATACCATCACTTAACGTCTCAACGGTACCATCGCCATATGTGAGGCATATATTCTTTCAGTATAAGGGGACCCTATGGAAGTATAGAGACATTAAGTGACGCGTGAGACATAAATGATACGAGCACTTAATGTCTCAACGGCACCATTCTCATATGTGAGGCATACATTTTATTAGTTCTAGGGGACCCTCTAGAATTTAGCTAGGGTGGATGGTACTGTTGAAACATTAAGTGCTTATATCATGTGAGAGATAAATGATACAAGCACTTCATATGTCAACAATAATATTGTCATATGTGAGTCATGAATTCTATTAGTACTAGGGCCAGCTATAGAAGTAGCCTAGGGTGGATGGTACCATTGAGACATACATCATGTGAGGTCTTAGCGGTACCATCCTCATATGTTAGGTATATATTTTATTAGTACTAGGGTCCTCTATAGGAGTAGGCTAGGGTGGATGGTGCCGTTGAGACATTAAGCACTTAATGTCTCAACGGTACAAATTTTAAGGTTTCTATGAGAATATGTGAGGATAGATGGTACCGTTGAGACACTAAATGCTCTCATCATTTATTTCTCTCATGATGTCTCATAAAACGTTGTGTGAGATAAATGAGGGAGAGAGAGTGGAAGGGAATAATGTCTAAAGTGACATTGATATTGGAGTCTCAGTGTCATGTTATGGACACCGGCATAATTTTTAGATTTATCGTAATTATGCAATTTATCATGTTTGTTTATTTAGGGATGCAGAGGTTCAAAAGGTGACAATAAGCCACATGAGCCTCCACCAATGAGCCTGGTATGACAACAATATTGGCACTGATTTATCGCATATACATCTTTTGATTTGAAAGAAAAACTCATGAATTATGCTTTTTAGCGAAAATATATGGAACACAATACGGATTACATGTATAGTTTTGACGTAAAACATGGTATGGTAGACTTGTCAAGGAATGCTCAACGTGGCATGAAAACTTTTGAGCTTGTGAGTGATGATGGGAAGCTGCAGTGATCAACTAAACTAACACGGAGTTTGTGCATGTCAAAAAAAAAAACACGGAGTTTGTGCATGTCAAAAAAAACACGGAGTTTGTGAATTCGACTGACAAAGACGGAGTAACCAACACAACTGACACACGGCATAAAACTGAAGTCCACTCCAACTACAACTACTATACCGGACCTGAATCTCATTATATTAATCTGACTAACAGCTCTCCTATTATCATACTACAATATTTTTTCAGCAACTTGTCTTACTAATTTTGTGCTATCTGAATATTCGACAATATCTCCATTGTTTGGTAGTAAATCGAGTACCAAACATGGGTTTATTCTTTTCTTAGAAACCAAAGCAGGCTTTGATGTCAGATGCTGCGACTTTCAGTGTAAATCAAAACTTGAGCTTGCGAATGCTGAGTTAAGCATACTAAGTTCATGTAGGGCCTCTGCTCCTCGTGTATTTTATTTTGTGCAAGTGACGCAGGGAAGACGCGTTTAACCTCCATTGAGTGTGATTATGGTCCAGATCCCCCATCCAAATGTCAATTTACTAACGCAAGTAGCCGAAAACTGCTTCAAATAATTGCTTTAGAAATGTCCGGCCAGGTCTCTCTCTCTCACTTGGCCGAAAAAAGTTCAGTACAAGCTGCAGCTCGAAGCCATATGACTAGACCTGGAAGAGCCATGACTACATTTATACATGATGTCACATAACTGAACCTGCCAAGATAAACTAATTTCGAGCGCAGGAGTGGTTTAATTTAATCTCGTTCAAATGCAAATTCCTCTGCATCGTCAGTATCGAGGGCAACTTGGCAGGGCCACGCGGTTACTTCACACGCAGATCCAATCAGATCGTGGTGCGAGAGACGCGTTACACGTCGGAAGCAAGACCTTGACTTGGAACAATGCTATGCTAAAAATGCTCCAAGTCTTAAGGTACTGTCATGGCTAGCTACGTGTGGCCCTTATTGTGGCCATCGATCAAGCTATGGATTCCTCTTTGATGCTTTCGGTGTGGTTGGTTCTGGCGAATCAAGCGAGATAGTATCAGCTACGGAATCAGAGTGTTAACACATGGGAAACTGGTGGAGATCGATCGATCTTCGCATCGCGTGCTTTCGGCATGAGCAGAAGATCCCAATTGCATGCTTCGGTCGATCACAAAGCGCGTAGCAAGACAAAGACTTGTATAATTATCTCCATCTCCGGTCAAGATCTGAAAAATAATGCGCACATCAATCAAGAGTGACAAATTCTTAAACAGTATTTGTATGGAGTAGCATGTATTTTGGGCGCAAACTCTGACGGCAGGTATCTCCGATTTGAATCTGATAATGACAATGTCGTTATCGCCGTTGGTAGGAGCAGTATTAGTAGTTGGGACCTTGGGATTGGATGGTCGATCGTGCTCAATCGCCTTGTCACTCTGTCGCCGTCTCGGACAGAATCTCCATGTCAGTCCTACGACGCGTCGTAGACTTCATGGGCATCCATCCTTTTCTTTTCTTTGTTTCCTTCAAACTCGTCCATCGATTCGCTGCTGGGCACATCTTGAACTCCTCTCTTCCTTTTACCCTTTTAGAGCATATCTAGCAGAGCCCGTAAAAACGCGAACTAAAAAAGTGAAGTTCAGTTCACCGAACTCGCGTATTCGGGTCGTAACAGTTTTGGTTTACGGGCTCGGTTCTGCGCCAGCGGCTTCCGAACCGTAAAAACAGGGTTTATGAATTTTTTTTGCATATGATCGAACAATACGTCACAAAAAATGCAAACAATTCATGCATAGTTCATAATGCAGACATCAAATGACACAATCGAAGCAAACAGTTCATAGTTCCCCATCTCCTCTCACCGCCGGCATCAAACCGAGGTTGGCCCGCCGTCAGCACCATCGCCACCACCTCCTGGAGTCACATCGGCACCACCAGTTGCCTCTTGACGAGCTAGTCTTCGTCTTGCCGTGATCTCCGCCGAGGCCTCCTTCCACCACTCCAGTTGTTGCTCATTCATGTCCTTCGTGTTCATCATCATGATCTCCCTCTCTTCGGCCAGAAGTTGCTTCATTGCTTTGGTTTTCTTCACATTGATCCCCATCTCCTTCAACTTGGCCTTGTTCCTTGCTTCCTCTCGGCTGGCTTCAAGTTTTGCAAGGCTCACCTCCTTATTCGTCTCGATGATGACAAGCTTGGTCTCCAAAGTCTTGGACGCTATCACCTCCTTCGACTTCATCATTTGATCAAACTTGTCCCTCAACAATGCAGCCTCCCCCCACGAGCCTGAGCCTTTCCTTCGCCTTCTTGTTCCCCTCCGGCTTGTCAGCGTTCCGGTCCTCCTTCTCGTCCTCGGTGTCGTCGAGCGCAACCATTGCAACTTTCTTCGGTGCTACTTCTTCATCCCTCAATTTTCACTTGGGGAGGTGCTAAAGCACATCAAAGCAATGACACATGGTGAAGCTCTTGCCCTTGCTTCCGGCCATGTCTCTGTACCTCGCATCGGCAATGCGGTCCTACATTTGCAAAAGCAACCAAGAAATCGTCAATACGTCACCAAAGCACTCACTACAATTATACAAATCAAATATGCACTTACATATTCGTCGACAGTTGCGTCGCTAGGAGGATTGGACACCACTTGGTCCATTGCTGTTGCCCACCTGCTGCATGCCGGTTTGATCGCGTCCCAACGACCTTGGAGGGATCGGTACATGCGATCGACAGGATGCGTTGCCAGTACCGCTTCCCTGTTTGATCGGTGCCGGAGACGGCATCCATCCCCACGGAGGCCCAAGCTCGGCACAAGGTGGCGTCTTCAATCTCCGTGTAGTTGTTGGCCCGCCGCCTCTTCTTCCTATTTCCATCGGCCGAGACCTCCACCACACCCTCGTCCCCTTCATCTTCCACTTCGTCCCCTTCGTCCCCTTCTTCCCATTCTTCCACTTCGTCCCCACCGTCGTTCTCATCTCCGCCCATCCCAGTGCCGAACGGAGGGAGTGGGTTAATGTTCACCTCCTCCAACATCTCCATGTACGAGTTGTTCTCGTTCCTAATCGGACCAGGCCTCAGCATCTACTCGCAATCAAAAAAACGGAGGAAGAGTTCATGTGTACCTTGTTGACCCCTCGTCGAGCACGTCCTGGGCGACGTTCGCGGTGGCTTCCGGTGGCGGCGGCGGCGGCGTTGGCGGGGAGGGCAACGGAGGCGCGGCACCATGGCTCGTCGACGCCTTCACTTTCGTCTTTTTCGGAGCCGAATTCTTCGGTCTCGCACGGGTTGCCTTCGGCTTTGTTGCCGCCGCCGAGACATCACCGGTGGCCGCCGCGGCACCGGGTTGCGGGATCACATGCGTTCCCGCGCGCCGCCGCTTCACCCCGCTCGTCGACAAGACCGTCGTTGCTACGTCCGCGGGGGTCGCAGGGGTGGCAGGGGTCGCCAGGGTGGTTGGTGGAGCGGCGGAAGCTCCGGCGACCATGGGAGATGGTGGCGGCGCCTGCGAGGTAGCAACGGCAGTCGGCGGGGTCGATTCGAGACTCATCGGGGAGAAATCGGAGGGTGGCGGCGCATAGGAAGGTGAGGCGCACAGATCGGCAGCGGCGGCGGCGGTTGGGAGGAGCTGAAAGTTCCCTCGCGCGCAAAGTAGGGATTGTGTTCGAGCTGCGTTCGGTTCGCTCCGTCGGCCCCTACAAATACAGGCCGACGGAGCGAACCGAACGCAGCCCAAAAAAATATTTTCAGTTTTGGGCCTTTTTCGGTCACTGATCGGCGCCATTTTTCGGCCCGAACCCGTAAACTGGCGGTTATTTTTCGGTTTTGGGCCTTTTACGGGCTCCGCTAGAGATGCTCTTAGCAAACAAAATAAGGTTATCTCGGCTTCTTGCTAGATCATGATGCACATCGGTCTGAACTAATAGCCCAAGTGCCCAACCACGGATACATATGATTTCAACACCTATTTTCTTACTACGCTAGATTCATATCAAACTATATAAGTGGTGTTTTGGCACCCGGGAGCATATGCTCCCGGTTTTAAAATTTTATTTTAAATACATTTTCAAAATGTTGAAAAGTTCGGACATAAAATTTAATAGGTACATCTCGAAGTTCTACACGTTTACAAATTGGTCTCACGGAAAACTGACATTTTACTGTCGCGTGTAAAAAAAGACAAATTTTGGTGCAAAAAAAATGACAATGTACGTGACGTTTTTTGTCTTTTTCACACAAGTCATCAAAAATGTTGTTTTTTTGCAAAACTTGATGTACATCCGTAGAATGTCGAAACGTAAGTGCGGAAATTTTTGTTCAAATTTTTTTGACATTTCAAAATGTTTTTCCGGAGGCAGGAGCATATACTCCCATGTGCCGAATTGAATTTCTGATATATGCGTCAGAAACCTAATTGGAGTTGGCATATATCTCTGTATAAAAATGAGAAGAGAACTGCAAAACTTCATCCTGTATAAGAGTGCGCCGGTTTGGCTCCGGGCTACATGGAGCCATTCATTTCCAAAATTAGAAAAAATATAAATTTTAATAAACATTTTTTTCCAAAAAAATATATATATATGTGTTCCACATAAAGGCAGATTTCGTGAAAGAATACACTTAGTTGTGAGCTATACAAATTAAATTATGGCTCCAAAAGAACCAAAAGCAAACTCTATTTAGATTTAAATATTGTCTTCCTTTGTGGAACACAGATGAAAATATATAATGATGAAAATTTGAACGCACATAATAAAAATCATATGTATATATCTACAAATATAATTTATATATTCATGGTTTAATTTTTTTCTAGTTTGATTTAGCCCGAGCTTCATTTCAGGTTGTATTATCCATCAAAGATCTACTAGGAGTCGAAATGTTTCTCGGAATAAAATTGACAAGATAACTGAAAAGACCATCTTCTAGAATCTAGCGATTTTGTCTCGGACGACCGAGAAACAACTGCTTCTAAATGGATGCTAAAAACAATCAGATTTGAACGCTGAGACTCGTGTGAATGCCAAGTAATGAGAGGATAATTATCCAAGTTTATGAATGTCCAGTGAATAAGTAATCCTTCTCCTTTGACTTCGTATGTTTTAGATGAAAATAAGCAAAAGTGAATAGTATTAAAATCTTTCTGTATTGTAAAATTTAATCTTTGAAGAAAAGAAGGGTATGAAGCTTCTTACTAGATTTTAATGAAGTTCTGAAATGATGCAACGTCACAAGATAAAATAAAATTAAAATAAAAAATCACAGTCACATTCAACTTCATAGATATGGTTGGTTAATCTGAAACTTCGACCTTGGAGAAAGATATATACTCCCTCCGTCCCATGAAGCATGTCTTATATTTTTTGTTTAACTTTGGATACATCTAAATTTAGTCAAATTTGAGACTTGTTTCATTAGACGGAGGGAGTGGTATGTTTCAATACTCTCTCACATCACAGGTGCAGGCTTCTCTTCGATTGTGGACAAATGAAACCCGAGGTACATGGACATGGAGCCCTTTTAGAGAAAAGACATCTCAAGACATTTTGTAAATTACTAAAAACAAATCTAGATGCAGTTATGTTAGTGTGAGAACCCCAATGTGAAAATAATTTGCATTCTGGGTTGTGCAAGATTGATAAAATTGTGGATATGGAGTAGTGAACAAGGCAATTTTATAACTTCCATCAAATTTTGTAATTATTTTGTGAAGCAAGGTATTCTGCGTTGAGATTTTTTATGTTAGTAGAATACATCATTCACTACATCCAGATTTTTTTACATATTTTTGACACTTTTTTTCGATAAAAGGAATATATTAATATCAGAAGATACCAATTATACCCAGCCTCTGCAATAACGCAACACCCTAATGGCACTACGGATGCACACAGCTAAAAAAGAGAAAAGAAAACAAAGAAATAAACCTTGTAGCCTCAAATGGAATTTCCAGCTTTTTTACATATTTTTTACACTTATAAATGTTGTTTTTCAATTTTGAATAAAACGGCTTCCGCCTTGTAGCCTCAAATGGAATTTTCAGCTTCTCAGAGACCTCATATACTGGGTCCATGTAGACCGTGTCTACAATATGTTGGTTAATGTTGTGAACTTCACATACCTTGGATCTGGTACAGCATATTGAGTTGCAGACACCGAACGCTAGAAGCTCAAGCTATTGCAGAAATATACACAATATAATCAGACATTTACAAATCATTCCCAAATTATGTAACCATGCTAAAAACTTCATATCAAAACAGTGCACCAAGAATCTTCAAGGGGCATCTCACAATAAAATAACTGCACAGGAAACTACATATTATTCTAGAGTTTTCCATTCAATTTATCGTATCACACATCAAATTAAACAAGCACAAAGAATGGTGGAGATGCGAAATCATGTCAAGCTAGCATTAGCAATGAGAAGGACCACAGAGTTGTTAACACCGAATCATTGACCTTGTAGTTCTTGGTCTCGACCTAGTGCACATTGAGTGACCTTTCCCGATTACCAAGAGCCATTGCTTTTGTATATGGTATACATGACCAGTTGAATATTGCTAAGGGGTGACCAACATATCACTTTGACTATTGACATTGGGTTTTGAATACCGATGTGCAGATATAGATTTATAATTAATAATCATTTTGTAAGCTTTCTACTTTTGTTGTGGAATGTTGGGGAGTACTTAGAGCATCTCTAGTCGCGTCTCCCAAATTGTCCCCTAAACGGCGCCGGATTGAGCGTTTGTGGGACGTGTGTCGTTCGTGCCACGTTTGGGGGACGTCGCTCCCCAGCCGCATCTCCCAAACGCCGCCCCCAAACATTAAAATACTTTTTCTTATGTTTTTGCATTTTTATTCAATAAAAAAAAAGAAATATTCCACAAACTAATATATAATTGGGAACGTGGTTTACACGAAGACATAATTTAGAACATGGTTTTTCACAAACTAATACATAGTTTGAACCATGGTTGACACAAATATAAAATATTGCAAAATAACTAAACCTAACTAGGCCGTGCATCGAAGGTTTCGTGTGTTCGCTGCCAAGAAAGAACACTCGAGGGTACACCCAGTCACCCAAACTGGAAAATCCAGCTGGTGAGGGTGTCCCTGTTTGTTCTTCCGAGGAAGAACAACCAGAAACCTTCGTACATATATTCGCTGCGAAGAAACAACACTCATCAGTCGTCGTCCTCGTCGCTGTTGTCGCCGTGGTAGTTCCGGCGGCAACACGTCTCGTCGAACACCTTGACGCTCATGTCCTTGTCGCCAAAGTAGGAGAACACGAGCACGAAGCCGGCTTCGAGGCGGTGGTAGTGCGCGAACTTCTCTCAGCCGATGTGGAGGTACATCTTGCCGCGCGCGTCGTAGATCACGTCGACGATACACCGGTAGCAGCCGCAGTCATCCTCCCGCAGATGCAGCGAGCGCGGACGCTCGTCGCCGGCAACGAAGTCGGCGAAGGTGTCCGGCAGCCTCTGGATGCCGTGTGGGTCGCCCTTGAGGACGACGATGAACTCGAACAGCACGGGCCCCTCCTCGTCCTACATGTCCGATGATAAGGACGACGACGGCGTCGCAGGCGACGGCGAGCGTGCAGCTCTTCCGCGGCCGCGGCCACGACCACGACCACGGCCGCGAGCTCGGCCTCTGCCTCTACCAGCCATGTCGTCGACTCTTGAGATGATGGCGGCTAGGGTTGGGGAGAGAGGCGCTAGGGTTTGTGTGTGAGAGGGACGATGAGAGACGGCCCTTTTTATAGGCCGGAGGGAGGCGGGGAGCGGTGGCGCTCATTAACGCCGGCACGCAGAGCTAGGCGCGACGAGACGCTTCGCTGCACCTCTGCGGGAACTGCACCGTCGCTGCGCGCCAATAACTTCCATCGCGAGGTAGGCGACGGTTAGGTTAAAATTCAATGTGCCGCTGACGCGTCGGTCCCGCCACTCCCCGCCTCGCTTTTCGGTGTGTCCGGCGTCCCCGGAGCGTCCCCTGTGTAGCGAGGACGGGCTCGGGACGCCGGACACCGTATCAGGACGCGCCGGACAAAAATCGGGTTTGGAAGACGGGGCTGGAAACATTTTTTTATTCGGCGCGCCTCAAATTCCTTTAGTGGTTTGGAGGACGCTACTGGAGATGCTCTCAGTTGCGATACGGCTAGCTAACGTTGTGAATAAAGCTCAGGAGTATAGGAAACAGCCCGAAATTACCCTACTGGACTTGTCGGGAATAGTTGTACTTTGTGAAAACTTTTTGGAAGATCTGTTCTGAACATTTCGGCGAAGCTTCTCAGTCAGAAGACAGACAGTACTCACGGCAGATGCCGACACATACTACGCAGTACATCGATCGGTAAGGGCATCTCCAACGGGGTGTGTGCGTCCGAGGTTTGCCTCCGCGCGGACCGGAAATGCGTCTGCACCCTGCTCTAGCGGGGCGACGCATCGTGTCCGGGGCATCCGCAGCGACGCAAACGCGGCGCAAATATGCGGCACGTTTGCGTCTCCGCGGACGCTACGCGGTCGCGCCGAGCGTCCGCTCGCTTTCCCACGGGCCCGCCTGGCAGCGACTCTGGCTCGATTGGCCTTGAATTAAAGCACAGCAAGCGCGCCGATGTCAACCGCCGGAGTGGCAACCGCGCCGATCAACCCGCCAACCGCCGGAATGGAGCGCCGAACCTCCACGGAAGAGCAACCGCAGGGCTCTTCGTTATACGCGCCGCCATTAATCCCCGCAGATTATAACCCTTGCGCCTACTATAATTCACGTTGAACCGCATGCTTCTTCTTCTTCCTCTTCTTCTCCAACACCGGCTAGCCAGGCGCCATGAGCGACTACACCTTGCCGTCGGACTCGGAGAGCGAGGGCAAGCCGCCGGGATGGCGGCATTGGTGGGAAACCCCTGCGACGCCAAGCGACCCTGGCTGCACGCCCAACGACCCTGCCTCCACGCCGAGTGAGGAGGAGGAGGACGGAGGCGCCGTTGCCGGCGACAGCCAGGAGGAGGAGGAGGAGGACGGAGGCGCCGTTGCCAGCGATAGCCAGGAGGAGGAGGACGGAGGCGCCGTTGGCAGCGACGGCGAGGAGGAGGAGGAGGAGGAGGAGGAGGAGGAGGAGGAGGCGGAGGAGGAGGAGGAGGAGGACTCCGACGCCAGGTTCACCCGGCTGGAGGCGCAGGAGGCGGCGGACGAGAAGGCGGCGGCAAGGAAGGAGGCCAGGGCCCGGGCAAGGGCGCAGGCGCGGGCGGCGCGTCGTCGTCCGTTCACCGACGACGAAGACGCCACTTCGTCCGACTCGAACTCCTCCACGGACGCGTCGTCCGGCAGTTCCTCTTTCCGATGAGGAGGTGACAAGCAAGAGGCACAGGAGTGAGGACGACGAAGCAGGGCCTTCTAACAAGAAGGCCAAGAATTAGCTTGTAGTTTCTTTGTTTTTAAATTTATTCTCTAGTTTGTATGTTAAATATGTTTAAACTTGTTCGAATCGATTCGAGTAATCAGTACTAGTTGTTTTCGCGCTAGTTGTTTTCGCGTTTGAACTTGTTTTCGAGTAATCATTCAACTAATCATACAAATTGGGGAGTCCTTCAACAAAAAGGAAAAGAATGAGCAAGGAAACAACACACTGGGATATCCAAAATGTGTCGGACCGCTGTGGATGGCCCCCGATGCAAATGGACAATTCGCGCCTCGCGGTTATTTTCGTGTCCACCTGGCGACGCAAACGGACGCCCGTGGACAATTTGAACGTCCGAAATACGTGGCCTCGTTGGAGATACCCTAACATCAAAATCAGCATTGTCGCCATGCATAAAATTCCAACATGCTCCACCTCAGTACCACGCAAGTACAGACACCACCCGGCTGCACGCCAATGCCGTGAGCCCACTTGTTTGTTTGTCGTGCATGAGAACAAAATTAGTGCAAGTCACATTGGCAACCAAACCATTTTGTTTGCCTTATGAGTACCTGTGAGTGACTGTAATTAAGTATGAGTAATTAGTCAGCACCATTTTGTTTTGCATTAAGAGGTGAGTTTTTTCAACATGTACTTAGTACTAGCAGTGTGCTAGCATTTGTCAGGTAGGTTCTTTCCGACTTGCACAGAAGGATCCACGGCGGCCATAAAGTACGAACATACACCTGTACCCTCGAGACCTTGTATTCACAACGAGAGATAAGATACAAAACTAGGGTGGTTTGGACTTGCGTGACCTAAAGTACGTGGCATTGCATCTTTAGTCACGATCAGGTGTAGGATCGACAGCGATGCATCGATGTAACCAACCGTCATCACCGGCCAATCAAAGATTCAAAGCACGTTGCCCCAGCCTTGTACCCGTGCTGTACAAGGAACCTATGCCTCCTAGCTAATGTCGGGTGTTGTCTACTCTCTGCATTCTAAAGTAAATGAAGTATTTTATTGCTAATTAATTTTATAAGAGTTTGACCAAATGTCTAAAATATGTCAATCTTTATAAGATCAAATCTTTATATAACGAAAATATATTGTATGATGACACTAATAAAGCTAAATAGATTTCTGTTGATGTTGACATATTTTTCTAAAAAACTTGGTTAAACTTTAAATAGTCTATCATAGGAAAAACCATGAAGATCGATTATTTAGAAACGGATGGAGTACTTGTTGTAATGTCAAGTACTTATTTAAACCAATAGTGGTATGTTGCAACCCCACAATTTTCTATCGCATCAGAATATCTGAATGTTCCACGAGTTTCATAATCTATGTTTGGATACATGAGGAAATGTTAGAACGATGTGGCAAACACATGAAAAAAAAATTGCATGCAGGGATTATATGTAGAAGGGATCGGATGGCTCAGGATCACGACTTTAAGTTCGATCGAACGACTCTAGGAGGGGATGAAAAATTCTCCTTTTCAATCGACAAACACCTAGTGTGCCGGAAGATTTTATTGAGAGAAACCACAATGCATATTATAGCGACGAATCTTTGAAAAGAGTGTTCATAGTTGAAAATCAAGATATAAATTGTGATAACATTGAAGGAAGAAACCTGCTACCCATATATGGGTACTCCTACATCTGATATTAGTTAGTTCGGCATTAATTTATATACTACACGGATCTCTAAGCTATAGACAAGTCGTGAGGAGGAATTTTCTTCAGACTGTTCATTAAAACTTATCACTTTTGCCTAGGCTATATTTTTTTTTATTTTGGTTATGAAAAATGGCACGTGCATCCTCTAAATGAAAAAAAAAAGTACATTCTTGGAGGTCTAAAATTATGTATTTTGGGGCCATCAAGTTATAGGGTTTATGAGTACCTAGGTTTCACTAAGTATTTTAGACGACCACCTTGCCTGCACATATCCACGGAACTTAATTAGCTCCTAGTTTTGGTACTTTAAGTATTATTTATCTGGAGTTTCCCAAAAATTCTGTTTTTTCTTATGTGGATATATTTTTTCGATAAAGAGAATATAAACACACGCCAAAAAGAGAAATAAACTAAGAAATAAATGTCCTCCTACAGTATTCCAGCCCTAGGAATAACAATATAATCACCACCAAGATAACACCTAAATTGCAGGTTCTTCAAAAGCGACGCCTCCAAGAAGGGAATAGTGCACAAGCGCCATCGTCGCCCGATCAAAGGTCTTAGGTTTTCAGCCTGAAGATAGTCCTCACTCTCAAAACAATGCCTTCAACAAAGTCATTGCCACACACAACCAATTAATGTCAGACCTTGGATTTTCACGATGAAAGGTAAGACTTTGACCATCACATGTGCTGTCGCCCCCACTTTCATACTGCTGATGTGAAGGCCGGAACACCGAGCAAACCCCTCAACAGCGCAAAAAATTGAACGTCCATTGCTAGTCCTCTAATCTAGCCTTCATGGTATTCTCCGCCTCTGACTTTACCATGGACTAAAATGTCACCAGATGACAACATAGAGAAGAGCTTCACGCCACTCCCTCCAGAACCAAACGGTCGGAATAAAAGCACGGGTGTGCGTACAATCGAATACCACCCGATCCAGGAAATAGGTGAACTGTTATTCGCCGGCGGAGCCTTGCGAAACTCAACACTCCGGCCACATGAAGAAGGACATGCCTCAGGAAGGTCTTCATCTTCGCATAAGAGAAACCATAGGACCGCCCCATTAATTAAAAAGTCGTCCCAGTAGCCCCCACACCACCAGCCGACAGCGGGTAAGACGATGAAATGTCGGGTTGCCGAACAGGAAACTGGCGAAGCCACTCGCGGCCGCCAGGCACAAACCGGAGCACAACGAGCGACCAAGGCCGTGTCCCAACAAGACGGGAGAGGCCAGAACCCGCTGGACCTAGATCGTGCCCAGATCTAGCCCGCGCCACCGCCGATCTGGGCACAGTGCGCCGGCGGTGGCCATGAAGGCACCTGCGTGAGTCATACGTCCAACGCCCCTCCACCGCTCCGTCGCAGCACCACCTAGCCCGCCCGACGCCATCCCCCACCGCCTGGGGAACTGCAGGATGTGCCCGATCTGGTCCTTGATCTCCGATCGTGTCGTTATGTGGATATATGCTGATATGATCTGCATAACTGGGAAAAAAATACCACTACTTCTAGTCCTGAAAAACTAAAGCAGTCATATGAGTACATCTACACACTGTATAAATGACACAAGTTTCATCGAAGTTTACTTTATATTAACGGTGATATGCAAAAGGAAAGAAACAAATGTGACGATAAAATGAGAACCAACCTCGGGTTGGGTGGTTAGGAGGGTGGTTGTACCCCCAGCCCACCAGAGTTCAAACACCAGGTTTGACATCTGTGTGTCTCATAAAGGCGGAATATTCATTCAGTGGGAGGCGACGTTCCCGTCGACAGCGAGGCGCCTGTGGTGACTTCGTCAATTTCAAAATCCAATCTGCCGGCTCAGTCTTTCGGAGGTGCTCATAGGGGTAGGGTGTGCGTGTGTGCGTTCATAGGGGTGAGTGTATGCGCGTGTATGTGAGCGTCTGCGTTGTACTGTGTTTCTCAAAAAAAAAAAAAAAAAAAAAATGTGACGATAAAATACAAGACTTTTCCCCCTTTTTGTCATTTTTGCGTAGCTCCAAATACATCCTGTTTTTTTTTTTTTTTTTGCAGATGGACCCAAAACGACGCGCTCGACACGACAGAGCCGTCCTAGTATCATCAGATGGACAAGAGTTAAACTAGTACGGATCTCGCCGTATCCAGGCGGATATCTAGTTACATTGTTCCACAAAACGCGTACGTACGGAACGTACCACCGACCGATCCAATATCAGAGTCGTGTCGTTATTCAGCGTGCGATACTAGGACCAAGAATAGAAACGAGAGGCCATATATATAATCTGCATCAGTCATTGTCATATATCCTTGTAAGAACAGACCACCAAGAGGACTAGATGATCACAAGGCTAACGAATCTCCTCCACTCGAGGTTAGGCAGCAGCAGCTTTGTTTTACCTCTTGATCACCGCTTGCTTGTAGATAGACTTGAGCTCGAGTTCGATCAAAGGCTGTTGAGGTTGAATGGTTAGGAGGTTGGCATGCCACCTCTGTGACTTATATAAGTAAAGTTGTATTTTTTTTTCAAAACAAGCTTCTCGTCAATAGCGAAAAGCCTGTGATGAATTTGTCAATCTTGAGACCCGGCTAGTCTTTCAAAGACGTGAAGGTAGACACGGAGGGTGCTATGTGTATATTATTGGGGCCACCGCCCCCACCTTTTGACCAATCTTTGCAAAAATAAGTTTTAGAAATGGTCTTAGATGCAATTTTTTAAAGCCTTTTGTGCATCCAAACTTGCAGATTTTAATTTTCGCCCCAGTAGTTCTTGTTTGGCTCCGCCACTGGAGGTAGGTTACGTGTTCGTCTATTCATAGGAAGAAGTGTATGATTGTGTATTCAAGGGTCTGTCTTTGATCCGTGTTTCTCAAAAAGTTTCCACCAGCCACCGTACAAAATATTGTAGGTTAGGTCAGCAAAAGTAACGACACGACTGATATGGTAACACGAAAGCATGAGGCCGGCCGGTCAACTCGAGAGATCTGCTATGTAGTATGTACTTTTACGATTCAGTAGTGGACGATTACTCATTGGTAAAATTAAGTTGATGCACTGCACATTTATTTAGTACCTCTCCTCTCTTGTTTTCATCAAAACTTGTAGGCACACAGACACTAAGACAGACGCCTGCCCACATCATCACGAGGCACCGTGTTGAATTTTTCAGCCGCAAGAACATGCAGCAAAATGCGATCTGTAAGTATGGAGATCGATCTGGCCATATATTCTCCTGATAGTAGTGATACTACGACTACGAGCATGCAGCATTGGCTAAGCATAGTATTGTTCCAAGCCTGGCTGGAACTCAGCTGAAAAATCTTGACTGGGCCAAACGCCCAGTACAACTGGGGCGAGCTCTTGCCTATCCCCTTTCCCCTTTCTAGAAATATATCTCCTATCCCAGCTCATCGTCCCGAAGAGCTCCACAACTAAATCTGTCGCAGAGTTGTGGCGCACATGCAGGGATGTCTTGGGCGGAGCCAGGGAGCGGCATGTGTAGAGGTTTGGGGCGTAGCAGAGACATTGCGTCGGGCAAGTCCTGGGTGGAGCCATGGTACACTGGCATTCGCGCTAGCTAGACTTCTTGTCCGCAGCGGCGTTGTGTGTAGGGGCGTCAAATTATCCGGATTCGGAGTTGCTGATGCTAGCACTCCGAGTCCACAACAAGTTGTTGGCGTCAAATTATCCGGATTTAGAGTTGCTGATGCTAACACTCCGAGTCCACAACAAGCACTGCACGCCCATCTTCCTCCTCCTCCTCGAAACAGGCTTCCGCCCCACTATATTAATACTATTAATATAGCAACCACCAGATACGTACAACTACGAGTCTCGGAACGAAACACAATGCTGGGTAGCAGCAAACACACACCCGGGGTTACTGCTGGCGTTTCAGGGTGTTCCTACCTTGGGCACCTTGTGTTGCTACCTTGGGCGTCTGGTTTTGCTGCCGATGGAGGGTGGATTTGCTACCTTAGGTGTCCGACGTTGCTACTGGCAGTCTAAGACGTTGTTGCGTTATGTGGACGGAGTTGCTGCAACCTTGGGCGGCGCTGCTGCATGGGAGTTCTTGTCTTTGACGAGGTCTCTATCATGTGGATTTGTAATATAGGATTTTTTTTGTGCTACAACTTTGTATGCAGTTTTTCTAGAATTACACAATAGGTTTGCTACGGGGTTTCCGGCGAAGTCTCGTCGCTATCTCGAATGATATTTTATTTTGCTACAATAGCATAACTTTTTTTTGTTACGTGGCCTTCGGCAAGTCTCCGCTGGGGTCCCAAGCGAGATCAGTCTTTTATTTTATTTCATGATCGAACCCTTTTTTGCTAGCAAAAATAAGCATGTTTTCTCTATCCTTAATTGAACTTTATCTTGTTTCGTCTCAGAGAGCCATGATCAGCAAAGTTGTGCTAGCGCCTCGGTGATCACTGATGAGTCCGGTCCACTTGTAGTCATCGAAATCAAACTTTGCAACCATGCGGGCAGGTCACATCGCGCATCTTAGTCGCGATCTATAGCTAGTACGGTCACGTACGTACCTGGATGAGCGGGAAGATCGTTCCATGTTTGAATCGACCATTATTGTCGCCCCAAAACTATTGGACTGCGATGCTAGGCAAGTGCTGGACCGACTTAGACGGTTAGACCCACTTTTTTTTGATAAAGAATCCCGATTTTATTTAAATATGATAGACAGAACAGACCTTACAAGCAGGTACACATAAAACCAGATATTACAAGCAAGTCCCTGCATTTTGCAGAAAGGACCTCGAAGAAGGATGTAGAAACGCCATCCGGTCCTCAGCATCTCCGCCAGATCCACATCGCCGACGCCGGGGACGGTACCACTTGGGTCGACGAAGCCGCCGCAGTCAAAGACCACGACCTCCAGCAAGATACCGCAGTGCCTCCCTTGAAACTTCAACTCAAGGAGGAAGTGATTTGGTTGCCCTTCAACCAGAAGAAACGGAGATCGGCCAACGGATTCCGGATTTATCTCGCCCACACGAGCACCGTAGGTCCGTCGCAAGAACCACCGTTGATAAGCTCACCGCGATGCGCTAGCCACCTCCTACCACTTCTACCGCACCATCTTTCTACCTCACGGTGGCATCCACAGCAAGGTTGAAGCAGATAGAGGCCCCGCAAGCACGGGACAAGGCAAAAAGCGAGCTTATTTCGGAGCTAGACCTCCAAATCCCAGCATCCACCGCCCACCTTGAGCGCCAAGAAAGCGGAACGGAAGTCTGCTTCAAGCCGTCGCCCGCCGACGACAAGAAAGAGCTCCTACAAAACAAAACAACCAAAACAAACCCTAAAAGACTAGGCGGACACACTCCCCTTCCTCCTCCACTCCGGCCGGCAATGCCGGCAGAGGGAAGAAGAAGAGGAGCGGCCGAATTTAACGTCACAGGGACGAGCTTCTCTTCGATCTACTGTAGAGGAAGGGAGAGGATAAGGAAGAGGATAAGGAAGTCAAGTCAGGTTAGACCCACTTGACCAAAGATATAGAATATCCGTATAACCATCGAACACACAGAGCAGAATCAATTTAGCAAGCGCGTATCTAGCCGTGTTTGAGGCCTGGTTCCACAAAGCGCGTACGGTACGAACCGCGGACGGATCCAATCTAGCCAGCTTGATCTCGGTGCTTCTGGTCTGATCGAGACCGACTCGATGTCCCAAAGTCGTTATTCAGCGTTCGTAGAGAGTAGATACACTATCTGCATCAATCAGTGTGAATTCATTGTCAAAACTTACTCGACCAAGAGGACCTGATAGCACAATTCGTTATCGATCCTGTGATGATCGGCGGCGTACCCAACATTTTCAGCGGCTCGGTGCATTTCGGTTATCGTTTACGTCCGTATGCGTTAGATTGTGAACATGTTGAAATACTGGGTCCACTTTTAGTGGCCCACATTAGATTTCAGATTTCCCTATAAATCTCAAAGCCCACATTGTGGTAGCCCATGTGAGTTTGAGCCCAAGTGGGTGGCAGCTCACTAGGGAGTGGCGAGAGGTGGGAAGTTTAGTCCCACATAGAAAGTTGGGAGGAAGTTAGACCACCTTATAAGATGGGTTGTTCCACCACTAGTAAGTGAGTAAGAATAGGAGTGGTTCACGCACGCTCCTCCTCCTCCTCGCTCGCTTGTCTCAACTCGACTCGACTCGACTTGACTCGACTCGACACGACACGACGCGCGCTGCGCTCGTGGTGAGTGGATTGAGCCTCGAGCCGAGATTTTCCTTACTTTTTGCAGCTCAGGAAAACGAACAGAGTCCTAGACGGACGCGTCGCAGTTAGTCGGTTCGGGTCGCTCCCGGACCGTGGGCTATCTGTAACCAACTCGAAACGTTTGTGCGACGTGGGCGTGGCCCACGTTGCCTAAGGTTTCCTGAGCCTATATAATCTCTTGCCCGGCTACCGCAGAAATACATCTACTACACGAGTTAGGGTTTTGCCACCTCTCTCTGCTTGCGCCACCATCGTAGCCTACCCCATCCCCGCGCGTCGACGTGCATCGGCGAACGGGAGAGCAGGTCTCCGGAACCGCTCGTCCTTGCGATCCTGTACGGGAGAGGGCGAATTAGGTTTTTGGGAAGCGCTCTGCGCGACTGCTCAAGTTCTTCATCACGGGTTGCCTTCCGTCCAAGTCGGGCGGTGCTACCTACCGTCGTCTTCAACGTCGTCTACTTCGACCCGTCGTCCCTGTCGTCAACAACGTTGTCATCAACAACGTTACTGCTGCGACATCATCTGCTACACCTCCACCGCCACCTCCACCAGATCGGTACGTGCGACATATCTCGATCTTTTTAGCGATGATGCTTTACCTTTTGCGCTGATGCTACTCATGTTGATTAATGCATCTAGTATGTTCGAGTTTCACATGTTAGTAGTTACTGTCATCATATTTTATATTCTGGAATTAATCATGGAAATTGTGCCTAATTGTCCAACAATCCAAAAACCTAATTATAGGCAATTTCCTGAGTTAACAATGGCTGGTTTTGCTAATGCACTGAGGCCGGATAAGTTTACCGGTGTGCACTTTAAGAGGTGGCAGGTTAAGGCCACGCTCTGGCTTACTCATCTGATTGTATTTGAAGTTAGTAATGGTTTACCTGAAGGAACTATATCTGACCAAGATCAGAACAAGTTCAAGGAAAACAATACTCTCTTCATCGGATGCGTTCTGAGTATTCTTGCTGATCGTCTGTGTGATGTGTACATGCACATAACAGATGGTAAAGAGCTCTGGGATGCACTGAATGCTAAATTCAGTGCAACCGATGCAGGCAGTGAACTGTACATCATGGAGAGCTTCCATGACATCAGGATGGTGAACAACCGTTCTGTAGTCGAACAAGCTCATGAGATACAGTGCATTGCGAAAGAGCTTGAACTCCTCAAGTGTGCCTTACCTGACAAGTTTGTGGCTGGATGCATCATCGCTAAGTTGCCCCCTTCATGGAGGAACTTTGCCACAACTCTCAAACACAAGAGACAGGAGATATCAGTTGAAAATCTGATAGCGTCTCTTGATGTTGAGGAGAAAGCTCGGGCTAAGGATACAACTGAGAAAGGAGAGGGTCAGTCTAGCGCCAACATGGTGCAGAAGAAACCCTACAGCAAGAACAAAGGGAATAACAAGCCCTCCTTCAATAAGCCTATGAAGACTATAACCTTCAAGAAGAAGATGATGATAAACAAAGCAGATCTGAGCTGCTTTACCTGTGGAGAGACTGACCACTTTTCTAAGGACTATCCAGAGAGGGCAGACCGCAAGAAAAAGGCGAGGCAAGTCAACACGGTGACCGCTAGCAATGCTGATGGGTACGGTAATCTTTTTACTGTTCTTTCGGTGTTTCAATCTCCATGTTGGTGGATTGATACATGTGCTAATGTTCATGTGTGTGCTGACATATCCATGTTCACTTCTTACCAGGTCGCCCGGGATTCTTCCGTCTTGATGGGGAATGGGTCACATGCTTCTGTTCGTGGTGTTGGCACGGTAGATCTGAAGTTTACTTCGGGAAAGATCGTGCAGCTGAGGAACATGCAGCATGTCCCTACTATGAACAAGAATCTCGTTAGCGACTCCCTTCTATGCAGAGATGGGTTTAAGATTGTTTTAGAGTCGAATAAAGTAGTTGTTTCCAAGTTTGGACAATTTATTGGTAAAGGCTATGAGTGCGGAGGCTTGTTCCGCTTTTCGCTTTCGGATTTCAGTAATAAGTCTGTGAACCATATTTGTGGCAATGTTAGTGATGATACCAGTGTTTGGCATTCTCGTTTATGTCACATTAATTTTGGTTTAATGTCTCGGCTATCCAGTTTGAGTTTAATTCTGAATTTCACCATTGCCAAAGGTTCTAAGTGCCATAGTTGTGTGCAATCAAAGCAACCTCGGAAGCCTCACAAGGCGGCCGAGGAGAGAAACTTGGCACCTCTAGAACTCATACATTCTGATCTATGCGAGATGAATGGTGTGTTGACAAAAGGTGGAAAGAGATATTTCATGACATTGATTGATGATGCGACTAGATTTTGCTATGTTTATTTGTTGCGAACTAAAGATGAAGCTTTAGACTAGCTACTTTAAAATTTATAAGGCCGAAGTTGAAAATCAACTAGAGAGAAAGATCAAGCGTCTTAGGTCGGATCGTGGTGGTAAATATTTTCCTAAGATCTTTGATGAATTCTGTGAGGAACATGGCATTATTGATGAGAGGACGCCTCCCTATTCGCCCCAATCAAACGGGGTTGCCGAGAGGAAAAACCGCACGCTGACTGACTTGGTGAATTCCATGTTAGCCACTGCTGGTTTATCAAAGGCATGGTGGGGGGAGGCTTTGTTGACTTCATGTCATGTCCTGAATAGAGTTCCTAACAAGAATAAAGATAAAACCCCTTACGAGGAGTGGGCTGGGAGAAAACCATCACTTTCGTATTTGCGCACATGGGGATGTTTGGCGAAAGTCAATATTCCAATTACTAAGAAGCGCAAACTCGGACCAAAGACAGTGGATTGTATCTTTCAAGGTTATGCTCCGCGGAGTGTAGGCTATAGATTTTTAGTAGTTCAATCTGAGGTACCTGATATGCATGTTGATACTATTATGGAATCTCGTGATGCAACATTTTTTGAGAATATGTTTCCTATGAAAGATATGCATAGCATTGCTAGAATTTCTACTGAGATAATTCCCCGAGTCCACCCATCTAATGAGTATTTTGAACAATCACATGAGAATGTTACTGAGAAGGATGACAATGAAGCTCCTAAACGGAGCAAGAGACGGAGGATTGAAAAATCCTTTGGTGATGATTTCATTGTGTACCTTGTGGATGATACTCCCACGTCCATTGCAGAGGCATATGCATCTCCAGAAGCAGATGACTGAAAAGAAGCTGTCCATAATGAGATGGACTCGATTCTTTCTAATGGAACTTGGGAGCTATCAGAACGACCCCATGGATGCAAGCCTGTGGGCTGCAAATGGGTGTTCAAGAGAAAGCTAAGACCTGATGGTACTATTGAGAAGTACAAGGCACGGCTTGTAGCTAAAGGCTACACACAGAGAGAAGGCAAAGATTACTTCGACACCTATTCACTTGTCGCTAGACTTACCACCATTCGAGTACTACTGTCCATGGCTGCCTCCTATGGTCTTATCGTTCATCAAATGGACGTAAAGACAGCTTTTCTTAATGGAGAGTTGGAAGAGGAAATCTATATGGATCAGCCTGATGGGTTTGTAGTAAAAGGTGAAGAAAGAAAGGTGTGCAAGTTGCTGAAATCTTTATATGGCCTGAAACAAGCATCTAAGCAATGGCATGAGAAGTTTGACAGAACTCTAACTTCTGTAGGCTTTGTTGTCAATGAGGCTGACAAGTGCGTTTACTATCGCCATGGTGGAGGCGAATGTGTTATACTGTGTTTGTATGTAGATGATATTCTGATATTTGGTACAAACATGAAAGTAATACACGAGGTCAAGTCTTTCTTGTCAAAGTGTTTTGATATGAAAGATCTGGGAGAAGCTGATGTGATTCTGAACATCAAGCTTATTAAGAACGAGAGTGGGATTACTCTAACGCAATCCCATTATGTTGAGAAGATCTTGAGCCGGTTCGGCTATATTGATAGCAAGTCTTCTCCAACACCTTATGATCCCAGTGTGACATTACGCAAGAACCGGAGGATTTCCATAGATCAATTGAGATATTCTCAGATCGTTGGCTCACTCATGTACTTAGCGAGCGCGACTAGACCTGACATCTATTTTGCTGTTAGCAAGTTGAGTAGGTTCATGTCAAACCCGGGTACTGATCATTGGCATGCACTTGATAGGGTCATGCGCTATCTATGTGGTACAATGAGTTATGAGATTCACTATTCAGGGCATCCAGCTGTGCTTGAAGGATATAGTGATTCAAATTGGATCTCTGATGTAGCTGATCTCTACGCCACTAGCGGGTATGTATTTACCTTTGGAGGTGGCGCAGTGTCATGGAGATCTTGCAAGCAAACCATATTGACGAGGTCAACTATGGAAGCAGAACTTACTGCTTTGGACACAACCACTGTTGAATCAGAATGGTTGCGTGAGCTCTTGATGGACTTGCATGTGGTTGAAAAACCTGTACCTGCAATCATTTTGAATTGTGACAATCAAACTGTAATTGTCAAAGTGAACAATTCTAAGAATAACGCGAAGTCATCAAGACATGTCAAGAGACGTTTGAAATCTGTCAGGAAATTGCGAAACTCCGGAGTAATAACTGTTACATATATTCAAACAGACAAAAACCTGGCAGATCCCTTTACAAAGGGACTATCACGTAATGTGATAGAAAGTGCATCGAGGGAGATGGGTTTGAGACCCGTTGATGTTACACCATAGTGGTAACCCAACCTTTGTGATCGGAGATCCCGTGAATTAGGACCTGGGAAAAACAAACTAGTGGTTTAATTGAGGAAAGTATTATGTAACCATCTCTATGTGAAGATGCACAACTCTCAATTACTGTAAGACAGGTTGGCAACAAGCCTTAATGTGTTTATGTTGGCTATTTTAGCAAAGATGCTGTCCTACAGAGCATTCTTGAAATAACACACCTATATGAGTCCGATTGTTAAACGTCGCAATCTATGAGATTTGGGTAATCTCTAGTAAACTCATGAAGAGACCACGAAGTATGACGCATATGCTTCACCCGCGAGGTAGGCTACTGGCAGCCATGTACTGGTTATGACTTTGAGTGAAACTCTGTTCACGCAAAACTTGCAATTCAAGGCTTAGTCCACTGTTCAAGTGTGAATGGATGTAGCTTAAGGTTCTAGGTGGAAGTTCAACTTAACAGTCTCCACTGAAACACTGGTATATAAACAAGCAGCGAGTATTGGTAAATCTCTAAATGGGCATTTGAGATATGGTGGGGGATTGTTGAAATATTGGGTCCACTTTTAGTGGCCCACATTAGATTTCAGATTTCCCTATAAATCTCAAAGCCCACATTGTGGCAGCCCATGTGAGTTTGAGCCTAAGTGGGTGGCAGCTCACTAGGGAGTGGCAAGAGGTGGGAAGTTTAGTCCCACATGGAAAGTTGGGAGGAAGTTAGACCACCTTATAAGGTGGGTTGTTCCACCATTAGTAAGTGAGTAAGAATAGGAGTGGTTCACGCACGCTCCTCCTCCTCGCTCGCTCGTCTCGACTCGACTTGACTCGACACGACACGACACGACGCGCGCCGCGCTCGTGGTGAGTGGATTGAGCCTCGAGCCAAGATTTTCCTTACTTTTTGCAGCTCAGGAAAACGAACAGAGTCCTAGACGGACACGTCGCAGTTAGTCGGTTCGGGTCGCTCCCGGACCGTGGGCTATCTGTAACCGACTCGAAACGTTTGTGCGACGTGGGCGTGGCCTACGTTGCCTAGGGTTTCCTGAGCCTATATAATCTTTTGCCCGGCTACCGCAGAAATACATCTACTACACGAGTTAGGGTTTTGCCACCTCTCTCTGCTTGCGCCGCCATCGTAGCCTACCCCATCCCGCGCGCCGACGTGCATCGGCGAACGGGAGAGCAGGTCTCCGGAACCGCTCGTCCTTGCAATCCTGTACGGGAGAGGGCGAATTAGGTTTTTGGGAAGCGCTCTGCGCGACTGCTCAAGTTCTTCATCACGGGTCGCCTTCCGTTCAAGTCGGGCGGTGCTGCCTACCGTCGTCTTCAACGCCGTCTACTTCGACCCGTCGTCCCTGTCGTCAACAACGTTGTCATCAACAACGTTACTGCTGCGACATCATCTGCTACACCTCCACCGGCACCTCCACCAGATCGGTACGTGCGACATATCTCGATCTGTTTAGCGATGGATGCTTTACCTTTTGCGCTGCTGCTACTCATGTTGATTAATGCATCTAGTATGTTCGAGTTTCACATGTTAGTAGTTACTGTCATCATGTTTTATATTCTGGAATTAATCATGGAAATTGTGTCTAATTGTCCAACAGAACATGAATTTAACTTTTTTTTACTTGTTGTATATGTCCGCCCTGCTCAGGTGATACTGTCCTTTCTTTTTTACCGCAAATGGCATGTCAACGGGGGCTATGCATTAATTAAGGACGGAGAAAAGAATATAACATTCCTTTCGTGTCCAGCAATGGGCCACAAATGTGACCTAAATTTGATCCAGAAATGTGTTGGGGTGGACAGATTAATTGATCACTATACGTTAGGCTGCTCAGCTGGAGCCAAACCTATTTTTTGTCTACCCTAACGCAAACAGACTCTTTTTACTCGTTTTATGTGAAGCCGTTGGAGATGCCCTTACTTGAGCTCCACTTCCTCTGGCTAACACTAACACGCCAAGGGTAACGCAGCCTAGATATATGCTAAAATAACACACTTATAATGAAATAGACGTAGTACTCGATAGAGCCTTGTAAGATCCGATGATCACAGGTTTGGGCCAAAAATACGTGCATTAGCCATCAGGTGTTGTGCCCTCTCGTTTGATCATAACATGCACAGAGCCACAGATCAGAGGCGTACAAATCGACATGAGTCACCGTGTTGAATTTTCTGCCTCAGACAACACCTACCTACCGAGTGTGACCCATGGCTTGGGATAGATCCAATTGTCCATTCTGGTGATAGATACTTTGTGGATGCAGGTAGCATTTGCGGACCCCTCTCCGTCGATCGGTCTCCAAGACTTCGATAATCGACGGTTTGAATGTGATTTGTCATTTGAAGGTTGAATTGAATTGAATGGCGATCATGCTACAAGAAACAAATAAACGACCAGGTAGCATCTGCGAAAGAAAACGTTGGGGGATTTGAACCTGAGTATCAGACCAACGACGTCCAGATTGCTCGGACCAACGGAAACAACGACTTGCCTCTGGTTTTGTCTCTGCCGCTTAGAGAAACTCTAGCAGACCTCTCATCCCATCCGGACCTGAAAAATAACGGCCAATATGCGGTACCAAGCGTAGATCGGAGGCCTAGGTGACCAGATTTGTTTTGCAGCAAACCCCCGTCGTTTCGCGAAATACTGCATATACATGGATTTTTGGCCGAGCTATTCAGTTCGCTGCATCGTTGGCGCGAGGGAAATTTCAGGTAGTTAGTTTTCTTCGAGAACCGGTCAAATTTCAGGAATTCCGACGAACCGGTCAAATTTTGGCGAATCTTCCGCAACAGGAGTACCACATGTTATAAACGCGACAAGCAAATAATGAAGAATGAAAAGAGAACGCAACGGAAACACAAGATTTTAACGTGGAAAACCCCTCCAACACAGAGGGAGAAAAACCACGGGCGCCAGCCAGCAAAACTTCATTATATCAGGGAGTGTTATAACACACTAGATTCTCTTTCTCTTCCAATTTCCATACCTAGTATTTTCTTAGCAGTACCAAGATCCTTCATCTGAAATTCGCTACTTAATTGTGCTTTCAAAGTAGTGATCTATTTCTTGCTCTTGGCAGCAATCAACATATCATCAACATATAACAACAAGTATATAGGTGATCCATTAACAAACTTGATGTAAACACAGCTATCATACTGATATCTCTTAAAATCATGTGCAAGCAAAATGATTCAAACCTTTTGTACCACTGTCCTGGGATTGTTTCAGACCATAAAGGGACATCTTTAATTTGCAAACAAGATCCTCTTTACTAGGCACGATAAAACCTTCAGACTCCGATACGCTTCGGCCTAAGCCTACCGGCGACAGGCGTCGCCCCGCTCATCATAAGTTAGCCTCCCTTTAGAATGAATTTGGATCACAATATAACAAACTCTACATTGAGACAAATTCCATCTTGTAGCATGAAATTTAACAATCTCCTGAACAACAAAGAAAACACTTGTTAACGCCAACAGCCACTTGGGGCCAAACAGTTATACCAACCAAACTCAAGAAAAGCTCAAACTTGGCAACAGGAACTGGCTTTGTCATCATATCAGGAACATTATCGTGAGTACTTATCTTGCATACCTTCATTTTACTTTGAGCAACAATGTCGCTAACATAATCGTATTTGACATCAATGTGCTTTGTCCACTCATGGAACATTTGATCTTTAGTAAGGTATATGGCACTTTGACAGTCACAAAACAAGTTAATGCAAGAATCATCTCCACAAAGCTCAGCATACAAACCTTTCAACCAAACCGACTCTTTGCAAGCTTCAGTAATAGTCATATATTCTGATTCGGTTGTAGATTGGGCAACAGTAGGTTGTAACGTTGCCTTCCAACTCACAGCACATCCACCAACAGTGAACACATAACCTATGAGGGACCTACTCTTATCCAAGTCGGCAGCAAAATCTGAATCCACATAGCCAGCGAGTCCCTCACCGGTCTTGCCAAACTTCAAGCAAGCTTTTGATGTGTCACGAAGGTACCTGAAAATTCACTGAATAGCTTTCCAATGTTGTTTTACAGAATTAGCCATGCATCGACTGACCAAACTCATAGCATATGACAAATCGGGGTGAGAACAAACCATGGCATACATCAAGGAACCAACAGCACTAGAATATGGAACTCGTGACATGTACTCAATATCTCCATCAGTACTAGAACCTTGCAATGCTGACAATTTGAAGTGAGGAGCAATAGGTGTACTAACAGACTGTGCATCATGCATATTAAAACGTTGAAGGACTTTCTTAATGTAATTTTGTTGGTTAAGAAATAATACACTACATTTTCTTTCTCTTGTAATTTTGATACCTAGTATTTTCTTAGCAGCACCAAGATCCTTCATCTCAAATTCACTACTTAATTATTCTTTCAAAGTAGTGATCTCTTTATTGCTCTTCGCATCAATCAAAATATCATCAACATATAACAACAAGTATATAGGTGATCCATTAATAAACTTGATGTAAACACATCTATCATACTGAGATCTCTTGAAATCATGTGCAGGAATAAATGAATCAAACCTTTTCCTTACCAGGCACAACATAACCTTCAGACAACGCTACGCTTCGGCCCAAGCCTGCCGGCGACGAGCCTCAGTTCGCTTGTCAGAAGTTAGCCTCCCTTTAGAATGAATTTGGATCACAATATAACACCACGGAACTGCGTGCCAGCATGGGGCGTTGGAACCGCTCGTGGCCGATCTTGGGGCCGAGCCGGGAGACCTCCGCTCGGGGCGGAGCGACGGCCGGGCGGGCGGCCGATGGCGGCGAGCAGGAGGTCGGTGCTAGAGGGTGGGAGGCCGGTGTGGAGGCGGCGGGCCGTGGCCCGAGCTGGAGGAGGCGGCCGGCCGTTTATGGAGGCGACGGGATGCTGAGTAGCGGGAGAGGGCCGGCCGGTGCGGGAGTGGGCTTGTACGGGCGTTTGGGAAGAAGGAATTGAAAAAAAAAAGCGAGTATTTTTTTATCAAGAATATGCCATTTTACAGTACCACTATTGGGGATCTGTTCCGACGTCTCACTTTTCGTAGTGTAAAAACTCGATGCAGCATCTGCATTATGCGGTATCGCTAGATAGGGGTTCTGCTGGAGTTGCTCTTAGGAGGATATGATCAAATCGAAAAGGGGAGGCTCGACACGCTTCGTTTACGGGCGTGTTCTGCATGATCTTCTTGGTCTGGGCCTGATCTGGACCATGGCTCTGATGTGTGTTAATGGGACCTCCTTTTTGAAGTTATATATTTTTTGGCACAACAATTAGAAATTTTAATCATATGCTACCCTGTTTCAAAATAAGTGTACGCATCTAGATGATTATATATCTACAAAAAAATTAAAACATTTATTTTAGGACGAAGGGAGTACTCGCCTACTCGGTATACTAGTTCATTCCGAACTGAATAAAAGGATCCGGGAAGATAACACGCACTTGCACTTGTACTTTCACAGCTTGTATTGACAACGATAGACAAGGTACTCCCTTCCTTCCATTAAATATATCTACTTTTATTTATATTTAGATGTATCTACACACTATTGAAATGCATCTAAATTTAGATAAATTTAAGATATATTTCATGAAATAAAGGGAGTACAAAAGTAGGTTGGGTTGGCCTTCTGTTACCAAAAGTACACCGCTTCTTTTGTCACCATCAGGTATTTAAGGTCGATAGCGATACATCAATGCCGCCGTGTCCCAGCTACCAAAACCTCGAGTTGTTAGCATAGAACCACCATATTTCTAACTAAATGTTGATTTTGGTACCACTTTGTGTTTGCGAAGCAAAAAACTACCACATTTTGACGATGTTTTCGCAAAAAACACTAATCCATCATTGATAACAAATTGACACCGTTTCTGACGTGTGGAGCCCATTTGGTAGGCCCAATTTCCTGAGGTGGACTAGAGCCCACCTGTCAGTCCAGTTAGAAAAGTTAAAACAACACAAAAATAAATAAATAACCAAAAAAAAAAAGATGAGTCCCCAACCGTATCCTCCGTACCCGACCTCCACGGCACCACCACCACCGGTTCAATCCACCGCCGCCGTACTCCGCCGCCACCAGCAAGGCGGGCCGCCGCGACATGCTGGCGAGGAAGTCCGCCGCCGCACGCCGGTGAGGAAGGTCGTGCCGCCCACCAAGCCATGCCGCCGTCCAACCTGGCCGTGCAAGGGTGCCGGAGAGGCGCTCCCACCGCGCCTCGTCATGGCCATCGTCCGCTACTGTGGAGGGTCCCACGTGCTCGTCGTCGACCTCGAAGCCGGCGCGGTAACTCCTCTGCGCCACGCCGTTCTCCGACCCGGCGTTCAACGCATCCGCCGCCAGGTCGTCCGCATTTCGCCGGAGCGGTATGGCCCTTCGCCGGGGACCACGGGGCGCTGCCCTCGCTTAGACGGTATGAGCCCGTACTCGCCGTTCATACTCTGTCGTCGCCTCGCCGTGGCCCGCGCCGCTGCAGGGTTTGTCGGTGGGGATGGGGACGGGCTAGAGTGCGTAGGATGCGCGGCGACATCTCTCGGCCGCGAGCAGGCGGCGCGACATCGGTGCTTGGCCGCGAGCATGGGCAGCGGCGGTGGCGCGTGCGCGGCCATGGCGCTTGGCCGCGAGCATAGGCAGCAGCAGTGGCCAACAGGGTGCACGGCGGCGGCGCTCGACTGTGATTTGGGGCACGGCGGCGGAGCTCGGACACCAGCATAGACGTGGTGGCGGCTGCGCTCGGCCACGACGACGAGCAGGGAAAGATGGCCTGCAGCTTCTTTACCTGCTCCCTGCGTGCGGCGGCGGTAGGGTGGGGAGACGAACCTCCCACTCCCCTTTATTTTTTTTTTAGATTTCCACTTCTTTTTTAGATTTCTGCAAATATTTTGATTTTTCATAGTGGACTGGCTGGTGGACCCCTGTCCAGCTCAGCAAATTGGTCTTAACAACTGAACCCCACATGTCAGAAACGTTGTCAATTCGGGATCAATGTAGAATTAGTGTTTTTTGAGAAAACCGACGAAAAATGTGGTAGTTTTTTTTTTGCTCCCGAAACATAAAGTGGTACCAAAATCAACATTTAGCGAGAAATGTGGTGGTTTTACGCTAATAACTCCCAAAACCTCGGGTGCCACCAAAATCCCACTTATATCCAATTTAGAGGTTCCTAGTTAAAAGTAATTAAAAATTTTAAAATCTTCAAATAAACTGTAAGTGGAATTTTAGCACGATCCTTAGACACTTCCCCCTGATTCCCCTCTATTGTTTTCCAATTGCAAAACCTAGTGGGGAGCTTCAATGGCAATAGCTTCCGTCCAGGCTCGGCACTGAGAGGACTGTTAACTACACAAAGTACAAGGAGAGGCAATGCGCTCTGGTGGGCTGGGCTTAGATGCATAGGGGCTATAATTTTTTTTCAAAAAAGCTGGGCAGGCCATAGCCCAGTTCTGCCCCAAAGGAGCTCCCCCAGTATGTGTAAGCGCCTGGAGAAGTAGTAACATTTTTAAGTGCAGGTTTCTTCTCCAGATTATACCCAATTAAGAATTATATTTGCTACTGCAAGTAGCATAAGTGAGGTAGATTCGTGGAAGGAGCCACGGTGGCCAGCAAGTACAGTACGCAAGTACACATCTACGCTCGTGTGCAGTGCACTGTCAACTCTTTTTGACGTGAATTTCTCTGCATTCATATCACGGAAAGATATAAAGTTGTTGACCCTTACAAGCACAGAGAAACACAAACACAAAGGACCAAGAACACCTAGAACATCCTAAGACAACCATAACCCATGAAGATCTCCGGAGCCCTGTGTCATCATCCCATAAACTTGAGAGAAGACCCCTGCAGCAGAAAGAACTGCAACCAAGCGCAAGCAGGTCATCATCTTCGACCACGGTACAATTACCACCACACTGCTTCCTCCTTCCTTGACACTAGCGCCGAGAAGGCATGGACACCAATACAACACGCATGTAGCAGCCGTCGCCATCTTTGGCTCTGAGTACCGCGAAAAGTGTACCTTCCGGAAGGAAGGGAACTCGAGTCAACCGACCGGTCCAGCACCGCAGCCGGGCCATCCGCCCGGGCAAACCAGGAACTCCCTCCAGCATCAGCGTAGAGGAAGAAGAAGAACAGCAACAGCAAATCATACCGACAAGGAGGAAGAAGGGTCTTCCTCCCACCAGCAGAACGCTCGACCATCTGGCCGATTTTGGCGTCGACACGTCGAACCGCCTCCTCCCCTCGCCACCAAGGCCGGCCGGAAGAAACTCCAAGACGTGAAAGCCCCAAACCACCAGAAGAACACAAACCCTAAAAAGGAAGACAGTGGTGCCATCTCCTTCCTCTCCCTCGCCACCGCGGCCGGCCGAGGAGAAGGCAACAACATCAGCACTCCTCCGACTCCAGAACAGACTCCGCAAACTCCACGGCAGGGTCGAAAATCGACCGTGCCCGGGGAATCCACCCTACCCCGATCCGCAGATCTGAGAGGAAACCAGGCTAGCAGCTCGCCGGCGCCGCCACAAGTGGCCTTGCCGAGATGGGGATCGAGCTCCAGCATCCTTATTCCGACGCGACGTCGCCTCCACCATTTCGACGCCGTCCCAGCACACCAAGCGAAGTCTAGGCCGGGCGCTACCCCGCGCAGCAGAAGAGGACCCCCCGCCGCCACGCCACCGCTAGGGTTGGGGGTCGTGCGGGAGGAGCGTGGGTATCATTGTCAACTCACAACTGTAAATATAGTGCAAATATTAGCCCACAAAACAGCGATGTCCTATTCTCCACAGTTGGTAGGCGACGATGATTGCGCTTGGCTCAAGCTGGGTAACCACATTGCAAGCAAACTGAATCTAGACTAACCACTGAATGATCACACTGACATAGACGAGCAAACATGCAGTAATGGGATAGATGCAATTTTTGAGATACAAGGACGTACAGTGTATCACGCCGCAACATGTAGTACAACCAGTAGTTGAAATGAAACAGTAACAACACAACCTATGATGTAATAGCTCGACGCATATCGATAACAGTTCAATTGTTAGACAAGATCAGCAAACAAGAAATGGAGAGAGTGAAATTCGTCACCAGACCATGTGAGCATTACATTATGCCACTAGAGGTCGCCCGGGTTTCGGGGAAAAAAGTTAACTCAATTGTCACTCAGATATACTAGCTTTTGTAGTGGATCGATTTGAGAAACATGTGGCTGAGGATTGAGATACTGTGTTAGCGTTATGCTTTAGCTCAGCTTCAGTAGTAGCACACGGTATCACTAGATATGTTCTCGGCATACTAGGAAGTTACCCCACTCCTACTGTACTGTACTTGTCACGAATTTCACTTTCTGAGGACTTTGTCTAGAAGAATTGATGCTGAATACTGTATTACAGTGAAGATTCTCAGTTAAAGACAAAGAGTGCTCACGGCAGGAACCGACATACGACCATCGGTAACATCAAAATCAACATGTCGCCGTGCAAAAAATTCCTACACGCACCACCTCAGTCCCATTCAAGCCCTGCCTGCCGTGACTCAAGAGGGTTGCAATCAAACCAACTGTCACCGTAGTGAGGGTGTTAGTACAAGTCAGTATCACTTGCTTTTATTTTAAGAAAATCCAGCAGAGGCTTTGTTTGTCAACTTAGTTAAGAACATATGTAGCAGCATTTGTCAGGTAGGTTCGTTCCAATTGGGACCGAAGGAGCCACGGCGGCTAGCAAGTACACGTTTGCTCCCGACCACTATGTTGTAAAACAGATTTTTTTTAAAACTCATATATTTTCTTTGTTATGGTTTTTTTTACAAGGCATACAAATTATAAACCCAATTTCTATCATGTGCCGAGGCACTATCCGGCTTATGGAGAGCTCTCTCGTTTGCACCTTAGATTTAAATCGAGCGGTCCTTGAAGTATAATCGAAGAATGGAAGTACTTCACATACGACACATTTGTGTCCGACCATGGTACCGTACGATGCAATATCTAGCCGTGCGCTGTAGTCTAGTCAGGGGCGGAGCCATGATTTGGCCATAGGGGGGGGGGGGCGAGGAAGACCACAACCACAAAACGACATAAGAGGATTTTTTTTCAATAGTACATGTAACATCAATATAAAAATGACAATTTGACAAATAGGTGGTGGCTTTCTGTTCATTTTTTCATAGGATTGTCTTTCTGTTCATTTTTAAACAATTAAAAAAAAAGTAAATTTTACTTCAGGTTTTCTCTCGCTTGTCTTTCAACTGTGTGGCAATATACAAATTGATGTACGATTCCTATTCAACAGAACAAGAAAATTAGCTAGTAGTATGTATGGATTGAACTGTAATATTAATACACGCCATACCTTAGGTATAGACATATAGTATCACAGATTGCACCCAGAACGCGGCGCGGCGCCTGAGCGGCAAGCGCTAGAACATATATATATCCTGCTCTGATCTCCCGGTGTGGTCAGGCAGAGAGCTGCGGGCGGCGGCAGGGGCGATGCCCTAAAACAGTTTATCTGTCGCCGATCGGTCGATCTATAATTCCCAGTGAAACTGTATGGCTAGCCAATGTAGAGCGACTTTTGAAGTTTCGATCCAGGAAAACACAGCCACGCCACGGTAGGGACATGGACTAGTGGGCTTTTGTTCGCTGGGCTAGTCTAGCCCCTGCTCGCCCCCCTGTCTCGGCCCCTGAGTCTGGTGCAACCAAGAGACAGTCTGATGTGCTGTGTCGTACAAGAATCGTACCAAATTTGTCGTGTGTATAGCATGACTTATCCTAGGATTGTCCATTCAATTTGTCATGCCGTTGGTAAAATTAATCAAGTGTGCAAAGGAACCCAGAGTCATTTCAAGCTAACATTAACAACTGGCAATGACACAGAGCTGTTAACACCAGATCTGCAATGACCCTGTAGTTCTTGGTCTTGAGCTATTGTGCACGCGCCGAGTGAACTTTCCTGATTGCCAAAAACCATTGCTTACATGACCATCCCAATATTGCTGGGGCACTTTTGACTATTGAATCCTGGTTTGAATGGCGACGTGCGGATAAGATTGGTCATGGTACCGGTTAATGCTTCTCTAACAAATACATAGATTTATCATAATTTCATAATCCTTCTACTCAGAGATAGCTTTGCTGTGGATCGATTCGAGAAACATGTGGTTGAGGTACGATTAACGTTATGCTTGAGCTTAGTTCAGTAGTACGCACAAAACACTGCGAAGTTGCACCATTCCTACTGTACGTGTCACGAATTTCACTCTCTGAAGACTCTTTAGAGTGAAGCTTCTCAGTCCAAAGACAAAGAGCGCTCACGGTCACGACAGAAACCGACATACCGCGATCGGTAACATCAAATCAACATGTCGCCATGCATAAGAATCCAACATGCACCACCTAGGAAGCCGGAAGGGACACACTTTCCCCCACCTCTCCTCTCCCCCTCTACAGTACCTGAGCTCCTCTCTCCCTTGTCCGGGCCGGACCGAAGCCTTGGCGGCGCTGCCGTCGGAAAATGGTGGAGGCGAGGCGCCGGTGTTTCTAGTGTAGATAGTAGGTCTAGTTTTCCTTCTGTTTCGTCTGTGGGGCGTCTGCCCGGTAGTAGGAGCGATGCTCTGGATCCTGGCCGCCGGGTCCATGGCTTAGGGCTGCTGCCTACCCTCCTTGAGCTCCTCTTGTTGGAGTTGAGAGAGTGGAGGAGCAGCACAGTCTCCTTGAATAAATCGGTAGTGAAGGATCTGCTCTGCCTGCAAGGGCGTCACGAGATGCGGGTGTTCCCGTCCGGCCGTGGAGGCATGGGGGAATTTCTCTGCACGGTGGAAAGGTGCTCTTTGGCTTCTATCCTGGCCGGCCTCGGTGGCGAGGGGTAGGGAAGCAATTGAGCGTCGTCCTTGGCTTAGGTCAGCAGATCCTGGTTCGTTCGCTGGAATTGCTCGGAGTTGAGAAGCCCTCCGTCGTGCTTCTCCCTGGCCTGCCGTGGTGGTGAGGAGGGAGTTGCTGGCGGCGCCGCATCTCGCGCCTATCGAAGCGAGTCTCTGCCCAAGAGGTGCTATGGAGTTGTGCCTGCTTCATCTCCACCGCCGTTGATGCGGCGTTCTTCCTAGGAAGCTCTTCAGCAGGGGACTCTCGCCGGCGTCATGGCCCTGCCCCTGCATCGTATGGCCGAAAGGCAGCCCTTCTCCAGGAGTTCTACCTCCACAGGGAGGCTTCTTTCCGGCTCGTCGTCGACAGCTCTTGCCGCCCTCGACCCAAGTGGCTCGCTCCCCGGTGGCATGGAAGGCAGTCGATGGCGGAGCCTGTTCTTCAACGGTGACTAGGGACCTGATCGCGTTTTCAGTTTCTTTTCTAGGGTCCTGTATGCAAACTTCAAGGGCTGGTCTGTTATTTTCTGTTCTTTGGAGGTCCTTCTTGTATCTTGGTCTATAACCGCGTTGAATTAATGTAGCTCTCTGTCCTTCGGGACCTTTCCTGTTCAAAAAAAAACATGCACCACCTCGGTCTGACACAAGTACAGACAGTCCGACACCACATGTCCTGCGTGTTAGACATTGCAATACGGATCCGTATAGGGTATGATATATTATACCAATCCTACACGGACTCTCTCTGTAAGCCACTGCACGGGCTTTTCCTAACACGTAACCTGTTTGGGACATCCTTCTCTCAAGCATTGACATGGTATCGAGCCTACCTTTTAATTTCCTATCATCTAGCTTCTGATTCCCAGCAAATCGAGATTGATTCGCTACCCCCGACCGATCTAAGAAGAAGAAAAGTTTCCTCGTTTATTCCCAGCTGGCGTGCAGAGAAGAAATGGCTCGTTGATTCCGATTGGGGAAGAAAATGTGGACACTGGTTCCGATCGGCGTCCTCAACAACCCGCCCTCCTCCCTCCGATGGTGTCCTCATCATCATCGATTGCCATGGTGGTTAGCCTCAGGTCTCCCCCTACGTAAAACTTATGGTTTTGCTGAAAATCAGTTGCGTGAGACTGAATAAATCTCAGTCGTTTCCTTTACCGTTTGATTTGTAGCTTGGCGATTCCCGTTGGGTGACTCTTTTTCCCAGTGAAGCGTTGTCTGGCTAGCAGTAGTATACGGGATCGGAGGTGTGGGATTTTATTTCTTTGCCAGACCAGCCGTTAGTTTCACACTTTCCATTCGTTCGGGAATTTAGGTGGTGTGAGCATTCTGTCCTTGCTCCCGTATTTTTTTCTCTCTTCTCTAATGCAGCGTGTTCAAGCAGCTAAGAGTACAAAATTGTATCTCTATAGTTGGTCTTTTTTTTAGTTCCATGTGTTTATATTGTATCCAAGTTTCACAATAAAAAAGTCACACGTGCACACTTGCGCATTAAGTGATACACATTGTAACTGTGTTCTTGTTCCACATGAGCTACAATTGAGATTTGTAGTTGCAGTTGTGTTGTAACTGTGTTCTAGTTGCAAACGAGTTGCAAATTGAGATTTGTAGTTGCATAGGAGTTGCAACTAGAAATTTTTCAGTTGCATATGGGTTACAACTAAGAATTTTTCCAATTGCATATGGGTTGCGACTAAGATTTTCTCTACTTGCTCATGAATTGCAACAAATATTTTCTAATTGCACATGAGTTGCAACTAAATTTTTTTCAGTTGCATATGGGCTGCAACTGAGATTTTCCAGTTGCACATGAGCTCCAACTAAGATTTTCTCTTGTTGCACATGGGTTGCAACTGATATTTTTCAGTTACACATGGGTTGTTACTATGATTTTGTTTGACTTAAAATTCTCTAATTACACCTAGGTTTGCAACTGGGATTTTTCTAGTTTAACGTGTACAACAATAACATGAAGATGTAAAAAAGATGTTATATTCATGCGCAATATTTCTCCTTTTTGTTTTTTTTGTTTAGATGCACGAAAACATCATAGACCCCACGTGATTATTATTTACAAGTAAAGAAATGAATGGACCTCTTGTTTGTCATCGTTACCATGGGGCCTTATTCCTTATTTGTGAGCTAGTTGTATGGTTAGCCAAGCCAACTAAATCGAGATAGCCCATGACAAAGACATCCGCACGAGGTACCAGCTCAAGTCTAGGTGAATCAAACGTAGATGCAAAAAAGACAATGGATACGCTGATCGGTCGGTCATGACGTCAGCCAACTGGGATTTAATAAATCTTAGTCGGCTGAGATCTAGGCTCATTAAGGGCATGTACAATGGTAGGGAAGACATACCTTCTCTTAGTAGTTCACGTCATCTAGAAAAAACGATAAATATTAGAGGTACAATGCATTATTCCTTATTGTCATCTCTTACAATAAATGAGAATTAATTATTTTTAGTAGGAAATTATGTGGCTAAGGGAAGACAAGTCGTACAATGGGGAAAATAGTCTCCTCTTATTTCATAAGAGATCATCCCTTAGCTAAGGGAAGACAACCTTCTCTTTCTTTTTTCTCTCTCCTCCAACTAAGCAAAAATCATACGTGGCAGGCGTAAGAGAAGGCTGACATCAGCCCATTGTACATGCCCTAACACGGGCAAACATCCTTTCGTGGAAGATACACTTCTTGCCAGCCGTTCGCAGTGCGCTCGTCATGGAACTAGTTGACGGCTCCGACGCCACGCCGTGCAAAACCCTGGAGGCTCAAGATGAAGAAAAGAAAACGGTGACGATCCCCAATCCCGACTATGGTTTGTGGGTTGTTAAAGATCAGCAAGTCCTGACATTCTCGGCGTAGAACACTATGCTGCTGCTGGGCTTCTATGGTGCAGCTTTTTTGCATCGCAGTCAAAGGCTCAGATCTCGTGGTTCTCTCGCAAACACAAAAATATTGGACATGAAAGCCGACAAGTTTATCACCAAGATGAAGGGATTTTGTAATCTATTTTTTTTCAAATGCGAACATTTTTCATATTTAAAAATTTTTAGTTTTGAATTTTGTTTTCAAATCTGGAAACAATATACATACTTCAAAATAAAAAATATAAACCGAAGAACTTACCATACCAGACCGAGCGGAAAGGAGATGCGACGGAACTGGCCTGGCCCATGCGCGACTATCGTCGACGCGTTAGCGCAATCTCCTTCGGCAAATGCTATACACTGACCAGGGGAAAATGCTATACACCGACCAGGTCGGCGCGTACCGCGCGCCGCACACCCCGCGCGTGGTACGGGCCGGCCCAGTTCGGGTGTTGCCCGTTTTTTTGAATCGTTTTGTCTGTTCTGTTATTTTTTTGTCTGTTTCTTTTTTAGAAATTGTTCAAATTTAAAAAATATTCGAATTTGAAAATTGTTCAAATCTAAAATATTCGAATTTGAAAAAAAAATCAAATTCAAAAATGTTTAGATTTTTTTAAAAATGTTCAGATTTAAAAAGTGTTCAAATCTGAAAAATGTTCAAATTTGAAATTCGTTCAAATATGAAAAATGGTCAGATTTTTCTAAAAATGATTTTTAAAAAATGTTCAAATTTGGAAAATTTTCAAATTTTAAATTTGTTCAAATCTAAAATTGTTCAAATTTTTAAAATGTTCAGATTTTTAAAAATGACTTTTTAAAAAATGTTCAAATTTGAAAAATATTTAAATCTGAAAAAAAGAAAAGAAACAGCAGAAAAAAAAGAAACGAAAAAGAAAAAACGTCTTACCTGATGTTGGGCCGCGGCCTAGTTAGTAACCCAGGCCATGCGGCAACCGCATCGGCCCATACGCGAAGGATACGGAAACCCCTCGCCCCCACCAGCCCCGTCTTCCTTCTTTCAAAGAACCAGCTTCCCTCCTCTTCCAGAACGCTCCAACGCCCAGAACTCGATCGACCCGCGATTCCCCATGGAGCAAGACGAGCGCGCGGTTGTCGATCCGTCCGGGGTGAGCACGGGGCAGGGCGGCGAGGCTCCTGCTCCGGTTCTCGCCGGCGAGGTGGCCGGGGCCGACGAGCGCATCTCCGAGGTGGACAGCTCCGTCCGCGTCTCCTCGTTGGAGGTCACCAAGAAACAGGATCTTGAGGTCAATGACGACGATTCAGAGCGTTGGCCGGGACGAAACGCCGAAATGCTCTGTTCTTGAATCTTGACGTGCTTCTTGGTTCGTCCCTTCCCTCGCAGGTGCCTTCGCCGGAGTTGCACGACGAGGTCGAGAGCGAGGACCGTGGGGCGTTCAAGAACACTACCGCGGCGAGCTTCGGTGAGAATTCCAACCAATGGCATGCGTTTCGCGGTGACACGAAGGCTCCACTCCTCCGTTCTTGAATCTTACATTCTTGATTCGTTTTGGGCGAGAATTTGTCAGAGTTCCGAGCCGACGTTCCTGTTCTTGGCGCGTCGTCGTCTTCCGCGCAAGCACCGGCGACAAGTACGCAGAAGGACGTCCCTGCAATGGCGGACGGCGATCAGGGCGCCGCGCCGGGAGATGACAAGAAGCTGAACAAACGGGATTGCGCCGGTAAGATCGCCAACCCGAAGCACCCTGTTCTTGGTTACGTTCTTGATTTCGATTCATGGCGGACACGGCGGCTAATCAGAGCAATGTGGCTGACAGCGCCCGGCGCCACGGTCGCGATCGCGCACGCCTCGCCGCCTGACTCCTATCGCCGGCCGTCGAGGAGCAGGAAGCAGTACTCCCCGACGCGCTCCGTCGCAGCCGGAGGCGACCCACCTCGCTCTGGCACCGCTGGTACGTTCTTGTGTCCCGGGAGCCTTGTTCTTGGATTAGTTCCGTTTTCGTTCATCTGATCACACTCTGAATTTCGTCAGCTTCCGACGGCGCAGAGGGCTCCTCCTCCGGCCGCCGCCCACCTTCTCGAGGCAGGAAGCAGCCCCGCCCCGAGCACTTCAATCCCGAGGGATCAGAAGCTACGACCAGCGCCAAGGCTCGCCGGAGCGGCATCGCCCTCAACAGGTTCATCACTTATGTCGTCGTCGGCTCATCGGCCTCTGACTCTGAGTGGGCGAGGAACGTCACGGCGGGCAACACGGCGTCGGGGGCTTCGGGATCACGGACACGAGCCGCCACGCCTCCCGTGCCCGCGGGCTGCGGGCCGCGATCACCCGTTTCGGAGCCTGATGCGGCGGCCCGCTCTCCTCCGCGCCGGCGGCGGCGCTAGCTAGCGTGTCCCCCGGGCGAGCCCGACGGGAGAGGGAGGCTCTCGTGCGTGCTAGCTGTTTCGTCCTTACAGAAGCAGCACGAGGTGATTGTCTGAATTCTGATGCATTTTTCGTCGGTAGAGTTCTTCTGATGTGAAATATTTCTGTTCTTCAGTGACAGTTAGCAATCTGAATTGTTCAAGGTTCAGCTAAATGGTTCAAGGTTCTTCAGAAGCACACAAGTCCCTTGAATCCCCTTTCTGGATTTAGTTTTTGTACGACCCATCTCTGTTAGAGCGTACCATTGTCGAGTTAGTGACTTCTGAACCTGGTGATCTGTCTACAACTGAAATTTTGGAGGTACTCAAGTTAGCATGCACGTGCCTGAAACTTTTTGACATACTGAACTTTAGTCTCTTCAGGTTTCAGGTTGTCTCGTCTTGCAGTTTTGTGAACTCTATTCTTCAGATTGTTATCCATTGTGTCATCTTGCCGTTTTCTGAACTCTGCTTCAGATTGTTATATCCGATGACTCAGCCTGCAGATTTCCGAATTCTGATTATTTTTCTGGGTACCGTAGCTGCAAAATCTTCTCCATTTTTGTCTTTTACAGTAGATAAACTCTTCCAGCTTTTAATCAGTGCCACTGTGTTATTGTCATCATAAACTGAAAATTATGGCTTAATAGGGCTGGTCATATTATAACTTCAACGACTTAACATAAAACGTTAGGTTCAGGATAATCCATCAATCATTATCAGAAAAAAAAGCTACATCGTGGTTCAGAATTCAGCAAACAATATAGCTACATAGTGGGACAAAGAACGTTTGGTGTTCCTCTGCTCTGAAGCATACAATACAAGGCCTTGCAATCCCTTCTCTGTACACAGTTTTTGTACTTAGAGCATAGTAGCGTCGTGGCTTCGAGCTGTGTGACCATGGTGACTTTGTCTGACTGTAATTCAGAGAGCGTTCAAGTTAGCGCAAGTCCCAGCCCTTCTACGCTTGCGGTTTGCTGCATACGGTTTCTTGAGTAATAAGGCAGGCGTTCTGCCATTCGATCAGATTAAAGCTTAAAGCTGAGTATTTACAGGGTAACAGAGAAACGAAACAAAAGGCTAGCTCTAGTTTCTGCCCTCTTCAGCTTCACATTCTCTTGGAATACCTTGTCTATTAGGTGTAATGGATCATGGTTCTATCATGTTATTGCTTTTCAGAGTGGGACGTCCGAGGATGATTGCTTGTGACCTAAATTCAGCATGGACTCAAATTAGTCAGCACGAAAATCCACCCACCATTCCATGATGTCAGTTCTGAGCACAACTTTAGTCTCATCAGTATCTCAGCTTGCGGTTTTCGAAAATTCAGATTAATGTTAGTTTTGGAACGTAAGGGAGGGTAAGAACTTTTTTTCAGCGAAAAAATGTTTCACTTGCCATTCCGTCACTACCTGCCTGATGCTAGCCTCTGCACCTTGTCCAACAAAGGCATGTAAATTCCAACCACACGATCACCCGCCTTCATTGTTTCTATATCGTCATCCATGGTGATTTCTAGTCAATTCAAACTAGACTTTCTTTTGCTTGAACTGTGGTGCCATTGGTGATTTTTTTTTCTTCTGAAATGGAGGCTATACTCCTAGCCTCTGCATCAAACACACAACCTTTTTCATTAAGATTTTTCACTGGAGTCTTTCAAGGAAAATACAAAGATCAAACTGAAGCCGTCTCACAAACGATAGATGTCGCAACACTTACAAGTTTAATGAAGGGGGTGACCATGTCGGGCTCTCATGCCCGGACACCAATGAACATCATCGAAAAACCGGAGGCCTCACCAAAAACACCCAACAGCGAATCGGGAGCACAAACCGGTCCAGGAAACCTAAAACGCACACCATTGCACACGCTTGATAAGTCCATGTTACTAGAATTCAGAGTGAACTCAAATTTGTAGAAAGTTCCACCACTTCTATGCTTGCAGTCTCTGAATTCTGAATTTAGTGTCATAAGGCTCCACATTGTCAGTGATGTGCCGTTTTTTGGAATCCCTTGTCTTTGTTCATATATTGTTTGTTCGATCGCATAACAGTTATCTGTAATGAATCATAGCATTGTCATAAGTGGTGGATGATTGTTTGTGACTAAAATGCAGAATGGACTCTCAAGTCTGCATTAAAATCCACCGTCCATTCTACGCTGTTCAGTCGTTCAGACATTAACTACATTGTGAGCGACATCACATATTCCTACGCCGTCTAGTTGGTTGATATGTATCTATAAGGCCTTGTTTACTGCTAGTGTATTTGTGGGGATCGAAGGGGATTATTTTGACTCCCGGAAAATTCCCACTTGTTTGTTTACTTCTCCGGGTTTAAACCAAATAATTCAGAGATATCCCCTCCTATTCTCACATGTTTGACTAGATTATAAACTCTTCATCATACTAGTGTATTTTTTGGAAAGAGTATTTGTGGGAAAGTGAAGGGATTGGGTGAACACTAAATCCCCACTCATCCTCATACCTACCGGGGAAGAAAATACGAGAGAAATAAACAAGGCTTAAGTAAGTATATCAGCTGGTGTTTCCTGAAATGAGATTCCCTGTGGTCTACAGAAGGGAAGTTGTGATCCTTTTTTTAGCAAAAAAATGTTCCTGTTACCCGTCCGGCACGGCTGGCTACTAGGTACAGAGATTTAACAATATCGACCAGTACACAATGATTCACTAAATCTATAATACTTGAACAATAGGAGCCTATAACTTGAGAGATTCATCCCTCTGTGTATGCCAAATAAGTAAAAATTAAAATTAAAATAGAAATGAGCGAAACATGGCATGGAGGGCGCACGCACGAATCTCAAACAAATGTCAAACAGGACTGGACGGTGATCCCGTGCACGTTAGAAAGGGCTTCTTGGGCCGAACAATAATAGCACTAGTAGAGTGGCCGTTATCATGAGCGACACCGGCTTCGGCGCCGGAGCACCCGCCGAGACCATGGCCGTCGTTGCCTGGAACTTCAGCTGCCCGCCGTGGATGTCGTAGGTCATGTTCCTGCCCGTCTGAAGCAGGACGCCTAGTACAGACCCAAATCTTGACGGCAGTATGGTGAGGCACGTCTGCCCGCCGGTGACAGCCAAGAAGTAGTTCTCCACATTGAGCTCCATCGCAGCGTCGCCGTCGAACACAAGCGCGATCCTGGGAACCTTGGCGCTGGTGAAGTCCTCGGTGAGGAAGCACAGGTGGCCGAGGTCGCCGGCGACGTTCACCGGCGCCATGCCCTCCGACCGGAACCTGCTCACAAGCTCCCTCCTTAAGGCTCTGTATCCTGCCACCTCGAGGTAGGTGACATGCAGCGTGGTGCTGAGGAACACCCCGCCGGAGCCGTCCGCCTGGACGTCGAAGGTCCCCGCCGGGATGGACGTCAGGAGCTGGCCATCAACCATCACGCCGGTAAGCTTCACGTAGTACAAGTCGGGGTTCTGGTTCTCTTTGGCCGCCTGCAGGGGCGTGCTGCCCCCTGCAGTACTCATCTGCGCGCCGGCGTTGTCGAGGCCGTCGTCGGCGCCCCAGCTCCAGCTAACGAAGCTCTCGCCGGCTGGTTCGTCGAGAGGCGCGATGAAGTAGGTGAAGCTGGAGATGTCCAGCTGCGACACGAGGGAGAGGGCCCCCCTGCTGAAGCCGGCGAAGCCAGAGGCGCCGGCGAGGTCCTTCTCCATGATGTCGATGCTGCAGCCGAACACCACGTCGGGGACTTGGCTCGTCCCGAAGCTGAACGTGTCGGTGATGAGGAAGCCCTGTTGGTTGACCTGTCAGGTTTAAGAGACAAAAACGTTCTAGTCAAATAACGTCAGGTTTAAGAGATAAACATTGACAAAAACGTTCTAGTCAAATAACGTTAAGGAGGAGGCCCACGAACCAACGTTCGTGACCACCTCGTTCGCATCTCACGCGCCCTGATCGGGGGCACCAAAACCAACTCGATGGTTTGGTCCCCTGTCGCCTGCGCCATATAAAAGGGGAGCCCGGCCGCTATCGATCACGGCCAGCTTTACGATCAGCTCGCCGCTTTCCCCACAACTCCTAAAGCCCTACCGATCTAGGGAAGCGCAGAACGACGGGAAGACCAGCCTACACCCCGGCGGTGCCAGGGCAAAGGCTGAGGCCTCGAGGGGATCAGAGGATCCCCGCATCATCAACGACCTCTCGCTTCACGCCGCAACGAGCAAAGCGACGATGGCAACTCCTGCAATGCGTAATACATCTCTATTCTTCATGTGCAATAGGTGTTCTAGATTGCTATCATGTCGATCTTGTGTCACTGCTGAGGTATTAGGTCTAACAATGGTATCAGACGCTGGTCATGGTTAGCACTAGAACTCTAATGCGATCTAATGATCCTAATTATGTTGTAGATCATGTTATTAGGCAATAATGTCGAGATGTTTTAGCCCCTGTATGCATGTTTAGGCTCTCAGATTATTCCATCTGCAAGCGATCTCATGATGTTTTTAGCCCCCGCCGATTGGAGACATACCCGATGCCGCCGGTGTTTGCCTTTCCTCTCGGGGCCCGTCTGAGCAAAGCTGCTTTCCGGCGAGGGCAGAGATCCCGCGCCGCCACTCTCTCCCGACGGAGGAGTGCGCGGGTGGACGCGCGGTAACGCGCGGAACGGACACCCAACGGCTGCCGGCCTCGCCGGTGAGCACCGCCTCGCCGACCCTCAAGGAGACGGCGCCGCAGCCACGCTCGACGGAGGAGCGCGCCGGACATGGTCCGTCGCACGCTGCTGGCGAGCGCCGCCACCGCGCCGGAATGATGCAGGGAAGGGCGCGCCTCGCGCCGCCGGCATGGTCGCCAACGCGCGCCGCGGGCCGCCGGCGTGGCCGCCTCGCGCGCCGCGGGCCGCCGGGCGTGGCCGCCTCGCGCGCTCGGGCCGCCGGGCGTGGACGCCTCGCGCGTCTCGCGCCGCCGGACTTGGCCGCGTCGGTGCGGCAAGGGGAGGGTTTCCTCCACGCGCCCGCACGGAAACGGCACCGGCAGCCATGCTCGACGGAGGAGCGCGCGGGACTTGGTCCAGCCGCACGCTTCTCGGCGAGCACCGCCACCGCGCCGGCATGGAGCAAGGGAGGAGGGCGCCGCCGCCGGCGTCGGCCCTCCGCCTCGTACGCGGAAAATCGGGGGAGAAAGGAAATTTTTAGGGTTAGGGCTCCGGCTGCCCTTTTGATCCGCCTTCAATGATCCGGACCGTCCAGTGGATCGGACGGCCGAGATCGAGGCGGAGCAGCAGCCGGGCCGGGGGTCCTTTTTGGGCCATATCTAAGGATGGGTTTCGGCCCAGGTTGTCGGCAGTCCAGTAAGTTTTCTGGGCTGCCGATTTTCCTTGTCTGTTTTCTGTATTTTTGTGCATTCTAAATGCTTTTCCTTATGTTTTTTTGCACTATTATATACAGAAAAATCATTGCCTATAAAATATGATCAGAAACATGTTATTTTTCTGGAAAGAAATGAACCAACGAGATTTTCTTGTCTAGAATATTTAATATGTTTTAATGTTGAATACTCAAATTAAACACCAAATATGTTGTTCCTTAAATGCTTAATGTTGATGTTTAATTTTGAGAATGTCATGACTGCAAAAATAATTCTGACCAACGTTGTGTTATTTCTGCAAGTCAACCCCTAATGTTGTTCTAATTCATGTCATTTCTGCCCAACGGTGTTTGACATAGAATAAGAAATTTATGGCATGTTTATTTTATATGCATGCAATTTTACTAATGAATGTCCATGTCAAATTTCAGCTTCCGCTGCGATGCGTTATGATGCTGTCGAGCAGTTGACCGGCAGCAACTTTCCTCGTTGGAAGAACTCCATTGAGCTATGTTTGGCTTTCAACGAGTTTGATTATGCCTTAAGGGAGGATAAGCCCGTGGCGCCAGTTGCTGGTGCTACGGGGTATGATGAACTAAAGAAAACTTATGACTCCAAGATGGAGAAGTGGGACAAATCCAATCACGTTGCAATGCTCGTGATGAATTCTTCCATTTCACCTGAGATTATTGGGGCTCTCCCCAAGAAAGATACTGCTAAGGAATTTATGGAAGCCTTGGAGGAGCAATTCAAAGGCTCTGAAAAGGTTTATGCTCATGAGCTTTTTCACAAGCTACTTGGCAAGTATAAAAATGATGGTGATGTTAGGGGACACATACTGAGAATGATAAATGCTTCAAATAAACTGAAGCACCTAAAGTGTGTGCTCGGACAACCTCCTTATCATCATGATCTTGGAGTCCCTCCCCGAAGAGTTCGATCGCTCAAGATCAACTACAATTCCATGAAGGAGAAGTGGACACTTGCTGAGATATCCCCTCGGATTGTCCAGGAAGAAGAAAGGATGATGAGGCAGAACAAGGATCAGGCTTTTCATGTTGGCTCCTCAAAGAGAAAGCATGACGGGTCAGGCCCTTCAAAGTCGCCAAAGAAAACCTTCAAGAAGGAAATGCCAAAGTTTAAAGGAAAGGAAAAGGAAAAGGATAATGGACAGTCTTCAGAGCCTACTGATAATGTGTGTTTCTTTTGTAAGAAGGAAGGCCATTACAGGAAGGACTGTCATGAATACCTCAAGTGGATGATGAAGAAAGGTACAGATGAAATCACTTTTGTTGATGAAATGTTATATACTGTTTTCTCTTGTACATCATGGTGGATTGATTCAGGTGCAACTGCTCACGTTGCTAATTCTATGCAGGGATTAAATTTGATCCAAACCGTAACAAGCGGGGCAAGACGACTTAGAGTTGCAAATGGAGTTGAAGTTGATGTTGAAGCTGTTGGGTCACTCACCTTGGAGCTCCACACCGGCTTTCACCTTCATTTAAATAATGTTCTTTATGTACCTACTTTAAGTAGGAATTTGATTTCAGTTTCTTGTCTCGATGATAACATGTTTGAGTGCAAGTTTGGCAACAAACAATTTGTTTTAAATTATTGTAATAAAGATGTTGGCCTCGGTGTCAGACGAGGCAAACTATATATGTTATCTATGAATGATTATGTTTTGCATGTGAGTAATGTTTCAAATGTTGAGAAGAAATGGAAGGGTACTAGCACTTCTTCGAAATTGTGGCACTGTCGTTTAGGCCACATTTCGAGGGGGAGAATGGATAGACTTATTAAAAATGATGTACTCCTCCCATTAGACTTCTCTGATGCGGACAAATGTGTTGATTGCATCAAAGGTAAATATGCAAAAACAATTAAGAAAGGAGCGGTAAGAGCCACGAGTGTCCTCGAACTCATACATACTGACATATGCGGACCTCTTAATGTTAAGTCTATAGATGGTTTTGATTCGTTCATCACCTTCACAGACGACTTTTCCCGTTATGGGTACATTTACCCTATACGTGATCGATCGGAAGCTTTGGACAAATTTAAAGTGTTCAAAGCCGAAGTTGAGAACCAACTGAATGCAAAAATTAAAGTTGTACGATCTGATCGCGGGGGAGAGTATTACGGTAGGCACGCTCCTTATGGGCAAATTCCAGGACCTTTTGCTAAGTTCCTAGCTGAGAATGGAATTGTTGCCCATTATTCAATGCCTGGTGAACCTCAACAAAATGGTGTGGCTGAGCGCCGCAATCGCACGCTTTTGGATATGGTGCGTAGCATGCTCAGTCATGCAAGTTTGCCGGTAAGCCTATGGATGGAGGCATTGAAGACGGCTGCACATATTTTAAATCTTGCTCCCACTAAGTCAGCACCGAACACACCTCACGAGATGTGGACGGGAAAGAAACCGAGCTTGAACTATTTACGTGTGTGGGGCTGTCCTGCTGAAGCTAGAATTTTCAATCCACAACTTAAGAAGTTAGACCCAAAAACGGTTAGTTGTTTCTTCGTCGGATACCCGCACAGGGGAAAGGGATATCGTTTCTATTGCCCAGGTCATACCACCAAGTACGTGGAGACCCGGCAAGCGGTATTTTTTGAGGATAATGAAGTTAATGAAATAAGGAAGATCGATCTTGAGGAAAAGAGGGTGTGTGCTCCATCCCCGATTATCCAAAAGGTCGTTCTACCAATGCAGAGGAGAATCACTTCTAATGTTGAGACTGAACCTCACAGTGCTGGTCCTCAACCTGATGGTGATCCTGAAACTAATGATAACGCAAATCCGTAAGGTGAAGAAAATCACCAGTCGGATAATGAAGAAGATCCTCAAAATAATAATGCCCCTCCACCACCATCGCCTGTGAGAAGATCACATCGAGAAAGAAGAAAAGCCATCTCAGATGATTATATCACCTACATGAGTGAGGATGTAGACGATATAGGAAAGGTGGAGGATCCAACCTCATACAAGGAGGCCATTAAGAGTTTGAATTCGTCTAAGTGGCAAATCGCCATGGAAGACGAGTTGAAATCTATGAGCTCAAATGATGTTTGGGACCTAGTAGAAGTTCCTAATGACGCCAAAAGAGTAGGCTCCAAATGGATCTACAAAACTAAGTACGACCCCAAAGGGAACATCGAAAGGTTCAAAGCTAGACTTGTGGCAAAAGGTTTCACACAGAGAGAAGGAATCGATTATAATGAGACTTTCTCTCCTGTGTCATCTAAAGATTCTTTTAGGATCGTCATGGCTCTGGTAGCTCATTTCGACCTAGAATTGCATCAAATGGACGTTAAGACGGCATTTCTAAATGGCGACCTTGATGAAGACGTGTACATGACTCAGCCGGAAGGTTTTGTTGTGGAAGGAAAGGAACATTTAGCATGTCGTCTGAAGAAATCCATCTATGGCTTGAAGCAAGCTTCAAGACAGTGGTACCTCAAGTTCGATAAGATTATTAGAACTTTTGGTTTTACTGAAAATGTTAAGGACAACTGCATTTATGTTAAGTTTAAGGGCAGTAGGTTCACAATATTAGTCCTGTATGTGGATGACATATTATTGGCCTGCAGTGATAAGGATATGCTGCACGAGACCAAGAATTTTCTGTCTTCCAATTTTGATATGAAAGATCTCGGTGAAGCTTCATATGTCCTCGGCATTGAGATTCATCGAGATAGGTCTAAAGGTGTGTTGGGACTATCACAAAAGGCATACTTTGAGCGAGTACTAAAGAAATTCAATATGCATAAGTGCTCGCTCACCTGCCCCAGTAGTCAAGGGCGATAAGTTTGGGACTTTTCAATGTCCGAGGAACCAAATTGAAACTGATCAGATGAAGTCGGTTCCTTATGCTTCAGTTGTCGGAAGCATCATGTATGCACAAGTTTGTACACGCCCTGATTTGGCTTTTATAACCGGGATGCTTGGCGTATTCCAATCAAATCCAGGACTAGACCACCTGAAGGCCGCAAAGAAAGTCTTGCGTTATATGCAAGAGACAAAAGGGTACATGCTTACGTACGTAAGGTCCGATAACCTACAAGTTGTTGGTTATTCAGATTCTGATCATGCCGGTTGTGTGGATAGTAAGAAATCCACGTCAAAGTTATGTATTCACACTTGCCGAGGAGCTATATCGTGGAAAAGCTCCAAACAAACTATAGTTGCTTCATCTACGATGCAAGCAGAGTTTATAGCATGTTACGAGGCCACCGGGCAGGCTGTATGGCTAAAGAATTTCATTCCGGACTTAAAGTGGTCGACAAAGCATTTCGAACCCACTTCTATTGTACTGCGATAATGAACCCGCAGTTTTCTATGCGAATAACAACAAGTCAAGTGATGCTGCTAAACACATTGACATTAAGTATCATGTTGTGATGCATAGGATCCAGGATCAAACAACTAAGGTTAAGCATATAAGTACGACTCGTATGCTTGCGGATCCGCTAACGAAAGGCTTACCACCCAGAATCTTTCGTGAGCATGTTGCCGGCATGGGATTACTGGAAGCCTTATGATTCTGGAATAAAGGGACCATAATAAGAACCACTCCCAATAAGTATTATGTTATCCATTTCAAGATAGGCGGGTATGCCATAAGTGTTGAGGTTCAATAGCATTTCATTGGTTGTTGTAACACCTCACTTTGGTTTATTATTCCTATGGAGAATGGGCAAATGATGTTAAACCTAACGATCAAGGGGGAGAATGTTGGTTGACCTGTCAGGTTTAAGAGACAAAAACGTTCTAGTCAAATAACGTCAGGTTTAAGAGATAAACATTGACAAAAACGTTCTAGTCAAATAACGTTAAGGAGGAGGCCCACGAACCAACGTTCGTGACCACCTCGTTCGCATCTCACGCGCCCTGATCGGGGGCACCAAAACCAACTCGATGGTTTGGTCCCCTGTCGCCTGCGCCATATAAAAGGGGGGGAGCCTGGCTGCTATCGATCACGGCCAGTTTTACGATCAGCTCGCTGCTTTCCCCACAACTCCTAAAGCCCTACCGATCTAGGGAAGCGCAGAACGACGGGAAGACCAGCCTACACCCCGGCGGTGCCAGGGCAGTGCCGCTGGAGGCCTGAGGGGATCAGGAGGATCCCCAGATCATCAACGACCTCTCTGCTTCACGCCTGCAACGAGCAGGCGACGATGGCAACTCCTGCAATGCGTAATACATCTCTATTCTTCATGTGCAATAGGTGTTCTAGATTGCTATCATGTCGATCTTGTGTCACTGCTGAGGTATTAGGTCTAACAAGCCCGACGTGTTGGCGGCGCCGTAGAAGTCCGCAGCGTACCTGCACAGGTCGCTGTCATGGTCGCAGCCGTGGTCACCGGGGATCATAAGCCCGCAGGTCTTGGAAGCGCAGTGGACCCTGTCGACGGAGTCGGAGTTGTTGGGAAGGAAAGTTGGCGTCCCGGGCGGCGTCAGCCTGGTGCACGTGGCGCAGGGCACGCACTGCGCCCAGACGAGCTCGCTGGTGATGTCCATGACCACGGGGAGGGTCTGCGGCGAGGTCCCCATGGAGAGGTCGAAGACTAGGGCGCCGGAGCCGCCCTGCTCCGCGTTCTGTTCCATGTAATTCTTGGCGGACTCCTTGATGAATGCACGCATGTCTTTGGCCATGAACTTAATGGTCTTTGGATTCGCTGGGATGACAGCCGAGGACACGGTCGCCTGAGCCAGAGGTAGAAGAAGAAGAATAACAAGTGAGGCTGTCATTGCTATCGTCAATGCCACTGCCATACTAGACTAGGAGTGTTATAGAGGTAGCTAGCTTCCGTATCAGCAAGAGGCCCTAGTTAACCCTATATATAGGAGTACTCAGGGGAAAAACAAACGCAATTCCTGAAAGTTCGGTGCGAATTTTTCCCTATTGGATCACATTTAAACTAGGTTAAAATTTATATCTGAATTTGTTCAAAATTTTCAAAATTTGAATGAGCGAAATCCGAAATGTTTTACGATTTGGAGTAATAAATAGCGACATTATTATCTTTATATGTTTGAACTTTGCCGGAAAACTCAAAACTGAGGCCGAGGTACATGTAGCCTTTTATTTTTTTAAACGCTCGGAATTCATATTTCAAAGTTTTATAAAATTTTGAAATAAAACTCTACAGGTATACAGCTAAAGAAGATGGTCAGGTTGACGGACTTATACCTCACCTAGTGGATGGGGGTATTTCCATCTTGCAGTATGCGGACGACACTATTATTTTTATGGATCACAATTTGGAGAAGGCTTTAAATATGAAGTTAGTTTTATGTATCTTCGAGCAGCTTTCTGGATTAAAGATCAATTTTCATAAAAGTGAAATTTTCTGTTTTGGTAAGGCCAAAGAAGTTGAAGATCAATATAGGGATCTTTTTGGGTGCGAGGCAGGGTCACTCCCTTTTAGATATCTCGGGTTACCTATACATTACAGAAAATTAACAAATGGTGAATGGAAGTCGGTGGAGGATAGATTTGAGAAAAAGTTAAGTTGTTGGATAGGCAAGCTTCTGTCTTACGGTGATCGTTTAGTTCTCATCAACTCTGTTCTTACTAGTTTACCTATGTTTATGTTGTCTTTCTTTGAAATACCTAAAGGGGTATGTAAAAGGCTGGACTTCTTTAGATCTCGTTTCTTTTGGCAATATGATAACCACAAAAAGAAGCATAGGGTGTTGGAGATATGCCCGAGAGGCAATAATAAAATAGTTATTGTTATATCTTAGTGTTCATGATAAATGTTTACACTCCATGCTATAATTGTATTAACCGGAAACATTGATACATCTGTGTTGTGTAAACAACCAGAGTCCCTAGTAAGCCTCTCATTTAACTAGCTTGTTGATTAATAGATGATCATGGTTTCCTGATCATGAACATCGGATGTTATTAATAACAAGATCATATCATTAGGTGAATGATGTGATTGACACACCCATAGTAAGCATAGCATAAGATCAAGTCATTAAGTTCAACTTGCTATAAGCTTTCGATACATAGTTCCCTAAATCCTTCGACCATGAGATCATGTAAATCACTTACACCGGAAGGATGCTTTGATTACATCAAACGCCACTGCGTAAATGGGTGGTTATAAAGATGGGATTAAGTTATTCGGAAAGTGTGAGTTGAAGCATATGGATCAAGAGTGGGATTTGTCCATCCCGATGACGGATAGATATACTCTGGGCCCTCTCGGTGGAATGTCATCTAATTAGCTTGCAAGCATGTGAATAGTTCACAAGAGATGACATACCACGGTATGAGTAAAGAGTACTTGTCGGTAACGAGGTTGAACAAGGTATGGAGATACCGATGATCGAACCTCGGACAAGTAAAGTATCGCGTGACAAAGGGAATCGGTATTGTATGTAATTGGTTCAATCGATCACTAAGTTATCGTTGAATGTGTGGGAGCCATTATGGATCTCCAGATCCTGCTATTGGTTATTGGTCGGAGAGGAGTCTAAACCATGTCTGCATAGTTCACGAACCGTAGGGTGACACACTTAAGGTTTGATGTCGTTTTAAGTAGATATGGAATATGGAATGGAGTTCGAATGTTGTTCGGAGTCTCGGATGGGATCCAGGACATCACGAGGAGGTCCGGAATGGTCCGGAGAATAAGATTCATATATAGGAAGTCACTTTCCAAGTTTGGAAAATGATTCGGTGCATTTATGGAAGGCGCTAGAATGTTCTAGAACCTTCCAGAAGAAATCACCATGGAAGGTGGAGTCCCGGAAGGACTCCACCAACCCTAACCAGCCAACCAAGTGGGAAGGTGGAGTCCATGGTGGACTCCACCTCCTTGGCCGGCCAACTAAAGGGGGAAAGGGAGAGTCCCTGTCCCTCTAGGTTTCGTCCATATGGCAGTTTTTGAATTGGGGTCTTATTCAGATCTTTTGGGCAAACCCTAGGGATTCCACCTATATAATGAGGAGGAGAGGGAGGGGGCTGGACACACCTGGCCGCACCACCAAACGGGCCCCCTGGCCGGCGCCCCTAGCCATCCCCTCTCTCCCAAACCCTAGCTTCTCCCTCCTCCTTCTTCTCCCGCAGTGCTTACGGCGAAGCCCTGCCGGAGATCTCCACCACCACCGCCACCACGCCGTCGTGCTGTCGGGATTCTGAGGAGGATCTACTACTTCCGCTGCCCGCTGGAACGGGGAGAAGGACGTCATCATCAACACCGAACGTGTGACCGAGTACGGAGGTGCTACCCGATTGTGGCACCGTCAAGATCTTCTACGCGCTTTTGAAAGCGGCAAGTGATCATCTTCTGCAACAACGAGATCTAATCTCGTAGGCTTTGGAAATCTTCAAGGGTTAGTCTCGTGATCCCCTCGTTGCTACCATCTTCTAGATTGCATCTTGGCTTGGTTTTCGTTCTTGCGGTAGGAAAATTTTTGTTTTCTATGCTACGAATCCCATCATAGGGTAACTAAGTGGAGTATTATTTGCCGCCCGAAAGATCAAGGGGGTCTTGGGGTTGAGGTCCTTGAGTTAAAGAATAAGTGCTTGCTTAGTAAATGGTTGTTCAAATTGTTAAATGAGGAAGGGGTTTGGCAAGAACTCATTCAAAATAAATACCTACATTCTAAAACGATGTCCCAGGTTAAAGTTAAACCTAATGACTCACCTTTTTGGAAGGGGTTAATGAAAGTGAAAGATGAATTCTTTTCAAAAGGTTCTTTTGAATTAGGTAATGGGTTGGATACTCGATTTTGGGAGGATTGTTGGTTAGGGACAGACCACTTGCTGAACAATATCCCTCTCTATATCGCATTGTGCAACATAAAGATGTGCTAGTTGCTAATGTGCTGCAAGGTTTTCATCTGAATATAGCATTTAGGAGAAATCTTGATGAGTATAAATGGACAAGATGGATGCATTTAGTGCATAGGTTAATTGAAGTAAATTTAACGAACACTAAAGATAATTTTGTTTGGAACATAACGGCATCAAAGGAGTTTACTGTTAAATCCATGTATCTTGATTATATGAATGGCTACACGAGGTTCCTTCGCAAATATATTTGGAAAATTAAAGTGCCACTGAAAATTAGGATTTTTTTGTGGTTTCTTCATAGAAAAGTCATTCTAACAAAAGATAACCTCGCTAGAAGAAATTGTCAGGGCCCTAAAACGTGTTGTTTTTGTGATCAGGATGAAACAATTCAGCATCTTTTCTTCCAATGTCCATTTGCAAAAGTTATTTGGCGCATTGTGCATATGGCCTTTGGTGTTTCGGCCCCTAAAAATATCACCAATCTTTTTGGGAATTGGTTGCAAGGGGTTGACAAGAGAGTGAAGAGTCAGCTGAGAGTTGGCATATCTGCTCTTTTATGGGCCATGTGGCATGTGAGAAATGATCTTACTTTTAACAAAAAAAAGAATGTTTCATTTTTGCAGGTTATTCCTCTTGCTACCCATTGGACCCGTTCGTGGTTATGTCTCCAGCCGGTGGCACGGCGCCAGGACATGTATATTGGGTGCAACCGTTTGGAGATGGTCGCTCGGGATTTATTCAGCCGGTGCGGCTGGCAGCTTGATCGCCGGCTCACTTGTTGATATCTCCAATAAGCTTAGCCAAGTCATCTCTCTTTAGTTGGCTGATCCACATTGAGACTTTGTGTGATCCATGATTTGTAATAAGCACTCTTGGTTGTAGGGTTCGTGACTGGATTTTTCAATAATGAAATAAATGCCGTATGCATCACTTTGATGCAGAGGCTGAGACTTTTTCCCCCTTTCGAAAAAAAAACAGGTAGGCATTGAGCAGTTGAATGAAATTTTCGTTTAATTTTATTGGCTAAAACCTCTTAGGTTGAATGTTCAATGGCTAACTCTAGAGGTTAATTTCAAATTTTGATGAAACTTGTAATTTGAAATAAATAAAGGTTGAGTACTTGTTTGTGCTAAACAGTTGAATGAGTTGCAGCTCAAAACATATTAACTCATTCCCCCTTTCTTACAAGATATAACTGAAATTTACTTTTTTTAAAAACTCCTAAATGGTTTAGCCTACTATAACTATAATATTGCCTTTCTTAGCCTCTAAAAGTATCGCGGCTAAATGCAATAGCCTGCTATTTTAATCTATGGTGTAAAGTCACGCGGAATGATCCGCGTGACGAAAGAATGGAAGAGAATGGCAAATGTCAACAAATTTCTTCTAGGCTTAATGTAAGTATATATTGGGAAGAGTTTTTTTCCCGGGGAAAACTAATCCATGTTTCATTATCTAAGGTGGGCTAAGGTAGAAACTCATCTACTGCTAAAACTGCTTCGTGACAAGTATACAAAAACTAATCGATGTTTCATTATCTAAGGTGGGCTAAGGTAGAAACTCATCTACTGCTCCGTCCATAAAATGATATCTTAAGATCGTCTAAATTTAAATATATATAGAGTCGATTTAGTACATATGTACACATCTACATCTACATTTTAATAAATTGAAACATTTTTTAGTGGACACGGGTACGTGGAGTATTACCGAACACGCGATCGGTTACATTGTTGCCATTTCTCTGCCTCTCAAGGACCAAACCCTAAACCACGCTACATTGGTACGTCCTCGTACTGAACGCGCGCTTTCCGGCCTGGTTTTGGTTCGACGACCCAGTCGTACTCGTATCCAACGTCGATCGATGCCGTCTTAGCATTTGGCAAAACAATAGTACTACTACGGCACTGCCCACCCATGCAACAATTAACGAAAGTGTTACTAATAAGTATCTGCACATGCATGGATGTTGTTAGGCGTACATCCTTAGGATATATATATGTATATATACGAAAAAATTACTCATGAGCTACTTCCTTACTTGTACCGTGCTCGGCCGGTTTTTCCATCCTCCGCTTTTTCTCCGGCACATGACCGGCTACTAGAAACAAGTGGACTTATGTAGAAAAAGTCACAGAACAAGCAAAACATCATATTTTCAATTCGAAAAACTAGCTGTCGAGTAATAATACACTGGTATGGGCATCACGGAGGAGAGGACAAAGCCGGCCGATGACAAATAGTCTCGGCTGGGCAGATAACTTGTTGGCCATCAATTGGGGGTGACAAGTAATTTATAGCCTGATATACGCAGCTATAGTTTAAAAAATGCCAACCTTTTGGAAGGTTCAGCAACGTGTTTTCAGCCTGGCACGCTGTTAACTGTGGTGCTAAGAAACTCTTGGAAAGTAGTATTTCTACTCGCCACTTGTCGTAAGTGAAACTAAAATGGGAACGAGAGAAAGGGGTGAGTTTTCTCCACGGTAAAAATCTAAGATCTTCGATCGGGTGACGATAATGTTGTGCACTGCTTTTCTTCATGAAGACGTTGCTTTTGAAAAATATCTTTTGTAGTGGTGGTGTTGTATTCGGTGGTGTTTTGAGTGGTGTTGTTTTGAGTGTTTCTTCACCATGATGGGGCATTTTTTCACTTCTTTTTTTGGCCATGTGCATTCTTGATGTCTTCGGGCATCTTGTTGGTGCAGAGGCTGGGTGTGAGTGACATCTTCTTGATATTAATATATTTAGTTCACAAGAAAGGGGTGGTTTTGTTTCACTTTTTCCCCTATTTCAGGCATACAATTTTTCAAAACTAAACATCTTGGGAATACATTTGTCCAAATCACAGAATGTCTTCACTTTTGAGACCTCGACGCGAGATCTTCAAAACTATACCCCATGTTGATAGGTTTAGTGATTTTTTGGGTGTACTTTCAAAACTATCACATCTGTACTTCGGGTGTACTTGGTGACGTGGGCATATTACCCCTCGGGTACCCAGCATTGGCCTACCTCCTTCGGCCCAACAAGGGATCCATGAAGGTCATTGCAGCCCATGATGGACCAATACATCGGTGGCGATAAAGGAAAGGTAGAAGGAGACGGATTCTTGATGGAAAAGGTGAGGAAACATCGAATAAAGGAAGATTAAATTAGATCTCATTGTAACATAGTCGAATCCGAGCAGGACTCTCGGGACCTGCCCTCCTATATAAAGGCCAGGAGAGGGCCTGCCGGAGGACATCGAATCATCCTACACAATCCCGCATGCACCAAACCCTAGAAACCTTGCCTTCCGGCGAGTTCACCACAACGCAGTCTATCGGCTGCCCCATTGTATCCTTTTTCATTGATAAATCAAGATCAGACAAGCAGGAGTAAGGGTTTTACCTCATTGAGGGCCCCGAACCTGGGTAAAATCTCTCCTTCTGTTCGTTTGGTATCCGATGGCTCGTGCTAACTTGCAGGATTTCGTCAACCCTAAACCCCTCATGGTGGGCGTTGCCGAGGAGCCCCCTCGTCAATTGGCAAGTGATAATTTTTTTGAAGGTTTAAAGGTAGCACACAAGCAATTCACTTTGGAGTGGCAGCAAAATACCACATATAGGTATGTATGGTGGACACAACTGGCACTTTGATTTTTAGTGGTTGGATGCACGAGTAGAGCTCAGTGCAAGCGAAGGCTAGCAATAGACTAGGAAGTGACAATCAAGAAAGCAGTAGCTATCATAATCATGCTTGCGACAGATAAAATTAACGGAAGCATAAAAGTAATACAAGAACTCCGAGGCAAGATAAATCATCGAGGCTTAAATGACTTTTGTTTTAGTCTTATGCATGCTTGAGCATGTGGCAAGTCGATTCAGATGAAGCATTCAGAGGAGGATACCACAATGTCATACCGTTATATGAATAGAGCAATGCAAGCAAACATCTATATGACATGTTACCTAATATTAGTAAATTGGAACTAATCATGAGAGAGCATAAACTACTGAGCATCATTAAGTAGCATACACCTTACACAAAAAAACTAAGCATGTCCACATAAATGAGTATATGTACAAAAATGAAAACAAATAGAGTTCATACCTGCCTCTCACCACAACTCGAATTGTCGTGACCGTCATTATTGCTCTTCACTTATGTGACTTGAATAATATAAAATGATAACCAAGCTCCAATGAAGTCACGGAAGACCGTTGACCCTGCAGCAACTTTACAAAACCAAAGAAGAACAACAAATATTTTTGGTTTTTCGATTTTTAATCAACACACAAAGCAAAATCTTTTTGGATTTTCGAATAGCAAACCATAAAGGGAAAATGAAGCAAACTAAAGAAGAAAATGAAGAGAAACAACAAAAATAATTTTGATCTTTTTGTGTTTTGGAAAGTAGAAACAAAAGCAAGAACGACAAAAAGAAAGAAAACTAACAAAAGCACACAAATGCAACAAGTGACAGAAATCCGCCAACCTAGAACAGCAGGCAAAGTTCGATTTTTCTGAAAATTTTCTGTAGCTCATCACGAAAAGTTCTCAACTAACGAAAGTTAGATAACAACCTGGGGCATATGCCCAAAAATTGGCAGCTCACAATTCCATTCTGGCTATTTATACGAATTTTTATAGTGACAGCACAGAATCTGTTTTTAGACAGCAACTCCCCAAATTCTTACCTCCTTCCCATTAGAGGCTATTCTTGGTATAAAAACAAAATAAATAAGCTAAGGAGAGGTTATTACAGTAGTAACAACTTCCAAGATTCAAATAAAGATAAATTACAGAAATAAATTAACAAAAACAAAAAAAAAGCGAAACATGGATATACAAAGTTCCGACGGAATATGATATGTAGATGAGCGAGATGTCGGTATACCTCCCCCCAAGTTTAGGCTTTTGGCCTAAGTGGAGATCAACCCCATGGTGACCAAGCATGGAAAAAAATGTTGCCCTTGTAATACGACGAAGAGGCACCTTCGTCCTAGTATGAACTCGAGGACGGCTCGGTGTAGTGCGTGGTGTAGTTCTCAGTGGCCGCCTCCTCTTCCTCCTGCTGCTGGCCATGGAATCCAAGCAGTCGAAGCTGCTCGTCCAACTCCTCCTTTGAGCGAGACCACGGCTTCCTGTGAACACTAAACAAACTAGGTTGTGGTAGGGGAACCTTCCTTTCTTCCCCATCAACAAATAACATTCTATATACTAAACTTCCTGCACAAGAGTTAGCAGTAACAAATTGATGGTGTTTCATAGCAGCAAGATCAAGTCTTTATGGTTTCAACAACACATCATTTGGATCAATAGTAAGATCCAAGGCAGCTACAACACGTGCAGCAACAATTCCCCCATAAATGAGTCCTTTAGCAGACAAGCGACGAGCAATAAGAGCACCAAGATTATACTTAGTACTATCATTGAGTGCAGTAGCTAGAAAAGCCAAGTGATAATGGGAAATGTTACTAGTATTTTTCCTACCAAGAATACTAGTGGCAAGGTAATAAGTAAAATATCTAATAGCTGGGAGTTGAATGTTTCTTATCTTGCAACGCTGGGCCTTGCGGTCATCATCATTCGTCACCTCCCTGTAAAGCTCCAACAAATCCGCGGGGTTGTCCTTAATCTTCCTCGCTGTCCCTGTAGTAGGAATACCTAGGATTGCACAAAATTTTGACAAAGGCAAAGTGATAGACTTGTTATAGATTTTAAATGCAACAGTCGGATTGAGGTTAGTGTTGCTAAAGTGGAAACTCTCAATAAATGTTTTAGTGAGCGAAGCATATTGTTCACTCCCATCATTCATGTAAGTGGTTAAGCCAACACTGTCAACAAGGAACAAGAAATCATCATGAATCCCTGCATCTATCATGAAGTTAGCGCAATTAAAAGTGGATGGATGTGCATCTCCATCATCCCTTTCACCAAAGTCTTGAGCAATGAGATCTTCATTGTAAGTTTGCCTATATTGGGTAGATGATCTTGAAGACCTCCTTGGTCCAGGTGCTTCCCTCTCAAAGATTTCTCCATATGTGTGGTTGTCCATCCTTGTTCTCTGAAATTTTTAACAAACCTCATAAAAAATGTTTTTAAGACAAACAAATGAAGGAGAACACTATGGAGACTTATAAGAGGACTAAACATGCATCAAAACAAATTATCTCATCATAATACAAGCATGCAAGCTCACTTATCATATCATCTACAGCAGCAAAATATTCAAGATATACTCCACTAATCAAAATTCTATTTGGATAATCGGAGGAGTCACATACCGGAGAGCAAATGCTTCAAATTTCAGCAGAAAATATGGGCTGAGTAAGGAGATCGAAAATTCGCGACGAAGAACAGCAAGAGCACGGGTTTGAACAATGGTGGAGTGTTTTCTGGGGTGAGTGAGTGAAATGGCAGAGGAGGAAGCAAGTGGAGCGCCAGGGGGGCCCCACACCTGGCCTTAGCGCGGTCAGGGTGTGCCTCGCGCCACCACATGGTGTGGTCGGCCAGTGGGTTCCCCTGGATTGAAGAGTAGTCCTTGAGAATCTACGTAAGGAAGTCCTATAATTGTTAACTTAATTGTTCATAACTATAGTAAATTGTTATACAGTATAAATCCGTTCATTATTTACCCCAATCCATGTATGTGTTAGGAGACCACCCTAACGCCGCCGTCGAACGAAGGGCTTTGCCGTCGGCGTCCTCCAGTGGCAGTGGGGAGACGAGACGAGCGAGAATGGTCCGGGGGCGGCGGTAGCTGCGGTTCCCACCCAGGCCGTACCCCTACAGAGCGACGCATACGTGTTTCTCTCACGTTCGACGAAACACATCGACCGGAGAAAACAAAGGAAGTTTCTCCTTTTAAGTAGTAGAGATTATGACATAAATTGACTCCTGTTTTGACGTGCGTGAGTTTTGACTTAGTCCCGAGACCACTTAATTTACATAATAAGATGGTCACAAGGATAAAAATCACTAACACATCATGTCTTGCTTAATGATTTTTTTTATAGAATCTTGTAAAAATAATTGTTCATAACTATATCAAATTAATGTACAGTATAAATCTGTTCTTTATTTACCACAATCCATGTATATGTAACAAATGCTACAATACCTTCCCTTTTGCACACACTCTTAATAAATATAAATCATATGATATGCCTAATGGCAAAACATAACCCCATCTCTTCTATCGCTAGCTTACGTCATAAATCATCCCAATCCCAATCCCAATAGTAGCCAATAATAGTGGTATTCTGTATCGCACGCACGTACACGTGTAAGTGCGTCGAGTCGGTCACTGCTCAGAGGTTCATGTCGAGCACAAGCGGGGCGTCACCCTTCTGCACGTCGAAGGCGCGCCGGACCTTCCCGCCGGCGCCGGCGGCCAGCTCCAGCACGTACTTGCCGTGGAAGCCCCTGAACTTGAAGTTGCCGTTGGCATCCACCGTCCCGCGCGCATGCGACGTCCACTCCGTCCTGAGCCCGACGTACCTCCGGCCGGCCTCGCTGAGCGAGCCGTCGGCGTTGAGCAGCTGGCCGTTGGCGCGCCACATGTGGCCCTGCATGAACCCCCAGAGCATGATCCCCTCCACGGCCGGGTGCGCGAACGCCTCCCGCAGCACCGTCTCCAGGTCGTCGGCGCGCACGGCCTCGTCCGCCGCCGACACGTCCAGCTCCGTGATCCACACGGGGAGCTCCGTGGCCGCCAGCTTGTCGAGCGCGTCGCAGATCACGTCGCCGACGGGGTGCGTCACGTGGCCCTGCACCCCGATCCCGCCCACCGACGCGCCCCGCTTCTGCAGGTCGGTGATCAGCGCGACGTACTTCTCCGGCGTCGCGTTGGGGTCGTTGGCGTTCTCCACGTTGTAGTCGTTCACGAACAGCGCCGGCGCCGGGTCGATCGCCGCCGTCTCCCGGAACATGTGCGCGTCGATGTCGTCGCCGAGCCGCTGCCGGAAGAAGCTGCCGTGGAGCATCTCGTTGTTCACCTCGTAGCACGGGAAGCGGCCGTTGTAGCGGGACACGAGGCTCTTGATCCGGGACTCCACGGCGGCCTTGAGCTGGCCGGGGTTCAGGGCGCGCACCCACGGCTGGACGGAGTTCTCCACCGCCCAGAAGATGCAGTGCCCGCGCACCGGCTTCTTGTGCCGGTCGCAGAGGGCGATGAGCTCGTCGGCGTCTGCGTAGCTCACCTGGCCCTGGATCGCCTCCGTGTAGTACCACTTGAGCTCGTTCTCCAGCACCGCCCAGTCGAAGTGCTTGGCGAAGAAGTCCACGAAGGCCGGGTTCTGGACGGCCGACTTGCTGATGCACGCGCCGATCGGCACGGCGTTGTCTACCTGGACCACCCGGATGGACGCCCCATTCACGCTCACCGCCGCCTCGTGGTCGTTCGCGCCGTCCTCCGACCGCGGCTTGAACTTGAGCACCACGTCGCGCTTCCGAACCTTGTCCGTCTTCTTCCTGAGGTGCCTCAGCCTGGCAATCCTGTCCACGGCGCACACGCGCAGGTCCATGACCTTGATGTCCACCCCGGCCGGCGGACCGTGCACGTAGACCTGGGCACGGCGCGGATGCTCGTCAACCCGGAATGCGCCCTTGATCTCGGCCCACTTCCCCGCCTCCGCCAGAACCACGCCGCCACCGGCCGCGGAGCCATCCCCAGTGCGGACTTCCACATGCACGGCGTGGCCGCCGTCCGTGCAGGCGGCGGCGCCCTGTATGGACACCCACCCGGACACCCGGTACGTGATCTTGGGCTTCGGCGCCTGCGTGATCTCCCGGGAGAGCCCGTCCTTCTCGTCGGTGCGGTGCGCGGCGAGTACGTACCGGCCGCTCGGCTTCTGCTTGCACTCGCCAGGCACGTCCTCCGCCGTGGCCGAGAGCGGGGGCGGCGCCGGGTCGCTGTGCGTGGACAGCTTGCTCGAGCCGGCCGGCGCCCAGCCGGCCAGGTCGCCCTCGGCCTCCTCCGAGCAGCCGAACCAGAGAAGGTTCACGGCGTGGGCCGCCGCGTCCTCCTCCTCCGAGCTGCTGCCGTCCTCTATCACGTTCACGGTGCTGGCCGCCGCCTGTTCGTCGGTGCTGTTGCCACCGTCCGCCATTAGCTTCATCGCCAGTGCCACCTCCTCCTGCACATGTACGCACGTTCATACATCGTTGAAGCATGTCGTGCACGTTGGCTTTTGGGGAAGAAAGAAAAATTAAGAAAATGTTGCAATGCCGAGATGTGTGGTTGGAGAAGTCCTAGCCCTGTTCTTGTTGGGATCGGACAGCCATGCAATGCAAGCACGACAAGTGTAACGAGACATATATCCTTAGCTTGTTCGACCAGTTGCTTGGCTTTGAAGATGAGAATCGATCTGGGAAAACAATGGGCGGCGGCAGAACGACAGAGCATGAATCTATGATGAATATTACTTGGAACCCACATTTCGTCCACAGCGGAACTGGTGGAACTTTTCGACCAACCTTCAAATTTGCACCACTACTATTGCACGAGCTGCGTACACCACATGCAGCACTGGACATACATATAAGGACATTTTATCCAAGCTTTCATCCATGGAAAACACCATGTGCATGTTCCCTCGGTTCCCAGTTATAAGATTGTATCGGATATTTCAACGTGAACTACATATATACGAACTGAAACGAGCAAGCATACATAGTTGAATGTGCCTGGAAATCTAGATACATATGCTACACAAAAAGCTAAAACATCTTATAATTTGAAACGTACTCATAGATTGTAATCCTGAGATCAGAAGATAGCCATGACAAGGGCAGGTCACATACCTCAGCAAATGCCATGTCGATGAAGCCAAAGGACAACGTCGTAGCTAGGAGGCGAAACGCGTTGTCGATCGCTCTGGTGCTGAAGATGATGATGATGTTGTTGTTGTTTGGGTTGTGAGTGAGGGATGATGGGCATGCAGTGGGTGCAATTTATAGGCAGTTTGGCCGGCCATCCACTTCCATGGCGACAGAGGGGGAAAAGGTGGCAGAAACCCGTTGCTAGCTAGCTGTAGGAAAGCAAACCTTAGGTGCTCCATGCCACGGCCAATCTGGGCTACCAAACTCGTATCTTTCTCCCTATCTTTTGTGCAACACTCAAGTTTGGGCAACGCAGGATTAGTCAATCAGCCCGAGCCGCCCGGATCGGTTCGCCGACATTCCGGACCTATACTGTGATATCAAGAGGATCAGCCGGTTGATTAGCTTCATAATTAGTTTTGTTATGACGTTAATCATCATTTGCAGCATCGATCCGAAGCATCTCCCAACTACGGTCCTTTTCTTGGCTTTCGGAGGAGTAAAAGTTGATCAATCCTTCTTCGGTCGTTGGTACGCCATTGCGTTCTACTATTATATTTGCAATACATGTGAATGTGATCGATGGCCAATAAGGTAATTAACAACATCGGATGACTAGCTAGCAAGGTGTTTGGCTGTTTACTTGTGACGGCATTTGCCTCTATCGCTGTCATTTTGTTGATTGATTTTCTCCATTTTTTGATTTATAAAATATGAATAGCGATGATGAAATGATGATGCATCAGTTTATGGATGAGGAAGCCGTTACCAAGAGGAGACTTTATGTTCTGGCTGCTCTTCTTCAATTACAAGCGGATGAGAACGCCGCTGTCAAATGTGGAGGTTCAAGTGGAAGCGCAATTGCAAAATGATCTCATGGTGCACCGGTGCATCTCTGGAGGCTTAAAGAGAAGACACTGTTTGATTAAGTTAAACTTTGTTTTATTTCCATTTTAGTTATTGTAAAACTATATATTTGTGTGTTAAGCTATTCATGTTTGCATCAAATTTATTCAATTATTTAGAATCATGGTTCAAATTCCAATTTCTTTTTTGAAAAACTCTAGGCAAATCGGTTGTTTGGGGGGTGCGGCTAGGCTCCGGTGCCCATAGAAGAAAGCCGCCGGAGATACTCTTAGATTGATCGGTGCTCAGCCTCTCTTGATTAGCTTCATAATTACTCTTGTTATGACGACGTTAATCATCATTTGCAGCATCTCCCAACCTGGATCTTTTTCTTTGCTTTCGGAGGAGTAAATTTTGGTCAATCCTTCCTTCGCTCGTCGGTACGCTAGTGCGTGCTAGTACGTAGTATTATATTTATAGATATGTGAATATGATGGCCGATAAGCTAGTTAACAACATAGCCAGTAGCCGTACACATGTACTTTTTGAAAGCTTTTGGAAGTACAAATGTGCTTTTAGCCCATGGTGGTACATCTACAGGCACTAGCTAGCTAGAAGATACAATATGTTTCCAGATCTTGCATGGAGTGTTTCGCCATTGGAGGGGCTACTCGCAGCCGTCCCATGACGTACGTGATGGGCATCTCCACTTTGATCTTGCTGTTCAGCTCGAAAAATAAACGATGTATAAGTCGCAAGGCCGGCCATGGCGTGAAGCTACAGAAATCGGCCGAGGCAGGCATGCATATCAATCTTGGACTATCGAGTGATCCGTGACGTCCATTCGTGAATCTTGACGGCACAAGCAAGCTCATCAGCATGCATGCCGACCCAAAGATATGGAGGACCAGAATGCATGGGCATCCTTAGTCGCTTCAAAAGCATGGAAACACGTCACGTCAAAAAAAAAAAAGCATGGAAACACGTCCACGAGAAATTAGTTAATGCGCCTAACGAAGGATCATGCAATCTGCAAATTGCAATAACTTTGTATCTTCCACAATAAATCGTTTCCGTGCGCTGACAAACGTGTATCTCTATGTCCGAAAAGACGATTCAATAGTGGCTAGCTATCACATCAAGTATCTTCTCTGAGCTAGTGCCTTTAGAAAAGAAACGAGGGTGTCTATGTCTGATATTTCACTAGGTCTCGGTCAAATTTTTTAGAAAAATATACATGTCAAAGAGTATGATGTAATTTTTTTATTCATATAGTGCAATAAAATACGATGCTTGTTTTCCTTGAGTTCAAAAAAATACAAAAATGAATTCTTACACGGCTGTCAAGGTTAGAGAGACGGTTCTCACCGTCAACTTGGATTTAAGAAATTCTCGGGCGATTAAGAATTACTACTAGAAGGAAAATAAAAACCTCTTGGAGGGTATTGGTTCGGCGTGCTTGTGTGGATCGTAGCGGTGCTCGCACGCCGTTCCCTTTGTGAAGGCGCCCTTTTTGGGACAAACAAGGAACCATAAATGTGGCACCCTAGCAAGATCATGATAGCTCAGCACAATCCAGAAAACCCCTGCTACAAGATTGAAACTTATTAGCCAAGATCTGATAACTCTTAACCTAGATCTAAACATAACCGAGGTACCGGGGAAAGGAAATCCTTACCATCATCGCCGGAGGTGACGAAGTGCTGCACCAGGAAGAAGATGAAGCCGCCCAAATGAAGTCGTCGCCGCTACCACCGTCGCCGACCGAAGATGTGTGCGCCTACCTGCCTGCCAACGGGAGGAGGAGCTCGAAATTCGTTGGGAGAGTGGAGTTGAAGTGACCTCACCCGGTAGGGTGCCGATCCCTGTGCAATAGTGCTAGTCCCGGATCGAACTGCTAGCACACACAATTTAAGATGTAATATTAAATAGCAAAGGTCATTATTACAACGTATGATCCAGCGAAAATAAAATTGTTCATTACAACTTGCATAGCTCTCAGGCTAGCACTTATTCAGAGTTCACAGCGGAAAGTAAAACATAAAGCATGGAGCCATCTTTCTTCATGATGCCACATGCAGACATGTTGAGCGAAGACTCGTAACCCTAATCCAACGTTCTTCAATCAGAGTTGTAACTTGCAACATAAAATGTTGCAGCCACGAATGGTCAATATATTTGGAATTGTATTGGCAAGATGACACTTTGGTGGACACAAGTGGCAACCTAACATATACGTGATCATTTGGCTGGTAGAGCTCAGGTATGATTTGCATAAAGCCAGTTTTCTCCTATCATTTGTCAAATCATTTTCTTCCTTACTAATTAGGCGGTACCATTGATAGAAATCAATGAACCTGGAATACCTCATCGAAATAGGCTTTCGCCCCGCTTTATAAATAAAGCCACACACGGCCAAACCGATACAAGGTAGAGAGGGAAACCTCTTACAAAGCATACCACAAAAATAAAAAGAAAGTACAGGAGATGCCACACCCTCCACAATACAACCGAAACAACCGACTACAGTTGAGACCCCGCCTCCTTGTGAAGCCACCGGACATCGTCATCTCGTACCACCAAGTTGCTGCTGGGAAGGGCCGCCTGCGGTCCCGCTCCGGGCCGTGGAGCGCCGATCCTGCCAGCAGCCAACAAGTACCGAGAACGAAGACCACAATGTCACGTGTAAAAGATAAGAGGCCGCCGAGTCCGCCCTACGCCGGGATGGGGAGCACCAAAAGAGGATCTGAGCTTGCCCGCCGATGACGACGAGGGCAAGCCAAAGGTACCCAAGCTCCACGACGACGCCCCCAAGAGGGTGACGACGCTAGGCGCCGCCGCCGTCGAGACCGAGAACAGTCAAAGGTTTTCACCCGGAGCTCTAGCCTGGGGGAGCGACCACAACGGTGCCCCCAAGAGGGACACGACACCCACAGGCGCCGTCACCGTTGGCGCAAAAGCGATGGGCTTTCGCCCGAAATCAACTCCCACCACACCAAAGGAACCATGGGCAGCCCGCCGACACCAAACAAAGCCTCCGAGACATGGTCTGGGAGCTGCCACTGCCGAAGCAGCACCAACGCCCGGAAACCCCGCCGCCCACTCCACGCCATCCCCATGACCTAGGAGTAAAGCCACCACCACCGCTACGTTGCCCGTCGTAAAGCCGACCGTGCAGTTTCCAGGGCCGCCGCCCCGGCATCCAAGCTCATCCCATCTGCCGGCAGCAACCTCCAGCCAGACGAGTAGTGAGGGCAAGAGCGGCAGTGACCGGACAGGGAACAGAGAGCAACCCAACCCGACACGCTGTGGCTGCCAACCGAAGGCTCGCCTGGCCCCGGTATGGCCTCCGGTCGCGCGGCAGTCGGAGGAGAGGCACTGCCACCTCCCAGACTCCCGGCGCCACCGCGAGATGCCGACCAGCGCACACAGCAGGGGCCCGCGAGGCCCAGATCGGGCCCAGATCTTGCCCGCCTGGCCCAGATCGGGCCCAGATCTCACCCGCGTCGCCCTACTGCCGCACCGCGCCGCCGTCCCAACCAGACCCCGCAGCTCCGCCGCCACTGCTGCTAGGCCGACCCCCGCCGCCAGAGAATGGGGCCGAGCCCGCGCCGCTCGAGAGAAGCCACCGCCGCCGCGGCTGCAGCCGGCAGCACGCCCTCCCGAGCACGCCCGCCCGAGCACGAGGTCACCACACCACCGGAGATCCGGCCGCGCCGCCGCGCCTCGCCAGCACGCCGCCTCGACGGCCGCCACGACCCGTGCCGTTTCTCCGCGCGAGGGGGAAGGAGAGCCCCGCCGCCGCCAGCGCCCAGGCTTTGCCCGGCGACGCCGTCCGGCGGCGGCGAGGAGAGGGGAGGGGAGGAGGAGGGGGGCTGGAGGTGGGGGAGGCTAGGGTTCCCTCCCCGTCGCCCACGGGAGCGACGCAGGAGGGCACGGGGAAAAAAAGGAGGGATCAATCTGCAAAGCTAGTTCTAGGGGAACTCTGAACCTGGAATACCACCGATGGAAACTAGCGAATTCCTCCTACTCTTGTTCACCCATCAAATTTTAATTTAAGAAGTTGGGATGAGGAGACTTTCGAACAAGATCCTTGTCAGTTCGCTCAAATTGTCCGTAACCGGGGACACGGCTAAGTACTTAGATTTAACACTCTGCAGAGGTTGTACAAATTTACCCATATGACCTAGTATGTTCTTCTTCCATGATGCACATTTTCTCAAATGGACAGATGTCGACTAGGACGAGACTTTTCCGAAGTGATCACCCAGACCATCCTCTACGGACCCGCTCCAACCTACATTCCCCTACATCATCATGTCACGTAGGGCCCAGGTTCACACAACATACTCTGTCAAGTCAGAGCCCATATTAGCATCTGGTTGTACGGTAAGCTAATGAGCAAGTTTGTCTAATATCTCTTTGTTCCTGGGTGGCTGTCCACAAGTGCGATGCACACGGCGGTTCATAGACATGACTCCGTTGCAACCACTCAACATAAACCAAGCAATACAAATTCCATCCCAGGTAGTTCATTAAACTTAGTTTGTTTTTTCATAACTCACTAACAAAATCTTTTTATAGCATAGCTGAGCTACAACTAAATTTAATGGCAACAGAGAAAGTCAAGTAGGGGTATCTAGACTACTGGGATTGCATAGCAAGCATAAAACCCTACACATGTATACTACAAAAAAATACTACAGTGCATTTATAAAACTGGGACATTTGTGATTGGTGTGTCACTTGCCTTGGTGAGAGGAGGAGTTGGTACACTCTTCGCAGAAACACTCGTTGCAATCAGCACAACCACAATCTACAAACAAAAATTTCACTCCATAAACACATAGCAACATATAGACAACCACAAATAAAATATGGATGCGATATGTGGATTAAACATGAACAACACACTTAACATGTTCTCTGGTTTTCAACTATATGCATGATGCCATGGCAAAATTTTAGTGTTGAATTAATAATTAAAAACATTTTCTATTGTTAGAAAAGATCTACAACACTTAAACAAAATACTACAAGAGAATTGTATAGGTCACGTTTTTATTTTCTAATGCTACTGTACAGAGGGTTCAATTCTCTGCTAATAGCAAAAGGAATTACTCAAAAATAATTTGTAGAATTATTTGTATCCAAAATACTCTATTTGAGTTTCTGCAAAAACTGTGTATAAATATGATGCAAAAGTGCAATATTATGTGTCTACTGTATTCTACACATTTTTGTGAATCTAAGGACATCTCATTTGTTAAATTTTGATAAACAGAACTAAAGTTATGATTTTCTAAAGATTGGAGTAAATCTTGTCCAGAAAATTCGAAAATTAGAACACATATGACAAGTGGCATGTTTCTATTTGGGGATACCCCTTCGTTTAAGTGATCAGATTCTGGTCTTAGGGTCAACATCCCGTGGTTGCAAGTGAATTGAACAAAGGTGAGAAAAAAAATAAAAATAAAAAGAACAAGAACGTAGCTGCGACATGGTATTAGCAATTCTAGGCTCTATAGAAAAGATTTGATCGCGGTGGGTTATACCAGATGAAGTGCGTCGTCGGGAAGAGATGGTGAAGAAAACGTGGACATCGAGGCGCACTGGTTCGCCGGAGTTTCTCGCCGGAATCGCTCGCCAAAAATTCTTTCCGCGGACGGCGCTCATAGATGAAATTGCAGCCGTCGCTGTGGTGCACCAAAAATTGCGAAACAAAGCCTCAGAGATGCGCAATGAAGAAATAGGAAGTTTGGAGAAAAACAAGAGATAAAACGGCGGACCGAGCTCACCGGAATCGACGATATACTGCAGCGGTACCGCAGAATTGCGACCTCGAATTTGAGCAGCCTGGGGACTCTCGATCTGTGTGGTTTGAGGGGAAATGGAGAGGAGGGTGTGAGGATTAAGTAGGAACAAACGGCTCGTTAAATGACGGTTAATTTGCTCTGAATCAATTGGAGAAGAAAACGTCACGAAACTGCAAAACGTATACGTTCGTGCTTGTAATTCCTGGGCTGAGCCTTGAAGACGCTGACGTGGCAGTGGGGCCCGTTCATCTATACCAATATAAAAAGAGCGAGAGGAGGCAGATCCAATACATCGTGACCGCACAACCTTGCATCAACGCTAAAAGATTAGCCCGTGATTTGCGGTAAAACAGTGTCAGACGCCCCGCAAATCGCACGTCATGCAAACTGTTTTGCCCCACGATAATCTCATCGACCAACCGCACCCTGTGTCCATGTCCACGCCTCCGCCGCCAATAGCATCGTCCTCGGCCGTCACCCTTGGCAGCCCGCATGCCCCCGCACTCCTCCCCCGTTTGTCGTCGGCGATGGCACGCTGTTATCCGCTCCCCGAGATCGACGTGTAGTTGACGCCGCCGTCGCACCGTCCTTCTCTCCCCATCAGTCCCCAGATCCAGCAGGACAGCCGCCACGTTCCCGTCTTCGCGGCCGCAGGACACACTAGACATGGTCGTCGCGGCCAGCAGGTTCCGATCTGGCCGGTCTCGGTGTCCCTACTCTCCCTTATCCATTGCCGTCACAGCCAGCCCACTCCATGTACTGAGTCGTCATTGGTATGTTAATTTAATCTTGATTAGGCTTCATTGGTATGTCTTGTACTAATTTAATCTCGGTCGGGATCAACCTCTATTGATGGGAAGGTGGAGATGGAGATGATTTTCTCTGAAACAAGTTTTGGTCCTCTCTTTGAAAATCATCTTAAACTGCAGTTGCTTTGGGGAATTTATCCTCCAATCAGATGCCCTATCCGCTGGAACCGAATGTGATCCAGTTGACGTACCATATATTCAAGGTAGTTAATGGAATTCTTAGGAGGGAGCAGTTTCAGATATGAGATATCATATATATTCAGGATAGTGTTTGGAATGCTTAGGAGGGAGCAGTTTCAGAGATGGCCTACAATATATTCAGGGTAGTTGTATGGAATTCTTAGGAGGGAGCAGAGATGGCTTTTCTTGGCGCCGTTACTTCTTGCGTGAATGTTTTGTTGTGCCCATACAGTCGTAATGCAGGAGCCCAATGCTACCAGGTATTGCCGTATTGCACATTTCTGAAGCAGATGGAAGATTAGATAGCGTGAAGTCAAATTTGGTTCATATCTTACAAATGAGTACCAAGATTATCTCACCGGGAAATTCCAATTGGTTATATTGTCATGAAAAATAATTTCATCTTACCATAATAATATAATTTTGATGTACTAGCACATGAAAAAAATTGTTGTACCAAATTATATGTTCGGGGCCATGGTCGTGTCCAAATACCTCTTTTCTTTAGGATTAGATGGACTGCAGTGCACTAATTCAAGAGAAATTTCATTTGTGCTATAAGTAGCCTATTATTATATCTCATTGAACTTGAATGGTATGGATGATAATAATTGTTAGTCTATTTTTTTTGGGATTCATAACTTTTATTGTTTTAGGATGTATACTAAAAGTCATGAGATATGTGAATGGGGTATTTTGGAAACACGTGCATTGCACGTGCAATATTACTAGTGAGGAAAGAGAAACAACAAATGCGGACGCTGTTCTTGGCTGTGTGGGTCTGGCTACTGCCCCGCTCTCTCTCTCTCTCTCTTTTTTTCTCTTTAATACTTGAAATCAATTTGAGTCAAAACTAGTTCAAAACAAGTCAGAAAAATATAAACAAAACATTTTGGAAACACTTTTAAAACGTTTTGATAAATTCAAATTTGGCACAAAGGCCTATATGTTTTTATTTGCATTACTTCGGGTTTTAGGTTTCTTTATAAAATTTGAATTTCCTTCAAATTTTCCTAGGGAAAAATGCAATGCATGTTTTAAAATTTTGTAAATTTGGAATGTTACAGGAGTAGGGGGTAGAAATAGGTGATGGGGCGCGGTGGGAGGTGACAGAATCCTTCCCGCCTCCTTTTCGCTTTTGGCCGATGCGCGCCGTAGCTCCCGCCATCTCCCTGCTCGTCTCCGCGCGTGCGCCGAAGATCCCCTTTTGCAACAGCTGCATACGAGATTTTCCTGCATCGCTAGAAACAGCCGAACTGGCGTTCCTCCAGGGCCTAACCCAAGGGTGTTTTGATACCTGATTCGTGCAACAACGCGACTCAGCCCAGGCAACCAAGCAGGCCGAAAATTACTAGGCTGATGCGAGGCAAGGGCGAGGCCAGCCAACCAAACGCGTCCTTTGTTCTTGAATGAACGACCAGTTCAAAAAAAGAAAACCTGAACGAACGGCCAGAGTGAATAAACATGCCAGGCCCAGAAACATGTCCGCGCCGCTGCGGGCGGCGTATATGATTTCGCCATGTCCTCTCCATCGACCGAGTTGCAGCAGGAGGGCCTCGATCAAAAAAAAAAGCTGCACATGTCCCTATTATCCGCTTTAAGCAGGAGCGATCGGCGCTCCGCTTCAAGAAACCTAAGCTGGGCCAGTCCCATTTCTCTATCGCTCTTCTCTTTTTTTTTTGTCTCAGGGGTGATAGCGGGAGTCGCACTTGCACAATTGTTTAGGTTTCAAAATTTATACAAATTCAGAACCAACCAAAATAAAAAAAATCTATAAAAAATCTAAACCAAACAATTTCAAAATAGAAGGATTTTCAATGAAAACAATTTTCCAAATCAAACAAAATTTTAAAAAAATTCAAATTTCAAAAATATAAAAAATATGAAAATTTCAAATGGAAAAATGTTCAAAATATTAAAAATTTCAAATTGAAAAATGTTCAGATTTCAAAAAAGATCAAATCTAAAAATAGTTCAAACTCAAAAAATGTTCAGATTTAAAAATGTTCAAACATAAAATTGTTCAAATTCGAAAAAAGTTCAAATCTAAAAAAATATTAGAAAGAATTCTAAAAAGTTCAGGCAAAACGGACCAGCAAAAACCATAAACGGGAAGGAAAAAAACCAGCAAAACGAAAGAAAAAACCGATAGAAATCAAACAAAACTAAAGAAGAAAAAACGAAGGAAACCCTTACCCTCGCTATTAGGATGGCCCAGCTCTATCCCGCTCTGATCGGCGCGCCAGATAGCACCCGCTTTGAGCGGCGAATGAAAGACATCTCTCTAATTTTATGGTTTTCTGTCTTTGACGACGACATGTGTGATATATTGATGTGCGTTGAAATGGTGCAGAGCTTAAGTGTGATCGAACTCATGTTGAAAAGCAAGAGAAGGGGAGCAGAAAATCAGCCCTAGGCCAGATAATCCGGCGCTGGATATTTGCAGAATATCCGGCCCATGAAAATCGGCTAAGGATTTAGCTTCCGAGGCCACTGGATAGCACCCAGATATTTGGTCGGATATTTTGTGTGGCCCCAGATATTCCGGTGGGGCCTGATACGTCTCAAACGTATCTATAAATTTTGATGCTCCATGCTTATTTTACACCAATTTTTATATATTTGGCTTACACTTCGTTGCACTTTTATATATTTTCCGGCACTAACCTATTGACAAGATACCAGAGTGCCAGTTCCCTGTTTTCTGCTATTTTTGGTTTCAGAAAAGTTGTACAGAAAAATATTCTCGGAATTGGATGAAACAAAAGCCGAAGTCAATATTTTACTGTAACGAAGCTGGAGTCTAGAGGAGAGTCGAGGAGGTGCCACAGGGCGGCCAAACCAGCCCTAGGTGCGGCCCAGGCCCTGGTCGCGCCTAGGGCAGGTGTGGGGTCCCCTGGCCTCCACCGACCTCGTCCTTCTGCCTATTTATTCACGATCTCGGGAAAAACCTAAACAACCGAGTGATTTTCAATGAAAACCACTCGAATGATTTTCAATGAAAACACCTAAAAACCTAAAACAAAAATAAAAAAATCTATACAAAATCTAAAATGAAAAAATTCAAAATCGAATGATTTTCAATGAAAACAATTTCCCAAATTGAAAATTTAAAAAAATTCAATTTCAAAAAACGTTGAACAAATGAAAATTTTCAAATGGAAATGTTTTCAAAATATTAAAAATTTCAAATTGAAAAATATTCAGAGTGATAATTGTTCAAATTTCAAAAAAGATCAAATCTGAAAATAGTTCAAACTAAAAAATGTTCAGATTTAAAAATGCTCAAAATGAAAAATGTTCAAACATAAAATTGTTCAAATTCGAAACAAGGTCAAATCTAAAAAAAAAATCGAAAGAATTCAAATTTTGAAAAGTTCGAGCAAAACAGATCAGCAAAAACCAGAAACGGGAAGGAAAAAACCAGCAAAACGAAAGAAAAAAATACAATAGAAATCAGAGAAAACTACAGAAGAAAAAACGAAGAAAACCCAGCCCTCGCTAATAGGTAGACCCAGCTCTATCCCGCTTTAAGCGGCCGCTAGATAGCACACGCTTTGAGCGGCGAATAGATTTCGCGCGAGGCCACTGAGGTAGCCTGGCCTGCTACTGAGCCCCGATCTGCGCCAACGGGCCAAAAGAAGCGGCGGTTCCTATACACCGACCAGGTCGGTGCCTAGCTGGCACCGCACACCCCTGGTACGGTATGAGGCAACCCATTTTCTCTTTTATGTTTTTCCTTTCTCTTTCTGATTTTTTCTTTCTTTCTTTTTGTTTGATTTTTTGATTTTCTTTTTTGTTTCCTTTTATTTTATTTTCTTTTTTTGGTTAAATTCGAAAAAATTGTAGTTTGAAATTAGTTCAAATTTAAAAATTGTTCGTATCCAAAAATGTTCTTATTCGAAAAATGATCAAATTTAAAATATGTTCATATTTAAAAGGTTCAAACTTTGAACAAAGTAAAATGAATTTTTTAAAAAATGTTCATGTTCGAAAAATGTTCAAATTTGAAAATATTTTAATAAAATATTGTTTTTTTTGGAAAAAAATTTAAACTTCCGATTTTAAATGTATATTTAAAAATATTTGTTTGAATTTGAGGTCCGTTTAAATTTAAAATTTGCTTAGATTTCGAATTTGTTTGTAGTTTCGAAAAAAATCCGTTTTTGAAAAATGTTCACATATAAATAATGTGATATTCTGAAATTTTTTCAAAATTTGAATTTGTTCAGATTGTAAAAACGTTCAAAATTTTAAAAATATAAATTTGTCAAAAAAATTGTTTTCTACAAATAGGTTCGGATTTTAAATACGAAAAAGAAATCAGAAAAGAAACAAGAGAGAAAACAGAGAAAAGAAAAGGAGATGTACCTGCTACGGGCCGCGGCCATCAAGTTGTAGCGGATTTGGGGTGTGCGGTGCGCTGTTGAGGCCCCGATCATTGATGCTCTGTTTCGGCAGGACAACATGCATCGGAGACCAAGGTTTTGAATTCGGTAAGCGGAAAAGTTTCGGTAAGCGGAAAAGTTTCTCTGGCGAGAGAAATTAATGAAATTTCGCAATTTATTTCATGCAAATAGACGGAATTTTTATTTCAATTTTGAAAATTTTGAATTTAAATCGTAAATATAAAGGGTAATAGTGTAAATTATCATAAGATTTTTTGTGGCATGTTGGTAAGAGCATCTCCAACACGCGCGTGAGACCATATTCTTCTCCAACAGAAGGTCTAAATTTTGGAGCTGTAAAACTGGGTACTTGTTTCTGCGCGCGATTTGTACCGCGCGCTCTTTCCGGCGTGGTAGATATAGCGCACAGGATAGAGCTTTTGCAGCCCGCTCCACTTTACACCACTGGTTGCAGCATCTGTTGGAGCATCAATTTAGGTCTCGCGCCATAAACTAGTCACTTTTTGGGATACATCGCCTGTTGGAGATGCTCTAAGGAACTTTTACGCGGAGTTGTTCACGGGATATTCACTTTGGCTCATAGGAGCATTTGCTCCTGTTGTGTGAATCTACATTTCGAAGTGTCAAAAAATTCTGAAGTAAAATTTTCCAAGTACATCTACACATTTTATGTTCGTACACAAGTTTTCAAAAAAAACTAAAAAAATTTGTGGCTTCGGTAAAAAAGACAAATTTTGATGCTATAACACGACTACGTACAGGACATTTTTTTATCTTTTTTGTACACGCCACATAAAATGTTGTTTCTCCACGAAAACGTGTGCACTAACATAGAATGTCACGATGTACACCAAAAAATTTATGTCAGAATTTTTTGACATTTTAAAAATTGTTTTTTAATTATTTTGTATAATGGGAGCATTTGCTCCTATGAGCCAAAATGCCGCCTCCAGTTGTTCACCCAATTTTGAGTCTTTAATTGCAGAAATTCAATTCTGCTCCCGGCTGCGTATGCTCACTCTACCAAAAAAATTATTTTAAAATATCAAAAAATTCTACTTGTACATCTACATAATATATGTGCGTTCATCAAGTTTCACGAAAAATAATATTTTTTGTGGTCTATGTAAAAAGGACAAAGTTTATCTTATTAAAAGCATTATTTTTAGCACTGAATTTTGTCTTTTTTACACACGTAGTCGATTTTTTATGAAACGATTTTCTGAGCTCGTAGCATGTGAAGATGTACGTTTGAATTTTTTGTTTCAATTTTTTTTGAAATTTAAAATGTGTGTAAGATGCATTTGAAAATATAGGGAGCATATGCACTCATATTCCAAAACACCACTCTTTTTTGTGCTTACATATTTTTAGCTAAATTCACTTCTATAAGCCAAAAAACAAAAAACAAACTCGTTTTCAAATGGACACGAACTATGGACCTGCATGGTTAAAACATGGAGGCAAACCATTGTATCATCCGAGATATTTAGTAGAATGCATTCTGACTATGTTTCACCTTTAAGTTCAAACCTGACGAAATAATTTAAACGAAAGCCAAAACATTCGCTGACCCACCAAATATACGATATTTGACGAAATTTTAAACCATGCATGTTGGTGACTCGCTCTGCTGTTCCGTCAGTGCAACATGCACGGAAGACATGCAAGGAAGCCGGATCGGTGTTGACCAGCGAGCCGTCTCCGGGCCATCGCTGGGAGGGGCGTGTCAACGCCAACTTCACCTCTTCCTACGGTGTTTTCGATGATGGGATATCCTACTAGCAAGGCGGGATTGTCTACTAATCCGTCTTTGCGACGTAGTGTACGACACAAGGTGGCTGCTGACGCCCCGCGGCGATGGACGGAGACTCAAATTCGATCCGTCTTCTGGTAGCATGCAATCTCGACTATTCTTAAGGTGATTCATCAACAAAATCTTTTCTTACTTTTTCTAGTTCACGAATTACTTGAAATTTAGAGAACCTAGGTGTAGGTTTGGGTAGTAATCATGATGAGGTCCAAGTATGTGTTAGGGTTCTTAAACATGTTGAGTAGATCATTTTAAGTTTACTATAAAATTAAAAGATTATATGACCTATCCTGACGTAGATGAGGAGGAAGTGGATGACCTATCCTGACTTCATTTAGTCTCGGAAGGGGGGGGGGGGGGGGGGGTGTTAGTCGTTAGAACTAGGATTGCACGAGATTAGCCTGAGATCTAGTTGTGACTTAACAACTTCTCCGCGGAAATCTAAAATCCTCTTAAAAAGATTAACAAACTGTCCAAAAGGGCGAGAGTATCGAAAACAACAAGTTCTTCCTCATGAAAGGTGAACTACAAAATAATAGAGGTCTTCGAGACTTGGCTAAACCGTTACATATTGCTGATTGGCTATGACTTCACCAAGCATTGGATACCTCCTCGTGGTAGGTCAGGTGACATCCTACTTGCATTAAAACTACCTCTTTGGAACTATATTAGACTTCTCGGATGGTGAAATCCATACTAAATTTAACCTCTGAAATATGATTTCACCTAGAGTCCAGGTGTTGTGTATGTGGCCGCCCAGGATGAGCACACGGCTACTTTCTTTTTGGAATGGGTCAATCTTGCTAAGAATAATCCATACCCTGTTCTTATTGGAGGGGATTTTAATATCCTAATATTTCAGCAATACAAGAACAAGGACCAGTTTGATAATTATTGGCTTTTCTTATTCAACATTGTCAACGACAAATATTATCTATGTGGGGTTAATATGTCAAGTAGGCAATATACTTGGGAAAATAATAGGCCAATACCAACATACGAGAAGCTCGATGGTTTAATAATGGGCACATAATGGTTTTCCAAATATGCGTGCATGAACATAGAGAGCTCTCTCTCTCTGACCATTCTCGTTTACTTCTTGATATTGGAAAAGCAAAGCTTCATGGGAAGGCGGCACAATTCAAATTTGAGTTGGACTGGCTTCATCGTGATGGCTTTGCGGGCATGGTTAATGAAGTATGGAACATGCCGGTGACTGGACAATACCCCATCCAGAGGTGGAATAATAAAATGCGTCCATTCCAGAAACATCTACGAGAAGAGGAGCTCAGGTGGGATCAAAGATCTAAAGCCCAATTCATCTTGGAAGGCGATAGTAATTCAAGGTTTTTTTATATGTTGGATAATGCTGACATTGGAAAAAGTATGTACACAATCTCTACTAAGGTGAGGGCATTATCGAAGGCGAGGACGAACTAAAAGAGTACATTACAAAATACTACAAAACTCTGTTCGGAGCACCTAAAGAAGGAAATTTTTCTTTGAACGAATCACAAACAGAAGACACCTTGAAATTATCCAATTAGGATAACACTTTTCTCATAGATCCTTTCGTGGAAGAGGAGGATGAAATAGTTATTTTCCAACTGAATCATAATAAAGCTCCAGGCCTTGATGGCCTTCTAGCAGAGTTTTATCCAAAATTTTGAGATATAATTAAGTTCGATATGTTGGAGTTGTTCAATGTGTTGCTTGTTGGACAAATTAAACTGTTTACATTGAACTTCGGGGAGATCATTCTGTTACCTAAGAAAAAGTAGGCAGAGAGGATTCAATAGTGCAAACCAATATGTCTCCTAAATGTTAATTCCAAGATGTTCACAAAGGTTGCAACCATGATGCTTCGGTGGCCAACCATGTGGTTTAGCCAATGTAAACAACCTATATGCAAGAAACATACGTCATATTGTGTGAGACGGTTCATGAATTACACTGGAAGAAATCAGATAGTGTATTTTTATGATCCTCGTTGAAAAAGCATATGACAAGGTCAAATGTCTTTTTTCTACAACATCTACTAAGAATGAAAGGATTCTCCGAAGCTTGGTGTGCCTGGGTCCATAACTTTACCACGGTTGGTAATGTAGTCATTTAAGTGAATCACAATGTTGGCCACTACTTCCAAGCAAAAAAAGGACTACATCAAGGTGACTCAATATTACCGAGGTTATTTGGGAATATCGTTACATTATCCTAGCCTCTCAAATGCTGAGTGGAATTGTTGAGGAATAACTAGAGAAATGTTTGAGCAGCTTGAAAGGGAAACTCATTACTGTTGGAGGATGATAGTTCCCATTAACACAATACTCATCAACATGGTGTTATATATGTTGTCTTTCTTTCAAGTTCCAAAAGGAGTAGTCAACATTTGGATTACTTCCGATCAAGGTATTTGTGGCAAGGGATAGTGAAAAAAATATCAATTGGCTAAATGGAATGTTCTATGCCATCCAAAAGACATGCCATAAATTGGGGGGGGGGGGGGGGCCCGTGCTTGGAATTTAGGAGCTCGTCGGCAAAAATACCGCTCTTCTCAACATATGACTATTCAAGCTGTTAGAGTATATATCTGTATATTGTATTTTCCCCATATGTTAGGGGGCTTCTTGCATATTTGCGCCTGTACATGTACTATATATTGTGGCCTTTGGTCCCCTGGTAATACAACAAGCATATTGCCCTAACATGGTATCAGAGCTAAAATTGGTCCTCTAGTTCCCGGCCGACGTAGCTTGTCCGTCGTTGCCGCTCTCCGTCCGCCGCCGCCGGCCGCCACCCTTCGTCCGGCCATCTCCGCCGGCCGCCGCCGGCCGCTGCTTCCCGGCCGTGCTCCCCGCCGCCGGCCCTCTCCTCTCTCCCGCCCGCCAGCCCTCTCCACCACCGGCCATCTCCGCCGCCCGCCGTCCGCCGCCACCGGCTGCCCGCCGTCGCCGCCGGCTGCTCTCCCCGGCCGCCCGTCCTGACCTCGGCCGCCGGCCCTCTCCCGCTCGCCCCGCCCCCGGGTGTCCTCCGCTGCGTCGTCCTGCAGCCGCCTCGTCTCCGCTGCGTCTCCCGCACGCCGTAACTTCTCGATTGAGTGAGATCCCTATCCGAGCTGAGAAAAAAAAATCTAAGATATGTCTTCCTCTTCGGGCTATGTTGCGATTCCTCGCTGCCCGGTGATCTTTGATGACGCGAATTATCCTGATTTCGCTACCTTCATGCGCGTCCACATGCGCGGTCTTCGTCTTTGGGGTGTGCTTTCTGGCGAGGTCTCCTGTCCGCCGCGCCCCGTTGCTCCTACGGTGCCCGTTGCACCGCCGCCCGTTGCCCTTGCCCCTGATGCTACTCAGGCGGATAAGGATGCAGCCAAGAGTGCTGATGATACTGCTCTAGCTGATTATGACCGGAAGGTCCAGGACCACTCTACTGCCGTTGCGACTAACCGGCTGGATCTGACTGACTACACTCAGTGGATAGATGAGGATGCTCGTGCTGTTGCTGTTCTCACTTCCAGTGTTCTGCTGCCGTTGCGACTTACCGGCTGGATCTGACTGCTGCTGCTCAGTGGGCTTTTCTTCGTCAGCGCTATCAGCCGTCTGGGGATGCTCTTTACCTGTTTGTGGTCCGCCAGGAGCATGCCCTTCAGCAGGGTGATTCTACTATTGATGAGTTCTACACTCAGAGTGCTGCTATTTGGTGTCAGCTTGATTCTCTTCGTACAGCTGTGTGTGCCACATGTCCCTGCTGTCTCACTGTGCGCGCGGATCTGGAGTTTCAGCGCGTTTTTGAGTTCTTGTCGCGGCTCCGTAAGGAGTTTGAGCCGCGCCGTGCACAGCTGCTTGCCCGTGGTCGTGTTCCGCTCTCTGAGGTACTGGCTGAGCTTCGTGCTGATGAGACTCGTCTTCGTGGTGCTGGTCTTCTTGAGGTTCCCTCTGTACTTGCTACTCGTGGCCCTCCTGTGCCGTCTGCTCGTGGACCTCCTACGCCGCCGGCTTCGTTGCGGTCTCCAGCACCGCCGATACTCTCTACTCCTCCAGTCCAGGGCCAGAGTCAGCCTCAGCAGCCTCGTGGTATGACAGCACCTCCCTGCACCTACTGTGGCAGGTCTGGCCACACTGTCTCTAGCTGCTGGCAGAGGGATCTCAGCTTACGTCAGTGGCACTATACTCGTCGGCAGGCTGGATCTTCAGGATCTTCTGCTGTTGCGCTATCTGATCAGGACATTATCCGTGGTCTTCGTGGTCTGCTCGCTGCTATAGGCTCTTCCTCGACGGGTACTGTTGGTTCTGTGCCTGGCTCTTCTGGCACCGCGCGACCACCACCTTCTACACAGTCAGGTACGTCATCCCCATGGTATCTGGATTCTGGAGCTTCTTTTCATATGACTTCTGCGCCTTCTATTCTCTCTGCTCTTCGCTCTCTTGTTTCTCCTGTCCGTGTTATCACGGCTGATGGTACCTCTCTTCCTGTTTCCAGTCGAGGCACCCTTTCTACTTCCTCTTTCTCTGTTCCTGATGTTTCTCATGTTCCTAGTCTTAAGATGAACCTGTTTTCTGCTAGTCAGCTTACTGATTCTGGTTGTCGCGTCATTCTTGACGCTGATTCTTGTGCTGTTTAGGACCGCCGTACACAGGCCCTGGTTGGAGCTGGCCCTCGCAGCCTTGAGTCCCCGGGGCTCTGGGAGTTAGACTGGCTTCGCATTCCTCCTGCTGACACTTCATCTGCCAGCTCTCCTGCGGTTGCTGCTTCTGTCACTGGATCTTTTCAGCAGTGGCATCATCGGCTGGGTCACCTCTGTGGCTCCCGTTTATCGTCATTAGTTCGTAGTGGTCTTCTGGGGTCTGTCTCAGGAGATGTGTCTTTGCATTTGTGTCAGGGTTGTAGGTTAGGCAAACAGATTCAACTTCCCTATCCTACTAGTGCGTCTGTATCTCAGCGACCTTTTGATTTAGTTCATTCAGATGTTTGGGGTCCGGCTCCCTTTCCTTCAAAAGGAGGTCATCGATACTATATTTTATTTATTGATGATTTTTCACGGTACACCTGGTTATTTCTTATGCACTCTCGCAGTGAGGTGCTCTCTATTTATCAGCGTTTTGCAGCCATGGTTCGTACTCAGTATTCCACGCCTATTCGTGTGTTTCGTGCTGATTCTGCCGGAGAGTATATCTCCCAGCACCTGCGTTGTGTTCTTGCTGAGCAGGGCACCCTCGCTCAGTTCTCGTGTCCCGGCGCCCATGCTCAAAATGGTGTCGCCGAGCGTAAGCATCGTCATATTCTTGAGACTACCCGTGCTATGATGATTGCTTCTTCTCTTCCGCCGCATTTCTGGGCTGAGGCTGTCGCGACGTTGACTTACCTCATTAACATTCAGCCTTCTGCTGCCCTTCAAGGTGGCATTCCTCTCGAGCGTCTTTCTGGTAGCTCTCCAGATTACTCCACTCTTCGTTTATTTGGTTGCGTTTGCTATGTCCTTCTCCCTCCTCGCGAACGCACCAAACTGACCGCTCAGTCTGTTGAGTGTGTTTTTCTCGGATACAGTGATGAGCATAAGGGCTATCGCTGTTGGGATCCAGTTGGTCGTCGGATACGCATCTCTCGTGACGTCACGTTTGATGAGACGCGTACCTTCTATCCTCGCCCCACCTCGGGTACTTACCCGGTGGATGATATCTCTTTTCTTCTTTTTCCGGATGCACCCCCTGCTGTCCCTTCTCCTCCCCCTCCTAGTTCTGATGCACCCCCTTCGATTTCGGCGCCATCCTCTCCTCCGTCTAGTTCCCCTAGTACTCCTCGTTCTCCGGCTTCGGATCCTTCCGCTGTTCCTTCTTCCTCTTCTTCTGATGAGGTGTCCTCTGCCGATGAGCTTCCCCCTTCACGGCCTGTTCGTCAGCGTCGTGCTCCAGCCCGTTACTCTCCTAGTCAGTATGGTCTCTCTGTCGTCTCCGAGCCGACTTCTTATCGGAATGCCGAGCGTCATCCTGAATGGCAGCTTGCCATGGCTGAGGAGATCGCTGCGCTTGAGCGCACTGGCACCTGGGATCTTGTTTCTCCCCCTTCTGGTGTTCGTCCTATCACGTGTAAGTGGGTCTATAAAATTAAGACCCGCTCTGATGGATCTCTTGAGCGCTATAAAGCGCGTCTTGTGGCTCGTGGCTTTCAGCAGGAGCACGGCCGTGACTATGATGAGACTTTTGCCCCTGTGGCTCATATGACCACTGTGCGTACTCTTCTTGATGTTGCTTCTGTTCGACGCTGGTCTGTGTTCCAGCTTGATGTTCAGAACGCTTTTCTTAATGGCGAGTTGAGTGAGGAGGTTTACATGCAGCCTCCTCCTGGGTATTCTGTTCCCGATGGGATGGTTTGTCGTCTTCGACGTTCTCTCTATGGTCTGAAACAGGCCCCTCGTGCCTGGTTTGAGCGTTTTGCCTCTGTGGTAACTGCTGGTGGATTCTCTCCAAGTTTTCATGATCCAGCACTTTTTGTTCACACTTCTCCTCGTGGACGCACCCTTCTTCTTCTCTATGTTGATGATATGATCATTACTGGTGATGATCCTGAGTATATTGCCTTTGTCAAGGCTCGTCTTCGAGATCCGTTTCTTATGACTGATCTTGGTCCTCTTCGCTATTTTCTTGGGATTGAGGTTTCCTCCACTTCTGATGGCTTTTCTATCTCTCAGGAAAAGTACATTCAGGATCTTCTTGCTCGTGCTGCTCTTGGGGATGAGCGCACGGTTGATACTCCTATGGAGCTTAATGTTAAGCTTCGTCCTACTGATGGTGATCCTCTTCCTGATCCCACACGTTATCACTATCTTGTTAGGAGTCTTGTTTATCTTGCTGTCACTCGTCCCGATATTTCTTATCCTGTTCATATTCTGAGTCAGTTTGTCTCAGCTCCTACCACCGTTCACTACAGTCATCTCCTCCGTGTTCTTCGTTATCTTCGTGGCACGATCACTCGTCGCATTTTCTTTCCTAGTTCCAGCTCTCTCCAGCTCCAGTGCTACTCGGATGCCACGTGGGCGAGTGATCCTACGGATCGTCGTTCACTTTCTGCTTACTGTGTGTTTCTTGGTGGTTCGCTTGTTGCTTGGAAGACGAAGAAACAGGTAGCGGTTTCCCGTTCGAGTGTTGAGGCTGAGTTGCGGGCTATGGCTTTGTTGATTGCTGAGGTGACCTGGTTACGGTGGTTGCTTGCAGATTTTGGGGTCTCTGTTACGACACCCACTCCACTTTTGTCTGATAGTACAGGTGCTATCAGTATTGCGCGTGATCCGGTCAAGCATGAGCTGACCAAGCATATTGGTGTTGATGCTTTTTATACACGTGCTCAGGTGCAGGATGAGGTTGTTGCGGTTCATTATGTGCCTTCAGATTTGCAGTTGGCGAATTTCTTTACAAAGGCACAGACTCGAGCGTAGCATAACTTCTTACTCTCCAAACTCAGTGTTGTGGATCCACCATGAGTTTGAGGGGGGTGTTAGAGTATATATCTGTATATTGTATTTTCCCCATATGTTAGGGGGCTTCCTGCATATTTGCGCCTGTATATGTACTATATATTGTGGCCTTTGGCCCCCTGGTAATACAACAAGTATATTGCCCTAACACAAGCAACTTACTAGTCATGGGGTATAGCAAAACCTCTTGAGAAGGAAATATGTGGGATAAAAAGCAATATCCCAACACCATTTTAAACCATGCGATTTACACTTTGGGCAGGTCTAATGGCGTCGAAGAATCATTTCTTCCGTTATCGATCTTCCCTCATTAAGAATGGCTGGGAGATTCGTTTATGAAAGGACTCCTAGCTTGGGAATTCTCTTATTCAGGAACAATATCCATCTTTATACAACATTGCACGTAATAAAAGTGATGCAATCGCAGAGGTGTTGGAAACATCCCCACCTAACATCTAATATGACATTTAGGCGGGATCTTATCTGTATGCTACTTGCATCATAGCATGCTCTAAAAGAGCGGTTCACCGTTGTCCAACCATCGCATGAACCTGATATGTTTCGATGAAACCTACATGAGAATGGAAAATTCTCTATGAATTCCACGTACAAAGCACTAGTGCATTCCGATGCTCGAGGAGTAAACAATAAAAACATCTAGTTAATGAAATTTGCACTTAAAATAAAAATCTTTACTTGGTATCTTTGTCGACGTGTTATTTTAAATAGAGATAATGTGGCAAAGCGCAACTGGAAAGGTAGTAGAAAATGTTGCTTCTGTCATCAACACAAGAATATAAACATTTGTTCTTCCAATGGCAATTTGCGCGTTATATCTAGTCATCCATTCAAGTGGCTTCAAATCCTATATCCCCATGCAATGTTGCTAATATTTATGGCAATTGGTTGAAAGGCATAGATCCGAGGGATAGAATCCTAATTCTGGTGTGAGCTGTACAATTAGTATGGTCGCTATGTAGAAATAACATGTTTTTTTAATGCGAAACAATCTTATCCTAAACAGGTTACTTTGCAGTGTGCTCGCTATTTCCAGTCGTGGTCTATTCTTCAGAAACTAGAACACCGCGTCATGTTTACAAAGGTATGCTCGCGTTTGGAGCAAGTGTTGAAGGATACTTTTATCCCACGTGGGTGGCGGCATAGTCTACAGATTGGTCCACCATCGCCGAAGAAATTCACCATAGGGCGTTTTCATAGTCTATATGACATGTATCTTGGCCTTATGGTTTGTTCTTGTTCTTTATTTTTCCATAATTTATTTCTCTTTCAGTTGATCTGTGCATCCTTGTCATTCACAGGCCAAGTGTGGGCTCTATGGTTGTATCATCTTGATGTAAACTGACGAGTCTAATAAAATCACTCTTTATCAGAAAAAAACTTGGTCCTTAATGTTTCAGGACACTTCACTTCGTCCACAATTGAGTTTCTGTCACGGGTAAAGAATTAAACTAGTACCTTAACAAAATCCAGGGAAGTAATTATTTTACTTGTATGGTAAATAAGCAGGGAAACTATCTTTTGGTTGAACTGCCGGTCTTAGTCTGGTTCCTTCGGTATAGTTTTCGATCTTGATAATATTCCGAATTGTTCCAACATATAAACAATTTTTAATAACTGTCAAATAATATAAAATAAAAAATTACAAATAATTTAGATGATTATCTGAATAAGATAATAATTTTAGCATTCGTACTTATGATATATTTCCATTTTTTCTATTTGATAGAAAAAATGGAAATATACCATCGAGAGCCTAGTACTGAACGTTTGTATATTTGTAGTTCACGAGGACAGCCTGCTACACTTAGGCCACGTTTGATTTGGAGGATTCTCAAAGGAAAAGTACAGGATTTTGGTTCCTGTAGGAATCGAGACTGTAGCACCATTTGAAACACAGGAATCACGCATAGGAAAAGTGAAGGAAACATTCCTTTGAAGTTAGTTTCGTGAGAAAACCGTAGGAATTGAAACATTGGGTATTACCTCATTTTTTCATTCCTATGCAAAGGAAAGAGGCAAATCAAGCACCATGATTCCTTTTGTTCTTTTTAACACCGATTTCTATGGTTCTATTTCCTGCGTTTCAAACAAGATCGTGTGATCCTTTCCTCTTTTTTGCATTCCTGTAGTATTGCACTTGCATTCCTTTCATATTCCTACGTTTTACCCATTCCTGTGTTTTTCCTATCCTGCATTTCAAACAGGCCCTTAGTTGTAACAAAATTTCTTTGGCATCTTGTTGACAAATATCTACTTAGTGAAATTTTCAAAATCTTCCAGAATATCATCTAGAGTGTTGTGGACAAAAGTACGACAAACTTTTAAGTTGCATATATACAATTAAGGTTTTACCCTCCAAGTTTGACTATGACCATGCATGAATGTCGTACCCAGGATCTCATTCAGAAAATAGTAGTCAGAGTTAATAAATCTTGGTGTGAATTTGTTTTCTGATTACACACTACGGCATCATGCTAGTGTTACTCCCTCCGTTCCATGAAAGTTGTATAAGATTTGTTAAAATCTAGATGTACTTAGACATTATTTAGTATGTAGATACATCCAAATTTTGATAAATCTCAGACAACTTTCATGGGACGGAGAGGAGTACATTACATCTTGACAAATGGCTGTCGTAATTCATCCCATCTGATTGTATATTCAGCTTCGGTGGATGTACGGCTCCCAGCCCAATGGTTTGATTTTGATTTTGTGTGCATGCCAGGTTTCTTTTTGAAATAAAAAAGAATACTCTAGCTCTTTCCCCGGTACGCGAACTTTCCATATCTTGTGCAATCGGCCAAAAAAAACCTCCTAGCTTATGGAAGAACATGTTAAACTCGTAGTTGGTCAAACTACGTAACCGAGGCCCAGGATTTTTTCTGTTGCTAATCCTATAATAAATTCCGACAAAGTATATGTATTTGAGTTCTTCAAGCTATGTGTGCATCACAAACATTGACTACTCGTGGACTCCACGGAACTCATTTGACCTCTTCTCCTAGCAGTGACGGTGTCGTTTCGCCCTATGTGTTGTTTTCTGCGCACTATATATCGGAGTTTTGAAATGTCAGGCTACTGTGCTACGTAGTACTTTTCTTAGCCATGTTATTATGAAGTACTTATATTGTGGTTCAGTTGACTAAGAAATGTACACGAAAGAGAACAATTGTCTTCTGTCTATCGCTTAGCGGGAGCAGAGATCGATCCATACAAGTTAGTGGAAAGAAAACCTGAAACCACCGTAGTTTTTGCTAACAAAGAAGTGTACATGATGCAATGAAATGGTCTATCGGCCGTGGTCAAGGCAAAGTCGGCTTTGGCAGCTTGGCGACAGCATGTTGTTTTTGCTGCCGGTAAACTGTACCCATTGCGCTGACTTGGTGCATAGTCAAGGAAAAGTCATGCAAATTGACCTCATCCACGTCCACAAGTGCGAACATATATCTCCTGCGGCTTGACATTCCCGTTCACAATTACCTCCCGTTCTAATTCGCAAAAAAAAAAAAAATTACCTCCCGTTCTAAGTTTAATCAAATTGACCTCATCCACATCCACAAGTGCCAACCGCAGTACTCACTCCATTCACAATTACCTCCCGTTCTAAGTTTAATCAAAATCAAGATTTAGAAAAAATATAAACATCGACAATATAAAATCTATTGTATTATAATCATATATTTTAATTATATGCATTTAATATTATGAATGTTGACAATTTTTTCTTCTATTAATTGTTGATTAAAATTTAACTTTAACTAAACCTAAAACACAAGGTATTTATGAATAGAGCGAGTAATCAGATGAGTGGGTGGTAAATGGTTTGCTTTTTGACCGTTGTTCCAGTGCTGGCTTAATTATATTTCTGACCACGGTAACTTCGTTGGAGTTACCTTTTGCACGTGTGGGCTGTACATCGTTTTCCTCTGTCATGAGGTAGGAAATCCATTATTTTCGTGGATTAATCTGAACCCGTCTGGAAAACTGACTAATTCGTTGTCTTGACTACTACATAGAGTCTTCACCTATACGTACGAGTGATCCACCATGCACATACATCTATATAAGGCCTCTGGGTCTTACTTAATTTTTCAGATCCGACAAACAAGCTAGAGAAGATGAGCAAGACACTTCGCATGGCAGCAGCTATTCTCTTCTTCTATGCCGCCATGGCCCTGTCGGCCGGAGCTGCAGGCGCCAAAGCAGCAGTGGTTGAGCACACATTTCTTGTGAGTAGACAAGTCGCCTACTAGGCAGAATGATTTCTTTTATCATTTAGAAAATCTCTAACAATATTTGGCATAAAATTTTCAGTAATTTCTCTACCTGTAGGGCAATATAGTAGTCAAAGTATTTTCTCTACCTGTGTTTATTGTCCTCTTGTGATTTCGATATAGCTTTTTAAAAACGAGATCCTCCTCCGTCCCTGCATCAACTGATGCATACGATCTTTTATTGTAGTGATACAGTACACTCTGAAATAGTTATATAGATAGCTTAAGCACCTTAATTTGTCAGCTTGGTGCAGTCGTTCTATTGTTACACACTTCCTATTGGTAGATAAATTATTTAGTTAAGATGCCATCAGCCTCGGCAAGTAAGTCAAGAAAAAATAAATATACTACGTATTTGATAAATATACTAGTAGGTCTGCTGAAAGCAGTGCTATTATTAGATTTATTTTTTGACCTGAAAAGGATATAATTCGATCCAATTACATGCAGGTGAAGCAAGAGAATATGCGCCACCTATGCAACGATACGCTGGTCACGCTAGTGAACGGTCAGTTCCCAGGTCCAGCAGTAGAGGCTACGGAAGGGGACACCGTGATTGTCCACCTCGTCAACGAGTCACCCTATGGAATAACAATTCACTGGTATGTTTATCTCCGGCATATAGCCATTACTTAGGATGTGGAATGACAGGGCCGTCCCTAAAAACTGGAGGATAAGGGGTTCTAAAATTTGAACAATACATACATCCATTTTGAAATGCATCTTAGACATATTTTGAATTATTCAAAAAATTATATATAAAATTTCACACCTATATCTTCACATGCTACGCACCAACAAAGTTGTTTCATGAAAAATCGACTCATTGTATGGCTGTGTGTAAAAAAGACAAAATTTAGTGATAAAAATAAGGCTTTTGACAAAAACAATTCTCTCTTTTTTACATATACCATAAAAAATATCTTTTTTTGCGAAACTTGACGGACACATATATATAATGGGGATGTACATGTAGAATTTTTTTATCAAATTTTTTTGACACTTAGAAAAATATGTTGTTGTGGTAGAGGGAGCATATGCACCCGGGTGCCGAATTGAATTTCTGAATACATGTTACTTATTACGATGCAAAAAAAAGTAACTATGAAACACAAGTGCTTACAAAGTAAATTCAAAATGTATGGATTACAAAACAAAGTACATGTATTAGTCTAGCAATTTATCGACCTCGTGTTTTAAACGGCAGGCTCGAAATCGACCACATGTTTTACTAAAATGAATCATTTTCCTAGTAGTTTTTAAAATGAAATCTGCAATTATATCTTTATATTTGATCTTCTCTAGAACATAAATTTCAAGTACTATAGTTTTTGACCCGTCAAGCCTTTCTTGTGTCACAGCCTGACAGCACCAAAATAGGACTTTGACAACTTCAGTTAGAAAACCTGTTGATGCAACCGTAGTAACAATTGTTAATGAAGTTTGCAACAGCAGCATCATTAGGGGAACTACTAGCACTGAGTAAGTACGATACATAGTAGGATTTAGGGGACGTTTGGATTGTGCCCGCGCGAGCCTTACCAAACCAGGGCGAGCCAAATATTTGGCGCAGCTTTTCGCCGCCGCCGTTTTGCCCAGCCGTTGGCGAGAAAAGTGACCGCATGACCAAAAAATTGGCTGGGATCCCAGAATTTGGCTTCAATCCAAACCAATACCCACGGCCGTGGTCAACACCAAAATTTTGGCTGGGCAGTTACGGGCAACAATCCAAACAGACCCTTAATAAACCCTAGACGCCACCCCAGCGCCTTCTTGCTAGTCTCCCACGCTGCCGCTGAAGGACGCTGGCGGTCAAAGCCCTTCAGACGAGGGCGGTGGCGGGGCGGTCTCTTCGCGTGGCGGCTTCTACCCTCGCCGTGGAATTATTCTCTTTTTGGCAACCTCAGCGGCAGTGCGGCGGTGTGATAAATGTGTATTTTTGTTTTGGTTATTTGAGTACCATGATCTAAACATCTCTTTCTGTCATATAATTTATGCAGGCATGGTGTCAAGCAGCGATTATCCTGTTGGGACGATGGAGCCGGGATGATAACTCAGTGTCCAATCCAACCAAACACGACTTTCACCTACCGGTTCAACGTGACCGGGCAGGAGGGCACTCTCTGGTGGCACGCTCACGTCTCCATCCTCCGTGCAACCCTGCACGGCATCATCATCATTCGCCCAAAGTCTGGCTCCTACCCATTTCAGAAGCCTCACATGGATGTTCCTGTCATCATAGGTATGTAGTTGCATCAAGGATACAGATATCATGATTTTCACCATGATTCTGATCCTATTTTGGTGTTGCTTGTAGGTGAATGGTGGCAGCGAGATCTGATGAAAGTGGACAAGAACTTCTCAAATGGTGGCCACTTCAGTGACAATCCCGCTGGAGCTACCATCAATGGAAAGCTCGGAGATCTCTACAACTGCTCAGGTAAATATTTAACACAACGCAGCATGTTCGTGAGTCTTCTGAACAATTATCAGACATAAAAAATGTGTGACGTCTGCATGCATGTGCAGGGTTTGTAGAAGACAACTTCGTTCTGAACGTGGAGCAAGGTAAGACCTACATGCTCCGGCTAGTGAACGCGGTGCTCTTCTCTGAGTACTACTTCAAAGTCGCCGGTCACAAGTTCACGGTGGTCGGCGCTGACGCCAACTATGTCAAGCCATACACCACCGATGTCGTCGCGGTTGCGCCAGGCGAGACGATCGATGTCCTCATGGTTGCTGATGCACCACCTTGCCGCTACTACATGGTCGCCCTAGCCAACCAGCCACCAGCTCCAGATCCTCAGATTCCGGTGTTCATGTCCAGAGGAGTGGTGCAGTACAATAACGCCCCCATCGATGTCGGTGGTAACTGCACAAAGGAGGTGCCCATGCCTGAGATGCCTGACCAGCATGACACGCTGGCGTCTTTCTATTTCCATGGCAACCTATCAGGCCTGCCTGGTAACCCATTGCTTGCACAGATCCAGGGTCACGTCGATGAGCATTTGTACATTGCGCTCGGCAAGGGCAGTATCTGCAAGGGGAACAAGCCATCATGCAAGAGGGGAGGAAGCAATGAGTCGATAGAGGTGGCATACATGAACAACGTCTCCTTCCATCTCCCCGAGAAGATGTCGATTCTAGAGGCCAGGCAGCACACAAAGGCGAATGGTGCCTTCATGGGGGTGCAGGACCTTCCTATCCAGCCGCCGAGGTCATTCAACTTCACTGACCCAGCGCTGATTCCGGTCGTCCCCGGAGGTAAGCTGGAGGAGCTCGAGGCGACGCGCAAGGCGACGACGATGCGTAGGTTTGCGCACAACGCCGTGGTGGAGGTGGTGTTCCAGAGCACTGCCACGATGCAGAGCGACTCCAACCCGATGCATCTCCATGGGCACGACTTCTTTGTGCTTGCGCAGGGCCATGGCAACTATAACCCTGCAAGGGATGTGAGTGGATACAACCTTGTGGACCCGGCGCTGAAGAACACCGTGCAGGTGCCAAGGCTCGGATGGGCTGCCATCCGGTTTGTCGCCGACAATCCAGGGGCGTGGTTCCTGCATTGCCACTTCGAGTTCCACATTGCCATGGGTATGGCGACGGTGTTCGAGGTGGCCAATGGCCCCACATTGGATGAGACTCTTCCCCCGCCACCTTCCGATCTTCCAAAGTGCACAAACATGAAGGAATAAGATTATAAACGTGCAACAGTATGGTACTTCATACACCGTGAATGTCGAAGAAGAACTATAGACATTTCGATGTCATCTAAATTATTTTGTTCGTTGGATGTGAAATTTGTGGCTAGTATTTTACAAGAAATTTGCTAGTTTTTTTAGTTTTTATTTTGCAATCGTTGCAGACAGCTCATGTATTTCTACTATATACTATTTGCTTGTATAAATATATATGGTATTGATTTTTGAAAAATTAACTGTGGTGTAAATCTGTTTGAATGAACCTGGGTTGGAGTCATGCAGTCAGCAGCCGTGGTGCAAGTCCTGTTTATGGGATCCTTGCCAGAGTTTGAGATTGATTTTACGGAAAAATACCTAAAATTAAGTAGAAGCAAACCAAAAAGGATGGGAGCAGGCTGGAAGTGATGTCAAGCATATGCTGATATCATTGACGATGTCAGGAAATGAAGTTTGAGAGAAATCTCAAAATATACGTGAGACAATAACAGATAAAAGAATGTAGCCTTATTATGGAATAAATATTCAAAATGAAGTATATACATAGTCCACGTGTAAGGTGTAATCTGAATAGTGTCTTTTTAAATTATAAAAAGTGATTCCCACGCTTGAAAAGGAAATATTCCTCTCCCCGGCCGCTTTCAAGACGCCAATGTGACACCCCAGTGTAAAACCCTAGAAACCCGAGCTCCATGAACGGAACTCCACTCTGACAAAAATTGCTTCCAAGAAAATAAATAGCAGATGTTCTTCTCTTCTCTGTCCTTTTCTTCTCCACAGGTCCCTGCTCAGGAAGATGTATCAAGAATAAATGTCAAGAGTATATGCTCATCACATATTTTTATGAACTATAACATGAAATGAAAAAAGGGTGAATGTGAATATAGGGGTTTCATATATTGAAAGTGCAATAAAGTAAAGTTTCATAAAAGTAAACAACTATTGAGAAAGGTAACGAATTTCTGCAAAAGAAAGATCAGGCGCAGGGACATACGGTTCATGGTGATAGTGAATGTGGCGTGTGAAATAAATGTGATAAGTGAATATGACTCTTTTCATTTATATCTGATTAGGCAAGCAACCCAAAAGAGAGTAAAACTTCTCTTCGTAGATTTCATCTTTCTCCAATGATTATTTTTCATATTATCAAAATTATGATCAGCATCTATTAAGGTGGTTAAACCACATCAAAGGTTTAATCTTGGTGGTTCCTTGTTGTCCTCGAGTATTACTAGATCCTCTTTGATATCGGTCGTGTCACTCGGGGGTTGCCGATTCACTAACAAACAAGTTCATGTCTATGAGTTCTCAAGAACATGTTACCTGGGTCCTTAAATTAGAGAACAACATTAGGTACACATAGACATTCATTCTCATATATAATCATCGTAATTATAATTCACAAATGGTGGAGTAAAATAGGCACAACACATCTCACCAATCCTCTACATATCCCACACCTATGTGTATTTACTCACACATGAGAGGAAAAAACCACAATGATACCATGCCAATGTAAATTGAGTTCATCTCGATATTACCGTAGCAAGCCTCAATAATTGAAGATTAAATAAAATACAAACCGAGATAGGAAAAGAGGTTCAAATCCCTAATCATACAAGTATGAATGTCTCTCTTTCTCTCTCTTAGTGCAAGTAGGATGTGATGGATGAGTGGATAATCTAGAGGGGGCAGATCTTGGCGAGAGTCGATGGTGGTGCTCTCCTTCTTCAGACATGGTCTACTCTCTTGGTGTATCTGGTGGATGTGTCTCTCTTCCTTTTTTTGCCTCGGTTTCTTTACGAAAGGTACTTGTATTGAGGTGGAGAAGGCGGCGACGCATCGTACGCCCGTACTGTTACCCGCTAAACACTTTGTAGCGCTTAGATCGATTTGGCTTCAATAGGAAATCTTCATATTTTGTTGCGATTAGCTCATAAATGTCGTGGGAACTACCAAAAATGATTGTTTCCTGAAATACACAACTTAAAACAAGGTATCACCTGCATTGTGATATTAACATTAGTTGAAATACAAAATCAAATGAAAACCCAATGAAACCAAGTGATAACTAGTAAAGAATTCTCTGAATTCCTCTATCTACTATGTTTTTCGTGCTCATCTGCCTTTAGCCAATGAGAAATGCCGTCATCTTTCTCGCTTTCTTTCTCTCCGACAACCATCATGCACATGTCTAGCTGTCTTAAAATGATCCACCGATCCAAGCATTTGCAGTTGTTTGTATACTTATAAACACGCCATGCCAAATTCATCTCCTTGCCTCACAGTTTTTTGTTGTAGTTCTCACCGATTGTCAAGTCGGTGATTTTCACAATTGTGCCCAACCCCAAGCAGATCCAGCTAGACCTAGCACAGGAAATCAACACCAAGTAGTCTGCCATCACGCAACCGATGTTTCGTAACTCTGTAAAGAAATATAAGAAGTAACAAACGATCATACAGTCATTCAAAAATTTCAAAAAAAAAAATCCTCTAGCTATGAATACTGATGTACCTTCCCAGGTAAAACTTGTATTGTTTTAGAATCCTAGGCGTTCTTTTGAAAGAAAAATCATTAGGGTTTGACAAACGTATCTCAAGAGGGTTGTGTTCTTCAATAAAAAAAGGTGTTCCTTACACCAGGGAGAGATAATGGGAGGTTAATCTTCGGTGCCAACGACGACGGCGCCCTCGGGTGTCATTCTCATTTTTGAATGCGTCGCTTGGGAGATGCGACATTTTCTATTGACGCGAGTGCATAAGTCTCTCCGCCTGAAAACCTAACCTCTTATGGAGCGGGCAGTAGCGACGCTCATGTCGTTATCTTTTTGAAGGCGTCGTCTTGGAGTCTCTTAACTCCCGCGGACATGACAATTTACCTTTTTGAATTGGTGAGTGATGAATATCTCAATTTACATTGATGCACTTGAGGAGCTCGTAGCCGGACATTGATGACATTTAACGAGAGCTTTATTCAATCAACGCAAACGGATCCTGCCTGATCAGCTAGCAAGCTGCAGACGAGGAAGTCAGGGGGGAGTCAAACCAAGCACGCGTCACCGTCAATGTGCAAGCTTTCTTGGCACAGAGATGGGCCGGTACATTGGCTGCTCTAGGTACATGCTTAATATCAAAAGAAAGAAAATTACAGGATAGCTCTCCAATCTCCGAAAGGATGGGCGCCACGATTGATCTTGCACCGCGACGAGAAGCCCAAAGATGTACCATCTCTAGACAGTCGACCTCCATGATCACTCTCATAAACCCACGCAGACGGGCAAAGATGACTCCGTCGCGCAATGACAGGGCTTCAGCAATGAGAAGGTCAGTAATACCCTCGTAAGGTTTGCTCCAGGCTCCCAAGAACGCCGACGATGTGCGCGCTACGCCGCCAGCACTGCCCTTGTGAGCATCCAGTGAGAGACCTCCATCCGTGTCGATCTTGACAACATTAAGTTCTGGTGGTCTCCAACCATGGCCCGGGAGGATTGCCGACATCTTCTTCGGTAGGGATAAAACCGCAAGAGCCTCCTTAGCCAACTTCAATGAGTGAACGTGGTTGAAGCCACCCCAATCATGCGTCCAGCTGTTCCTCGAGGACCAAATCGCCCATATGGTAGTAATAATTTTTGTGCGATCCGTGTCTGAGAACATAGGGTCACATAGAATATCTATCGACCAAGTGTTTGGATGTAATCTGGGGAGGGTAAACTCAAGGCACACCTGCGCCTCCTCCCAAAACTTCCGTGCATGTAGGCACTTAAGCAATGCATGCATCAAATCTTCGTCTGCAGCTAGGCAGATTTTGCAACGTGCACTCTGTGCAATGTGTCGGTGTTTAAGGATACTCTCAACTGGCAGTGTACCGCGAAGTACTCTCCACCAGAATACCCTGACCTTTGGCACCACATTCAACTTCCAGAGAGCCTTCCATTTCCGTTTTTCAGAATCTGAGGTTTCGGTAATCGTCCCTTCCTCTAGAGCAGCCTGCTCGTTGCGAGTCATTAGAGCGCGATACGCTGATTTTACGGAAAAAAGACCTGACTTCTCTAAGTTCTAGGCCCAGAAATCCTCTCCTCCGCGACGCAGCGGAATGTTCAGAATGGCGTCAGCATCAGGAGCAATGAAATTCCTCCGAATTAGTTCATTTCTCCAAAGTCCATTCTCACCATCAATAAGATCTGAGACCAAGTTGATTCTGTCCTCACCAATCTGAACTGCCGGCCTCATACTCCTGGACCAGGAACCCAGGCATCTTGTCAGACATTTACGGAGGACCCGTCTCCTATTCGCTTCAGTAAGCCGAGCTGGAGGCCTTCCCTTCCAGCCACTATCGCTCGCCAAGTAGCAGACGCTCGCCCAGGTACTGCAGCTTGCAAGAAATCAGAGTTCGGGAAGTATCTCCCTTTTAACACCCTTGCACAGAGGGAATCAGGTTCTGTCAATAATCTCCAACCGTGCTTGGCCAGAAGAGCAATATTAAACATCTCGGGATCTCTGAAACCCATTCCGCCATGTATCTTTGGTTTTGTTAGCTCCTGCCAAGAAACCCAGTGTAGAGACCGGCGATCCAAGGAGCTACTCCACCAATATTTACCAGTGCTCGACGAAAAACTTTTAAATAGCTTCTTCGTCAGCTTGAAGCAAGTCATACTGAACAGAGGAATCGCTTGGATTACAGATTTCAGAAAAATTTCCCTCCCTGCACATGACAACATTCTTTCACATCCCTGGACCTTACCGCGTATCCGCTCGGAAATATAGTCAAATGAGTCACTGGTGATGCGCCCTACAGCAGTAGGAAGGCCTAGGTATCGCTCACTAAATGCTTCCACCGCAATACCGATAATCTGTTTCACTTCCTGCCGAACAAGGCCTGGGGTGTTCGGGCTAAAAAAGACCGAGCTCTTCTCTCGATTGACTCTTTGTCCAGAGCATTCCCCATATATCCGCAGAATTTCATTAAGCCTCTCTCCACTTCCTAGACATGCATTCATAGATATCAGACTGTCATCAGCGAACAGTAGATGATTAATCCATGGAGACTGAGAACTAACTCTGATTCCTCTATCCACCTGGCCACCGCCATAATTATTCAGTAAGGCCGTGAACCCTTGTGTGCATAAAAGAAACAGATAGGGTGAAATGGGGTCCCCTTGTCGAAGCCCTCTCGACGGGGTAAAATACTGCAGTAGTTCACCATTCACCCACACTGTAAACCTGACCGAAGATACACACTTCAAAATCAGTCTGACTGTATTGTCACTAAAGCCGAGTTTTGACATGATAGCCTCCAGATAATGCCATTCAACCCTGTCATACGCTTTCATCATGTCAAGCTTGACAGCACAAGAAAAATTCCTCCCTTTCTTCCTCCTTCTCATCACATGAACACTTTCATAAGCAATAAGAACATTATCTGTAATGAGACGGCCAGGAATAAAAGCACTTTGTTCTTCCCCAATAATATCTCCAAGAAAGCCACGGAATCTATTTGCAATGCACTTAGCCCCAATCTTATAAAGGACAGAGCAAAGGGAGATAGGTCTATATTGGGAAATTTCTTGAGGATGTTTTACCTTAGGGATTAGAGTTATCGAAGTATCATTCATTCCAGTAGGTAGAACACCTCCATTCCAAAAGTCCAGAACAGCCTGCACTATATCTTGTTTGAGAAGATCCCAGTGCCGCTGAAAGAAACCTGCGGTGAAGCCATCAACCCCTGGCGCCTTAGAGGGTGCCATTTGAAATAGAGCTAATTTGACTTCATCTTCAGTATACACTCTGTCCATCGCCTCGTTCATTTGGCCTGAAACAACCGGCTACACCAAATTCAGTAGCTCGTCCATGTTACCTGAGCCTTGAGACGTATATAATGCCTGATAGAAATCCTTGTTAGGGTAATATGCTTGTTGTATTACCAAGGGGCCAAAGGCCACAATATATAGTACATGTACAGGTGCAAATATGCAGGAAGCCCCCTAACATATGGGGAAACTACAATATACAGATATATACATCTAACACCCCCCCCTCAAACTCATGGTGGATCCATAACACTGAGTTTGGAGAGTAAGAAGTCATGCTGCGCTCGAGTCTGTGCCTTTGTAAAGAAATCCGCCAACTGCAAATCTGAAGGCACATAATGAACCGCAACAACCTCATCCTGCACCTGAGCACGTGTATAAAAAGCATCAACACCAATATGCTTGGTCAGCTCATGCTTGACCGGATCACGTGCAATACTGATAGCACCTGTACTATCAGACAAAAGTGAAGTGGGTGTCGTAACAGAGACCCCAAAATCTGCAAGCAACCACCGTAACCAGGTCACCCCAGCAATCAACAAAGTCATAGCTCGCAACTCAGCCTCAACACTCGAACGGGAAACTGCTACCTGTTTCTTCGTCTTCCAAGCAACAAGCGAACCACCAAGAAACACACAGTAAGCAGAAAGCGAACGACGATTCGTAGGATCACTCGCCCACGTAGCATCCGAGTAGCACTGGAGCTGGAGAGAGCTGGAACGAGGAAAGAAAATGCGACGAGTGATCGTGCCACGAAGATAACGAAGAACACGGAGGAGATGATTGTAGTGAACAGTGGTAGGAGCTGAGACAAACTGACTCAGAATATGAACATGATAAGAAATATCAGGACGAGTGACAGCAAGATAAACAAGACTCCCAACAAGATGGCGATAACGGGTGGGATCAGGAAGAGGATCACTATCAGTAGGACGAAGCTTAACATTAAGATCCATAGGAGTATCAACCGTGCGCTCATCCCCAAGAGCAGCACGAGCAAGAAGATCCTGAATGTACTTTTCCTGAGAAATAGAAAAGCCATCAGGAGTAGAAGAAACCTCAATGCCAAGAAAATAGCGAAGAGGACCAAGATCAGTCATAAGAAACTGATCTCGAAGATGAGCCTTGACAAAGGCAATATACTCAGGATCATCACCAGTAATGATCATATCATCAACATAGAGAAGAAGAAGAGTGCGTCCACGAGGAGAAGTGTGAACGAAAAGTGCTGGATCATGAAAACTAGGAGAGAAACCAGCAGCAGTCACCACAGAGGCGAAGCGCTCAAACCAGGCACGACGGGCCTGTTTCAGACCATAGAGAGAACGTCGAAGACGACAAACCATCCCATCGGGAACAGAATACCCAGGAGGAGGCTGCATGTAAACCTCATCACTCAACCCGCCATTAAGAAAAGCGTTCTGAACATCAAGCTGGGACACAGACCAGCGTCGAATAGAAGCAACATCAAGGAGAGTACGCACAGTGGTCATATGAGCCACAGGGGCAAAAGTCTCATCATAGTCGCGGCCGTGTTCCTGCTGAAAACCACGAGCCACAAGACGCGCTTTATAGCGCTCAAGAGATCCATCAGAGCGGGTCTTAATTTTATAGACCCACTTACACGTGATAGGACGAACACCAGAAGGGGGAGAAACAAGATCCCAAGTGCCAGTGCGCTCAAGCGCAGCGATCTCCTCAGCCATGGCAAGCTGCCATTCAGGATGACGCTCAACATCCCGATAAGAAGTAGGCTCAGAAACAACACAGAGACCGTACTGACTAGGAGAGTAACGGGTTGGAGCACGACGCTGACGAACAGGCCGTGAAGGAGGGAGCTCATCAGCAGAGGACAACTCATCAGAAAAAAGAGGAAGAAGGGACAGCATCGGAAGGATCCGAAGCCGGAGAACGAGGAGTACTAGGGGAACTAGACGGAGGAGAGGATGGCGCCGAAGGTGAAGGAGGCGCATCAGAACTAGAAGGGGGAGGAGAAGGGACAGCAGGGGGTGTATCCGACAAAAGAAGAAAAGAGATATCATTCACCGGGTAAGTACCCGAGGTGGGGCGAGGATAGAAGGGACGCGTCTCATCAAACGTGACGTCACGAGAGATGCGCATCCGACGACCAACAGGGTCCCAACAGCGATAGCCCTTATGCTCATCACTGTATCCGAGAAAAACACACTCAACAGACTGAGCGGTCAGCTTGGTGCGTTCGCGAGGAGGGAGAAGGACATAGCAAACGCAACCAAATAAACGAAGAGTCGAGTAATCGGGATAGCGACCAGAAAGACGCTCGAGAGGAATGCCACCTTGAAGGGCAGCAGAGGGCTGAATGTTAATGAGGTAAGTCGACGTAGCGATAGCCTCAGCCCAGAAATGCGGCGGAAGAGAGGAAGCAATCATCATAACACGAGTAGTCTCAAGAATATGACGATGCTTACGCTCGGCGACACCATTTTGAGCATGGGCGCCGGGACACGAGAACTGGGCAAGGGTGCCCTACTCAGCAAGAACACCACGCAGGTGCTGGGAGATATACTCTCCTGCAGAATCAGCACGAAACACACGAATAGGCGTGGAATACTGAGCACGAACCATGGCTGCAAAGCGCTGATAAATAGAGAGGACCTCACTGCGAGAGCGCATAAGAAACAACCAGGTGTACCGCGAAAAATCATCAATAAACAAAATATAGTATCGATGACCCCCTTTCGAAGGAAAGGGAGCCGGACCCCAAACATATGAATGAATTAAATCAAAAGGTCGCTGAGATACAGACACACTAGTAGGATAGGGAAGCTGGATCTGTTTGCCTAACCTACAACCCTGACACGAATGCAAAGACACGTCTCCTGAGACAGGCCCCAGAAGACCACTACGAACTAATGACGATAAATGGGAGCCACAGAGGTGACCCAGCCGATGATGCCACTGCTGAAAAGATCCAGTGACAGAAGCAGCAACCGCAGGAGAACTGGTAGATGAAGTGTCAGCAGGAGGAACACGAAGCCAGTCTAACTCCCAGAGCCCCAGGGACTCAAGGCTGCGAGGGCCAGCCCCAACCAGGGCATGTGTATGGCGGTCCTGAACTGCACAAGAATCAGCGTCGAGAATGACGCGACAACCAGAATCAGTAAGCTGACTAGCAGAAAACATGTTCATCTTAAGACTAGGAACATGAGAAACGTCACGAACAGAGAAAGAGGAAGTAGAGAGGGTGCCTCGACTGGAAACAGGAAGAGAGGTACCATCGGCCGTGACAACACGGACATGAGAAACGAGAGAGCGAAGAGCAGAAAGAATAGAAGACGCAGAAGTCATATGAAAAGAAGCTCCAGAATCCAGATACCACGGGGATGACATACCTGACTGTGTAGAAGGTGGTGGTCGCGAGGTGCCAGAAGAGCCAGGCACAGAACCAGCAGTACCCGTCGAGGAAGAGCCTGTAGCAGCGAGCAGACCACGAAGACCACGGAGAATGTCCTGATCAGATAGTGCAACAGCAGAAGATCCTGAAGAACTAGCCTGCCGACGAGTATAGTGCCGCTGACGTAAGCTGGGATCCCTCTGCCAGCAAGTAGAGACAGTGTGGCCAGACCTGCCACAGTAGGTGCAGGGAGGTGCTGTCGTACCACGAGGCAGCTGAGGCTGACTCTGGCCTTGGACTGGAGGAGTAGAGAGTATCGGCGGTGCGGGAGACCGCAACGAAGCCGGCGGCGTAGGAGGTCCACGAGCAGACGGCACAGGAGGGCCACGAGCAGCAAGTACAGAGGGAACCTCAAGAAGACCAGCACCACGAAGACGAGTCTCCTCAGCACGAAGCTCAGCCAGAACCTCAGAGAGCGGAACACGACCACGGGCAAGCAACTGTGCACGGCGCGGCTCAAACTCCTTACGGAGCCGCGACAAGAACTCAAAAACGCGCTAAAACTCCAGATCCACGCGCACAGTCAGACAGCAGGGACAGGTGGCACACACAACTGTACGAAGAGAATCAAGCTGACGCCAAATAACAGCACTCTGAGTGTAGAACTCATCAATAGTAGAATCACCCTGCTGAAGGGCATGCTCCTGGCGGACTACGTACGGGTAAAGAGCATCCCAACGGTTGATAGCGCTGACGAAGAAAAGCCCACTGAGCAGCAGCAGTGGGAAGACCCATGAACTCAGCAGCATACTGAGGCAGAACACTGGAGGTGAGAACAGCAGCAGCACGAGCATCGTCATCTATCCACTGAGTGTAGTCAGTCAGATCAAGCCGGTAAGTCGCAACGGCAGTAGAGTGGTCCTGGACCTTCCGGTCATAATCAGCCAGAGCAGTATCATCAGCGCTCTTGGCTGCATCCTTATCCGCCTGAGTAGCATCAGGGGCAAGGGCAACGGGCGGCGGTGCAACGGGGCGCGGTGGACAGGAGACCTCGCCAGAAAGTACACCCCAAAGACGAAGACCACGCATGTGGACGCGCATGAAGGCAGCGAAATCAGGATAATTCGCGCCATCAAAGATCACCGGGCAGCGAGGAATCGCAACATAGCCCGAAGAGGAAGACATCTCTCTCTTTTTTTTCGTTTTTTTTTAGAACCAGATCGAATCGGGATCAAAACTCGATGGAAAACTCTGCGTCGCGTGAATCCGGCCGGGGAAGGAGAGGTCCGGCCGGGGAAGGAGAGGGCGGCGGAGCGGGAGGCAGGGCCGGCGGCGGGGCGGATGGCCGGCGGCGAGCCTAGGGCCGGGGGCGGACGACCTGGGGGCGGCGGCGTGGAGACGGGCCGGCGGCGTGGGGGCGGCGGGCGGCCGGCGGAGCGGAGGAAGACCGGCGGCGTGGAGAAGGCCGGCGGCGTGGAGTCGGGCCGGCGACGTGGGGGCAGCGGCGTGGGGGCGGATGGATGGCCGGGGAAGAAGAGGGCCGGGGCGCGGGGAAGAGGCGGCGGTGGCGGTCGGACGCGGCGGCAAGTTGCCGGGACGGACGACGGCGGCTGCTGCAAGGAGCTAACCTAGAGCTCTGATACCATGTTAGGGTAATATGCTTGTTGTATTACCAAGGGGCCAAAGGCCACAATATATATTACATGTATAGGTGCAAATATGCAGGAAGCCCCCTAACATATGGGGAAACTACAATATACAGATATATACATCTAACAATCCTGAACTTCCGCATGCACTTCATCCGTATTAGTACACACCGACCCATCAGCTCGCTCTAATAGCTCAATTTTATTCATTCTTTTTCGCTGGGCTGCACATGCATGAAAATACGACGAATTTATGTCCCCTTCACGTAGCCAGAGCACGCGGGAACTCTGTTTGAACCAAATTTCCTCTTGGTGGTGTAAGGCACGTCGCAGTTTCTTGACGACGGCCTTCTCTTCCTCACTTGGACCACGGCCCACCGACTTCGCCCGTAGACTGTTTAATTTTTGTCGAAGCTTTCTCACAGTCCGCGGCAAACAACCAAACTCCTCTGCACCCCAAGAACTTAACTTTCCTTGTAAGTTCTGAAGAGCATCAACAACACCAACTAACCCACGCGTGCCATATTAATGGCCCCACAGCTAACATGGACCAGTAGATTTTGGAGTTGGGACGGGAGCAAATGTCCCAAGTTAACTATATTCACTCTCCCTTAATAAACTGGAAGATGTTTAGTCCCAGAAGTTTTTAGCTATTTTTTTCCATTGTTGATATTTGTATCGATCCTTTTTATCCTGAATTCTAGACGTTGAATCTCTAATGCACTGTTTATTTTTTTATAGAAATGGGAGCATCGTCCCAGCCTCTGCACCAATTGATACACACAACTATTTTATTGTATAGTTCAAAATTCAGAAGTTATACAACTGATGAGACACATAAGGTGTACATAAAAGTTAATCATCGGAAAATAAAAAGAAAAAGACAATTATGCTAGTTGCAATCTCTTAATAGGCTGCCAGCCACTCGGGTTGTAGATATCCCGAGCAACCGTCTCCAGACGGCTGCATCCAGAATCCATATACGCACGTTGAGTCTCCGGTAGTAGGTATAACCATTCGTGTATCCAGTGCGTAACCATACGGATAACCTGTAAAAATAGCACTGTTTAATAAAGTGTTATATATATCGACTGCAGAGACCGGGCACACCCCATCTCAAAGAAAATAACATAATGCAATGAAATGGTCTTTCGTCGTGGTCAAGGCCAAGTCAGCTCTGGGTGCAATGAAATGGTCTGTTGTCGTGCGACTGCTTGTTGCTTGTGCACAAAAGGACCAATGCTTTTGCTGCCCCTAAATTGTACCCATTGTTGACATGGTGCAGAGTCAAGGAAAAGTCAGGCAAATTGACCACATCTCTCTTGCAGGCTGCGGGGAGACACCGGAGACAACACAGATGAGAATTGCTACGGCTGGTAAACGATTTGCTTTTTGACGGTTGTTACAGTACTGGCTTAATTAGTCATATTCTGACGACGGTAATTTCGTTGGAGTGGTCTTTTGGCACGTGGCTATACATAGTTTTCCTCTGTCATGAGGTAGGAAATACATTATTATTGTGGATTAATCTGAAGTTCTGAAACCGTTCGGAACACTGGATGCCATCCAAGCAAAGATCTTACATATATTATTATTTTTTGTATACTTGTTGACATAGAAAACTATGTTATAAGATAGGGTGTGACTAATTTTCTTAGTCGACTAAGAATTATTAATTCAAGTGAAGTCATTTCATAATTTTGTAGTGTGCAGGTCTTCTTTTTTTTTTGCTCTACAACTCACTTGTAATTTAAAAAATATATGGTCACTCAAATTACAACAAAAAAATCACATTTGCAACAGAAATATAACTTCACTTGCAACTACAATCCTTAGTTGCAACTTCCCTTGCAACTCATGAAACGCACGAATCACGATAAAGACATGTTGGTTTTGAACTTAACTGAGCATTAAGTTGATTTTCAATAGCAGATAATTAGCATATCCGTATAAAATATTCTTCGACTGATAAACTATAAAACATTATGGACGAACATACGTGTAGACAAAGATAGCAAAGGCGGCACTTTTTAAACGCTGACCTATGAACCTACTACGCGGCCTCTGATCGAATCTAATTTGGCCTCTGACTAATTCTGTGGTGACTACATGGAGACTATGTCTATATAAGGCCTTTGGCTCTTACTTAAATTTTCAGACCCAACACACAAGCTAGAGAAGATGAGCAAGATACTTCGCATGGCAGCATCCATCCTCTTCTTCTATGCCGCCATGGCCTTGTCGGCCGGAGCTGCAGGCGCCAAAGCAGCGGTGGTTGAGCATACATTTGTTGTGAGTAGACATGTCTGCTACTTGGCAAAAAGATTTTTTTTCATTTGAATAATATCTAACAATATTTGGCATAATTTTTTAGTACTTGTGCACATCTCTATATATTCAGCTTTAACCCTTTTTATATTTTACGTCATGTGCAAGGAAATCCTGCAAAAAAAACTGCACGGGGCACAAATACGTGAAAATAAATTATCAATACCTATAGGGCCAAATAGGTGAAAATAAATTATCAAAAAAAAATCGCATGTTTTATATTCTATTCATTTTAAAATAAGTATCGCAGATTTATCTAGAATCACATATATCTAGACATGTTTTGGTGGTAAATACATATAAATATAGATAAATTTGTGAAACTTATTTTAAAACAAAGAGAATATATAGCTTAAGCATCGGTGCCAACTTGGTTCATCATTTTATTGTCAGGCACATCCTCTTGTGGTAGATAAAAAGTTTAGTTAAGATGCCATATGTCAGGACAAATCAGTCAAAAAAGAATAAATATTTGATAACATGCAGTAGTAGGTACTCCTGAAAGAATGCTATTCTTAGATTTGATTTTGACCTATAAAGCATATAATTCGATCCAACAACATGCAGGTAAAACAAGTGAATATGCGGCACCTATGCAACGATACGCTGGTCACGCTAGTGAACGGTCAGTTCCCAGGACCAGCAGTAGAGGCTACGGAAGGCGACACCGTGATTGTCCACCTCATCAATGAGTCACCCTATGGAATGACAATTCACTGGTACGTTTCTCTCCAACATATAGCCATTTGTGGCATGGCAGGGCCGTCCCAAAACAATACAGAGATCCATTTATAAAATTTTAATATATGTTACTTATTATGATGCGAAATATTAACTATGAAATACTAGCGCTTAAAATTTAAATTCAAAATTTATAGTTTACATTATTCAAGAAATTGATCGACCTCATGTTTTAGACGGTAGGCCCGAAATCGACCTAATGTTTTACTAAAATGAATCATCTTCCAAGTACTTTATAAAATGAAATCTTCACTTGTATCTTTATCTTTAATCTTCTCGGGAAATCATTTTCAAGTACTATTGTCGTTGACACATAAAGGCTTTCTCGTGTCACAATGTCACAACTCGACCCAAATAAGACTTTGACAACTTAAGTTAGAAAACTTGTTGGTGCAACAGTTTCGTGTGAATTGCTAATGAAGTTTACAATAGCAGCATCATTAGGGGAATAACTAGCTCCGAGTAAGTATGATACATATTAGGATTGTATAAACCGTAGCCTCCACCCCAGCCGCTCATCACTTGTCAGCCACGCTGCCGGTAGAGGACAGGGGCGGTCAAATCCCTTCTATTTATATGGTCGCAGCCAGGTGGTGTCCTCATGCGGCAGCTCCCCCCCCCCCCCCCCCGGACGGCGTGGTGAAGACCGGGAGCCATGGCCCCAAGAGATGGTCGTGGTTCACGAGGGTGGGGCATGAAGCTTCACTTTCTTGTTGGTGCCATGGGATATATGTCTTGTTTCACATGGACTAATATGATGCCATTTCGCAGTGCGCCTATATACTATATTGTGATAATGTGGATAATTTTATTCTATTTTCCGTTTTTTGAGTTACCACCAACCAAACACGTCTTCCTGTAATTATTAATGCAGGCATGGTGTCAAGCAGACATTGTCTTGTTGGGCCGATGGAGCCGATATGATAACACAGTGTCCAATCCAACCAAACACGACTTTCACCTACCGGTTCAATGTGACCGGGCAGGAGGGCACCCTCTGGTGGCACGCTCACGTCTCCATCCTGCGGGCAACCCTGCACGGCATCATCATCATTCGCCCGAAGTCCGGCTCCTACCCATTTCAGAAGCCTCACATGGACGTTCCTGTCATCATAGGTATATGGTTGTATCAAGGATACAAATCTCCTGATTTTCACCATGATTCTCATATTATTCTGCTATTTTGATGTTGCTTGCAGGTGAATGGTGGCAGAGAGATCTGATGAAAGTGGACAAGAACTTCTCAACAGGTGGCCACTTTAGTGACAATCCCGCTGGAGCTACCATCAATGGAAAGCTAGGAGATCTCTACAACTGCTCAGGTATATAATTCACACGATGAAGCAAACTTAAACTTCCTAGTACATGACCGAGTCTTCTGAACAATCATTAGAAACACTGTATGACGTCTACGTTTCAGGGTTTGTAGAAGACAACTTCATTCTGAACGTGGAGCAAGGTAAGACCTACATGCTCCGGCTAGTGAACGCGGTGCTCTTCTCTGAGTACTACTTCAAAGTCGCCGGTCACAAGTTCACGGTGGTCGGCGCTGACGCCAACTATGTCAAGCCATACACCACCGATGTCGTCGCGGTTGCGCCAGGCGAGACGATCGATGTCCTCATGGTTGCTGATGCACCACCTTGCCGCTACTACATGGTCGCCCTAGCCAACCAGCCACCAGCTCCAGATCCTCAGATTCCGGTGTTCATGTCCAGAGGAGTGGTGCAGTACAATAACGCCCCCATCGATGTCGGTGGTAACTGCACAAAGGAGGTGCCCATGCCTGAGATGCCTGACCAGCATGACACGCTGGCGTCTTTCTATTTCCATGGCAACCTATCAGGCCTGCCTGGTAACCCATTGCTTGCACAGATCCAGGGTCACGTCGATGAGCATTTGTACATTGCGCTCGGCAAGGGCAGTATCTGCAAGGGGAACAAGCCATCATGCAAGAGGGGAGGAAGCAATGAGTCGATAGAGGTGGCATACATGAACAACGTCTCCTTCCATCTCCCCGAGAAGATGTCGATTCTAGAGGCCAGGCAGCACACAAAGGCGAATGGTGCCTTCATGGGGGTGCAGGACCTTCCTATCCAGCCGCCGAGGTCATTCAACTTCACTGACCCAGCGCTGATTCCGGTCGTCCCCGGAGGTAAGCTGGAGGAGCTCGAGGCGACGCGCAAGGCGACGACGATGCGTAGGTTTGCGCACAACGCCGTGGTGGAGGTGGTGTTCCAGAGCACTGCCACGATGCAGAGCGACTCCAACCCGATGCATCTCCATGGGCACGACTTCTTTGTGCTTGCGCAGGGCCATGGCAACTATAACCCTGCAAGGGATGTGAGTGGATACAACCTTGTGGACCCGGCGCTGAAGAACACCGTGCAGGTGCCAAGGCTCGGATGGGCTGCCATCCGGTTTGTCGCCGACAATCCAGGGGCGTGGTTCCTGCATTGCCACTTCGAGTTCCACATTGCCATGGGTATGGCGACGGTGTTCGAGGTGGCCAATGGCCCCACATTGGATGAGACTCTTCCCCCGCCACCTTCCGATCTTCCAAAGTGCACAAACATGAAGGAATAAGATTATAAACGTGCAACAGTATGGTACTTCATACACCGTGAATGTCGAAGAAGAACTATAGACATTTCGATGTCATCTAAATTATTTTGTTCGTTGGATGTGAAATTTGTGACTAGTATTTTACAAGAAATTTGCTAGTTTTTTTAGTTTTTATTTTGCAATCGTTGCAGACAGCTCATGTATTTCTACTATATACTATTTGCTTGTATAAATATATATGGTATTGATTTTTGAAAAATTAACTGTGGTGTAAATCTGTTTGAATGAACCTGGGTTGGAGTCATGCAGTCAGCAGCCGTGGTGCAAGTCCTGTTTATGGGATCCTTGCCAGAGTTTGAGATTGATTTTACGGAAAAATACCTAAAATTAAGTAGAAGCAAACCAAAAAAGGATGGGAGCAGGCTGGAAGTGATGTCAAGCATATGCTGATATCATTGACGATGTCAGGAAATGAAGTTTGAGAGAAATCTCAAAATATACGTGAGACAATAACAGATAAAAGAATGTAGCCTTATTATGGAATAAATATTCAAAATGAAGTATATACATAGTCCACGTGTAAGGTGTAATCTGAATAGTGTCTTTTTAAATTATAAAAAGTGATTCCCACGCTTGAAAAGGAAATATTCCTCTCCCCGGCCGCTTTCAAGACGCCAATGTGACACCCCAGTGTAAAACCCTAGAAACCCGAGCTCCATGAACGGAACTCCACTCTGACAAAAATTGCTTCCAAGAAAATAAATAGCAGATGTTCTTCTCTTCTCTGTCCTTTTCTTCTCCACAGGTCCCTGCTCAGGAAGATGTATCAAGAATAAATGTCAAGAGTATATGCTCATCACATATTTTTATGAACTATAACATGAAATGAAAAAAGGGTGAATGTGAATATAGGGGTTTCATATATTGAAAGTGCAATAAAGTAAAGTTTCATAAAAGTAAACAACTATTGAGAAAGGTAACGAATTTCTGCAAAAGAAAGATCAGGCGCAGGGACATACGGTTCATGGTGATAGTGAATGTGGCGTGTGAAATAAATGTGATAAGTGAATATGACTCTTTTCATTTATATCTGATTAGGCAAGCAACCCAAAAGAGAGTAAAACTTCTCTTCGTAGATTTCATCTTTCTCCAATGATTATTTTTCATATTATCAAAATTATGATCAGCATCTATTAAGGTGGTTAAACCACATCAAAGGTTTAATCTTGGTGGTTCCTTGTTGTCCTCGAGTATTACTAGATCCTCTTTGATATCGGTCGTGTCACTCGGGGGTTGCCGATTCACTAACAAACAAGTTCATGTCTATGAGTTCTCAAGAACATGTTACCTGGGTCCTTAAATTAGAGAACAACATTAGGTACACATAGACATTCATTCTCATATATAATCATCGTAATTATAATTCACAAATGGTGGAGTAAAATAGGCACAACACATCTCACCAATCCTCTACATATCCCACACCTATGTGTATTTACTCACACATGAGAGGAAAAAACCACAATGATACCATGCCAATGTAAATTGAGTTCATCTCGATATTACCGTAGCAAGCCTCAATAATTGAAGATTAAATAAAATACAAACCGAGATAGGAAAAGAGGTTCAAATCCCTAATCATACAAGTATGAATGTCTCTCTTTCTCTCTCTTAGTGCAAGTAGGATGTGATGGATGAGTGGATAATCTAGAGGGGGCAGATCTTGGCGAGAGTCGATGGTGGTGCTCTCCTTCTTCAGACATGGTCTACTCTCTTCTGGTGTATCTGGTGGATGTGTCTCTCTTCCTTTTTTTGCCTCGGTTTCTTTACGAAAGGTACTTGTATTGAGGTGGAGAAGGCGGCGACGCATCGTACGCCCGTACTGTTACCCGCTAAACACTTTGTAGCGCTTAGATCGATTTGGCTTCAATAGGAAATCTTCATATTTTGTTGCGATTAGCTCATAAATGTCGTGGGAACTACCAAAAATGATTGTTTCCTGAAATACACAACTTAAAACAAGGTATCACCTGCATTGTGATATTAACATTAGTTGAAATACAAAATCAAATGAAAACCCAATGAAACCAAGTGATAACTAGTAAAGAATTCTCTGAATTCCTCTATCTACTATGTTTTTCGTGCTCATCTGCCTTTAGCCAATGAGAAATGCCGTCATCTTTCTCGCGCTTTCTTTCTCTCCGACAACCATCATGCACATGTCTAGCTGTCTTAAAATGATCCACCGATCCAAGCATTTGCAGTTGTTTGTATACTTATAAACACGCCATGCCAAATTCATCTCCTTGCCTCACAGTTTTTTGTTGTAGTTCTCACCGATTGTCAAGTCGGTGATTTTCACAATTGTGCCCAACCCCAAGCAGATCCAGCTAGACCTAGCACAGGAAATCAACACCAAGTAGTCTGCCATCACGCAACCGATGTTTCGTAACTCTGTAAAGAAATATAAGAAGTAACAAACGATCATACAGTCATTCAAAAATTTCAAAAAAAAAAATCCTCTAGCTATGAATACTGATGTACCTTCCCAGGTAAAACTTGTATTGTTTTAGAATCCTAGGCGTTCTTTTGAAAGAAAAATCATTAGGGTTTGACAAACGTATCTCAAGAGGGTTGTGTTCTTCAATAAAAAAAGGTGTTCCTTACACCAGGGAGAGATAATGGGAGGTTAATCTTCGGTGCCAACGACGACGGCGCCCTCGGGTGTCATTCTCATTTTTGAATGCGTCGCTTGGGAGATGCGACATTTTCTATTGACGCGAGTGCATAAGTCTCTCCGGGTGAAAACCTAAGCTCTTATGGAGCGGGCAGTAGCGACGCTCATGTCGTTATCTTTTTGAAGGCGTCGTCTTGGAGTCTCTTAACTCCCGCGGACATGACAATTTACCTTTTTGAATTGGTGAGTGATGAATATCTCAATTTACATTGATGCACTTGAGGAGCTCGTAGCCGGACATTGATGACATTTAACGAGAGCTTTATTCAATCAACGCAAACGGATCCTGCCTGATCAGCTAGCAAGCTGCAGACGAGGAAGTCAGGGGGGAGTCAAACCAAGCACGCGTCACCGTCAATGTGCAAGCTTTCTTGGCACAGAGATGGGCCGGTACATTGGCTGCTCTAGGTACATGCTTAATATCAAAAGAAAGAAAATTACAGGATAGCTCTCCAATCTCCGAAAGGATGGGCGCCACGATTGATCTTGCACCGCGACGAGAAGCCCAAAGATGTACCATCTCTAGACAGTCGACCTCCATGATCACTCTCATAAACCCACGCAGACGGGCAAAGATGACTCCGTCGCGCAATGACAGGGCTTCAGCAATGAGAAGGTCAGTAATACCCTCGTAAGGTTTGCTCCAGGCTCCCAAGAACGCCGACGATGTGCGCGCTACGCCGCCAGCACTGCCCTTGTGAGCATCCAGTGAGAGACCTCCATCCGTGTCGATCTTGACAACATTAAGTTCTGGTGGTCTCCAACCATGGCCCGGGAGGATTGCCGACATCTTCTTCGGTAGGGATAAAACCGCAAGAGCCTCCTTAGCCAACTTCAATGAGTGAACGTGGTTGAAGCCACCCCAATCATGCGTCCAGCTGTTCCTCGAGGACCAAATCGCCCATATGGTAGTAATAATTTTTGTGCGATCCGTGTCTGAGAACATAGGGTCACATAGAATATCTATCGACCAAGTGTTTGGATGTAATCTGGGGAGGGTAAACTCAAGGCACACCTGCGCCTCCTCCCAAAACTTCCGTGCATGTAGGCACTTAAGCAATGCATGCATCAAATCTTCGTCTGCAGCTAGGCAGATTTTGCAACGTGCACTCTGTGCAATGTGTCGGTGTTTAAGGATACTCTCAACTGGCAGTGTACCGCGAAGTACTCTCCACCAGAATACCCTGACCTTTGGCACCACATTCAACTTCCAGAGAGCCTTCCATTTCCGTTTTTCAGAATCTGAGGTTTCGGTAATCGTCCCTTCCTCTAGAGCAGCCTGCTCGTTGCGAGTCATTAGAGCGCGATACGCTGATTTTACGGAAAAAAGACCTGACTTCTCTAAGTTCTAGGCCCAGAAATCCTCTCCTCCGCGACGCAGCGGAATGTTCAGAATGGCGTCAGCATCAGGAGCAATGAAATTCCTCCGAATTAGTTCATTTCTCCAAAGTCCATTCTCACCATCAATAAGATCTGAGACCAAGTTGATTCTGTCCTCACCAATCTGAACTGCCGGCCTCATACTCCTGGACCAGGAACCCATGCATCTTGTCAGACATTTACCGAGGACCCGTCTCCTATTCGCTTCAGTAAGCCGAGCTGGAGGCCTTCCCTTCCAGCCACTATCGCTCGCCAAGTAGCAGACGCTCGCCTGTGCACTGCAGCTTGCAAGAAATCAGAGTTCGGGAAGTATCTCCCTTTTAACACCCTTGCAGAGGGAATCAGGTTACTGTCAATAATCTCCAACCGTGCTTGGCCGTAAGAGCAATATTAAACATCTCGGGATCTCTGAAACCCATTCCGCCATGTATCTTTGGTTTTGTTAGCTCCTGCCAAGAAACCCAGTGTAGAGACCGGCGATCCAAGGAGCTACTCCACCAATATTTACCAGTGCTCGACGAAAAACTTTTAAATAGCTTCTTCGTCAGCTTGAAGCAAGTCATACTGAACAGAGGAATCGCTTGGATTACAGATTTCAGAAAAGTTTCCCTCCCTGCACATGACAACATTCTTTCACATCCCTGGACCTTACCGCGTATCCGCTCGGAAATATAGTCAAATGAGTCACTGGTGATGCGCCCTACAGCAGTAGGAAGGCCTAGGTATCGCTCACTAAATGCTTCCACCGCAATACCGATAATCTGTTTCACTTCCTGCCGAACAAGGCCTGGGGTGTTCGGGCTAAAAAAGACCGAGCTCTTCTCTCGATTGACTCTTTGTCCGGAGCATTCCCCATATATCCGCAGAATTTCATTAAGCCTCTCTCCACTTCCTGGACATGCATTCATAAATATCGATCATCGTGAACAGTAGATGATTAATCCATGGAGGCGAGAACTAACTCTGATTCCTCTATCCACCTGGCCACCGCCATAATTATTCAGTAAGGCCGTGAACCCTTGTGTGCATAAAAGAAACAGATAGGGTGAAATGGGGTCCCCTTGTCGAAGCCCTCTCGACGGGGTAAAATACTGCAGTAGTTCACCATTCACCCACACTGTAAACCTGACCGAAGATACACACTTCAAAATCAGTCTAACTGTATTGTCACTAAAGCCGAGTTTTGACATGATAGCCTCCAGATAATGCCATTCAACCCTGTCATACGCTTTCATCATGTCAAGCTTGACAGCACAAGAAAAATTCCTCCCTTTCTTCCTCCTTCTCATCACATGAACACTTTCATAAGCAATAAGAACATTATCTGTAATGAGACGGCCAGGAATAAAAGCACTTTGTTCTTCCCCAATAATATCTCCAAGAAAGCCACGGAATCTATTTGCAATGCACTTAGCCCCAATCTTATAAAGGACAGAGCAAAGGGAGATAGGTCTATATTGGGAAATTTCTTGAGGATGTTTTACCTTAGGGATTAGAGTTATCGAAGTATCATTCATTCCAGTAGGTAGAACACCTCCATTCCAAAAGTCCAGAACAGCCTGCACTATATCTTGTTTGAGAAGATCCCAGTGCCGCTGAAAGAAACCTGCGGTGAAGCCATCAACCCCTGGCGCCTTAGAGGGTGCCATTTGAAATAGAGCTAATTTGACTTCATCTTCAGTATACACTCTGTCCATCGCCTCGTTCATTTGGCCTGAAACAACCGGCTACACCAAATTCAGTAGCTCGTCCATGTTACCTGAGCCTTGAGACGTATATAATGCCTGATAGAAATCCTTGTTAGGGTAATATGCTTGTTGTATTACCAAGGGGCCAAAGGCCACAATATATAGTACATGTACAGGTGCAAATATGCAGGAAGCCCCCTAACATATGGGGAAACTACAATATACAGATATATACATCTAACACCCCCCCTCAAACTCATGGTGGATCCATAACACTGAGTTTGGAGAGTAAGAAGTCATGCTGCGCTCGAGTCTGTGCCTTTGTAAAGAAATCCGCCAACTGCAAATCTGAAGGCACATAATGAACCGCAACAACCTCATCCTGCACCTGAGCACGTGTATAAAAAGCATCAACACCAATATGCTTGGTCAGCTCATGCTTGACCGGATCACGTGCAATACTGATAGCACATGTACTATCAGACAAAAGTGAAGTGGGTGTCGTAACAGAGACCCCAAAATCTGCAAGCAACCACCGTAACCAGGTCACCCCAGCAATCAACAAAGTCATAGCTCGCAACTCAGCCTCAACACTCGAACGGGAAACTGCTACCTGTTTCTTCGTCTTCCAAGCAACAAGCGAACCACCAAGAAACACACAGTAAGCAGAAAGTGAACGACGATTCGTAGGATCACTCGCCAACGTAGCATCCGAGTAGCACTGGAGCTGGAGAGAGCTGGAACGAGGAAAGAAAATGCGACGAGTGATCGTGCCACGAAGATAACGAAGAACACGGAGGAGATGATTGTAGTGAACAGTGGTAGGAGCTGAGACAAACTGACTCAGAATATGAACATGATAAGAAATATCAGGACGAGTGACAGCAAGATAAACAAGACTCCCAACAAGATGGCGATAACGGGTGGAATCAGGAAGAGGATCACTATCAGTAGGACGAAGCTTAACATTAAGATCCATAGGAGTATCAACCGTGCGCTCATCCCCAAGAGCAGCACGAGCAAGAAGATCCTGAATGTACTTTTCCTGAGAAATAGAAAAGCCATCAGGAGTAGAAGAAACCTCAATGCCAAGAAAATAGCGAAGAGGACCAAGATCAGTCATAAGAAACTGATCTCGAAGATGAGCCTTGACAAAGGCAATATACTCAGGATCATCACCAGTAATGATCATATCATCAACATAGAGAAGAAGAAGAGTGCGTCCACGAGGAGAAGTGTGAACGAAAAGTGCTGGATCATGAAAACTAGGAGAGAAACCAGCAGCAGTCACCACAGAGGCGAAGCGCTCAAACCAGGCACGAGGGGCCTGTTTCAGACCATAGAGAGAACGTCGAAGACGACAAACCATCCCATCGGGAACAGAATACCCAGGAGGAGGCTGCATGTAAACCTCATCACTCAACCCGCCATTAAGAAAAGCGTTCTGAACATCAAGCTGGGACACAGACCAGCGTCGAATAGAAGCAACATCAAGGAGAGTACGCACAGTGGTCATATGAGCCACAGGGGCAAAAGTCTCATCATAGTCGCGGCCGTGTTCCTGCTGAAAACCACGAGCCACAAGACGCGCTTTATAGCGCTCAAGAGATCCATCAGAGCGGGTCTTAATTTTATAGACCCACTTACACGTGATAGGACGAACACCAGAAGGGGGAGAAACAAGATCCCAAGTGCCAGTGCGCTCAAGCGCAGCGATCTCCTCAGCCATGGCAAGCTGCCATTCAGGATGACGCTCAGCATCCCGATAAGAAGTAGGCTCAGAAACAACAGAGAGACCATACTGACTAGGAGAGTAACGGGTTGGAGCACGACGCTGACGAACAGGCCGTGAAGGAGGGAGCTCATCAGCAGAGGACAACTCATCAGAAGAAGAGGAAGAAGGGACAGCATCGGAAGGATCCGAAGCCGGAGAACGAGGAGTACTAGGGGAACTAGACGGAGGAGAGGATGGCGCCGAAGGTGAAGGAGGCGCATCAGAACTAGAAGGGGGAGGAGAAGGGACAGCAGGGGGTGTATCCGGCAAAAGAAGAAAAGAGATATCATCCACCGGGTAAGTACCCGAGGTGGGGCGAGGATAGAAGGGACGCGTCTCATCAAACGTGACGTCACGAGAGATGCGCATCCGACGACCAACAGGGTCCCAACAGCGATAGCCCTTATGCTCATCACTGTATCGGAGAAAAACACACTCAACAGACTGAGCGGTCAGCTTGGTGCGTTCGCGAGGAGGGAGAAGGACATAGCAAACGCAACCAAATAAACGAAGAGTCGAGTAATCGGGAGAGCGACCAGAAAGACGCTCGAGAGGAATGCCACCTTGAAGGGCAGCAGAGGGCTGAATGTTAATGAGGTAAGTCGACGTAGCGATAGCCTCAGCCTAGAAATGCGGCGGAAGAGAGGAAGCAATCATCATAACACGAGTAGTGTCAAGAATATGACGATGCTTACGCTCGGCGACACCATTTTGAGCATGGGCGCCGGGACACGAGAACTGGGCAAGGGTGCCCTACTCAGCAAGAACACCACACAGGTGCTGGGAGATATACTCTCCTGCAGAATCAGCACGAAACACACGAATAGGCGTGGAATACTGAGCACGAACCATGGCTGCAAAGCGCTGATAAATAGAGAGGACCTCACTGCGAGAGCGCATAAGAAACAACCAGGTGTACCGCGAAAAATCATCAATAAACAAAATATAGTATCGATGACCCCCTTTCGAAGGAAAGGGAGCCGGACCCCAAACATATGAATGAATTAAATCAAAAGGTCGCTGAGATACAGACGCACTAGTAGGATAGGGAAGCTGGATCTGTTTGCCTAACCTACAACCCTGACACGAATGCAAAGACACGTCTCCTGAGACAGGCCCCAGAAGACCACTACGAACTAATGACGATAAATGGGAGCCACAGAGGTGACCCAGCCGATGATGCCACTGCTGAAAAGATCCAGTGACAGAAGCAGCAACCGCAGGAGAACTGGTAGATGAAGTGTCAGCAGGAGGAACACGAAGCCAGTCTAACTCCCAGAGCCCCAGGGACTCAAGGCTGCGAGGGCCAGCCCCAACCAGGGCATGTGTATGGCGGTCCTGAACTGCACAAGAATCAGCGTCGAGAATGACGCGACAACCAGAATCAGTAAGCTGACTAGCAGAAAACATGTTCATCTTAAGACTAGGAACATGAGAAACGTCACGAACAGAGAAAGAGGAAGTAGAGAGGGTGCCTCGACTGGAAACAGGAAGAGAGGTACCATCGGCCGTGACAACACGGACATGAGAAACGAGAGAGCGAAGAGCAGAAAGAATAGAAGACGCAGAAGTCATATGAAAAGAAGCTCCAGAATCCAGATACCACGGGGATGACATACCTGACTGTGTAGAAGGTGGTGGTCGCGAGGTGCCAGAAGAGCCAGGCACAGAACCAGCAGTACCCGTCGAGGAAGAGCCTGTAGCAGCGAGCAGACCACGAAGACCACGGAGAATGTCCTGATCAGATAGTGCAACAGCAGAAGATCCTGAAGAACTAGCCTCCCGACGAGTATAGTGCCGCTGACGTAAGCTGGGATCCCTCTGCCAGCAAGTAGAGACAGTGTGGCCAGACCTGCCACAGTAGGTGCAGGGAGGTGCTGTCGTACCACGAGGTAGCTGAGGCTGACTCTGGCCTTGGACTGGAGGAGTAGAGAGTATCGGCGGTGCGGGAGACCGCAACGAAGCCGGCGGCGTAGGAGGTCCACGAGCAGACGGCACAGGAGGGCCACGAGCAGCAAGTACAGAGGGAACCTCAAGAAGACCAGCACCACGAAGACGAGTCTCCTCAGCACGAAGCTCAGCCAGAACCTCAGAGAGCGGAACACGACCACGGGCAAGCAACTGTGCACGGCGCGGCTCAAACTCCTTACGGAGCCGCGACAAGAACTCAAAAACGCGCTAAAACTCCAGATCCACGCGCACAGTCAGACAGCAGGGACAGGTGGCACACACAACTGTACGAAGAGAATCAAGCTGACGCCAAATAACAGCCCTCTGAGTGTAGAACTCATCAATAGTAGAATCACCCTGCTGAAGGGCATGCTCCTGGCGGACTACAGACAGGTAAAGAGCATCCCCAGACGGTTGATAGCGCTGACGAAGAAAAGCCCACTGAGCAGCAGCAGTGGGAAGACCCATGAACTCAGCAGCATACTGAGGCAGAACACTGGAGGTGAGAACAGCAGCAGCACGAGCATCGTCATCTATCCACTGAGTGTAGTCAGTCAGATCAAGCCGGTAAGTCGCAACGGCAGTAGAGTGGTCCTGGACCTTCCGGTCATAATCAGCCAGAGCAGTATCATCAGCGCTCTTGGCTGCATCCTTATCCGCCTGAGTAGCATCAGGGGCAAGGGCAACGGGCGGCGGTGCAACGGGGCGCGGTGGACAGGAGACCTCGCCAGAAAGTACACCCCAAAGACGAAGACCGCGCATGTGGACGCGCATGAAGGCAGCGAAATCAGGATAATTCGCGCCATCAAAGATCACCGGGCAGCGAGGAATCGCAACATAGCCCGAAGAGGAAGACATCTCTCTCTTTTTTTTCATTTTTTTTTAGAACCAGATCGAATCGGGATCAAAACTCGATGGAAAACTCTGCGTCGCGTGAATCCGGCCGGGGAAGGAGAGGTCCGGCCGGGGAAGGAGAGGGCGGCGGAGCGGGAGGCAGGGCCGGCGGCGGGGCGGATGGCCGGCGGCGAGCCTAGGGCCGGGGGCGGACGACCTGGGGGCGGCGGCGTGGAGACGGGCCGGCGGCGTGGGGGCGGCGGGCGGCCGGCGGAGCGGAGGAAGACCGGCGGCGTGGAGAAGGCCGGCGGCGTGGAGTCGGGCCGGCGACGTGGGGGCAGCGGCGTGGGGGCGGATGGATGGCCGGGGAAGAAGAGGGCCGGGGCGCGGGGAAGAGGCGGCGGCGGCGGTCGGACGCGGCGGCAAGTTGCCGGGACGGACGACGGCGGCTGCTGCAAGGAGCTAACCTAGAGCTCTGATACCATGTTAGGGTAATATGCTTGTTGTATTACCAAGGGGCCAAAGGCCACAATATATATTACATGTATAGGTGTAAATATGCAGGAAGCCCCCTAACATATGGGGAAACTACAATATACAGATATATACATCTAACAATCCTGAACTTCCGCATGCACTTCATCCGTATTAGTACACACCGACCCATCAGCTCGCTCTAATAGCTCAATTTTATTCATTCTTTTTCGCTGGGCTGCACATGCATGAAAATACGACGAATTTATGTCCCCTTCACGTAGCCAGAGCACGCGGGAACTCTGTTTGAACCAAATTTCCTCTTGGTGGTGTAAGGCACGTCGCAGTTTCTTGACGACGGCCTTCTCTTCCTCACTTGGACCACGGCCCACCGACTTCGCCCGTAGACTGTTTAATTTTTGTCGAAGCTTTCTCACAGTCCGCGGCAAACAACCAAACTCCTCTGCACCCCAAGAACTTAACTTTCCTTGTAAGTTCTGAAGAGCATCAACAACACCAACTAACCCACGCGTGCCATATTAATGGCCCCACAGCTAACATGGACCAGTAGATTTTGGAGTTGGGACGGGAGCAAATGTCCCAAGTTAACTATATTCACTCTCCCTTAATAAACTGGAAGATGTTTAGTCCCAGAAGTTTTTAGCTATTTTTTTTCCATTGTTGATATTTGTATCGATCCTTTTTATCCTGAATTCTAGACGTTGAATCTCTAATGCACTGTTTATTTTTTTATAGAAATGGGAGCATCGTCCAGCCTCTGCACCAATTGATACACACAACTATTTTATTGTATAGTTCAAAATTCAGAAGTTATACAACTGATGAGACACATAAGGTGTACATAAAAGTTAATCATCGGAAAATAAAAAGAAAAAGACAATTATGCTAGTTGCAATCTCTTAATAGGCTGCCAGCCACTCGGGTTGTAGATATCCCGAGCAACCGTCTCCAGACGGCTGCATCCAGAATCCATATACGCACGTTGAGTCTCCGGTAGTAGGTATAACCATTCGTGTATCCAGTGCGTAACCATACGGATAACCTGTAAAAATAGCACTGTTTAATAAAGTGTTATATATATCGACTGCAGAGACCGGGCACACCCCATCTCAAAGAAAATAACATAATGCAATGAAATGGTCTTTCGTCGTGGTCAAGGCCAAGTCAGCTCTGGGTGCAATGAAATGGTCTGTTGTCGTGCGACTGCTTGTTGCTTGTGCACAAAAGGACCAATGCTTTTGCTGCCCCTAAATTGTACCCATTGTTGACATGGTGCAGAGTCAAGGAAAAGTCAGGCAAATTGACCACATCTCTCTTGCAGGCTGCGGGGAGACACCGGAGACAACACAGATGAGAATTGCTACGGCTGGTAAACGATTTGCTTTTTGACGGTTGTTACAGTACTGGCTTAATTAGTCATATTCTGACGACGGTAATTTCGTTGGAGTGGTCTTTTGGCACGTGGCTATACATAGTTTTCCTCTGTCATGAGGTAGGAAATACATTATTATTGTGGATTAATCTGAAGTTCTGAAACCGTTCGGAACATTGGATGCCATCCAAGCAAAGATCTTACATATATTATTATTTTTTGTATACTTGTTGACATAGAAAACTATGTTATAAGATAGGGTGTGACTAATTTTCTTAGTCGACTAAGAATTATTAATTCAAGTGAAGTCATTTCATAATTTTGTAGTGTGCAGGTCTTCTTTTTTTTTTTGCTCTACAACTCACTTGTAATTTAAAAAATATATGGTCACTCAAATTACAACAAAAAAATCACATTTGCAACAGAAATATAACTTCACTTGCAACTACAATCCTTAGTTGCAACTTCCCTTGCAACTCATGAAACGCACGAATCACGATAAAGACATGTTGGTTTTGAACTTAACTGAGCATTAAGTTGATTTTCAATAGCAGATAATTAGCATATCCGTATAAAATATTCTTCGACTGATAAACTATAAAACATTATGGACGAACATACGTGTAGACAAAGATAGCAAAGGCGGCACTTTTTAAACGCTGACCTATGAACCTACTACGCGGCCTCTGATCGAATCTAATTTGGCCTCTGACTAATTCTGTGGTGACTACATGGAGACTATGTCTATATAAGGCCTTTGGCTCTTACTTAAATTTTCAGACCCAACACACAAGCTAGAGAAGATGAGCAAGATACTTCGCATGGCAGCATCCATCCTCTTCTTCTATGCCGCCATGGCCTTGTCGGCCGGAGCTGCAGGCGCCAAAGCAGCGGTGGTTGAGCATACATTTGTTGTGAGTAGACATGTCTGCTACTTGGCAAAAAGATTTTTTTTCATTTGAATAATATCTAACAATATTTGGCATAATTTTTTAGTACTTGTGCACATCTCTATATATTCAGCTTTAACCCTTTTTATATTTTACGTCATGTGCAAGGAAATCCTGCAAAAAAAAAACTGCACGGGGCACAAATACGTGAAAATAAATTATCAATACCTATAGGGCCAAATAGGTGAAAATAAATTATCAAAAAAAAATCGCATGTTTTATATTCTATTCATTTTAAAATAAGTATCGCAGATTTATCTAGAATCACATATATCTAGACATGTTTTGGTGGTAAATACATATAAATATAGATAAATTTGTGAAACTTATTTTAAAACAAAGAGAATATATAGCTTAAGCATCGGTGCCAACTTGGTTCATCATTTTATTGTCAGGCACATCCTCTTGTGGTAGATAAAAAGTTTAGTTAAGATGCCATATGTCAGGACAAATCAGTCAAAAAAGAATAAATATTTGATAACATGCAGTAGTAGGTACTCCTGAAAGAATGCTATTCTTAGATTTGATTTTGACCTATAAAGCATATAATTCGATCCAACAACATGCAGGTAAAACAAGTGAATATGCGGCACCTATGCAACGATACGCTGGTCACGCTAGTGAACGGTCAGTTCCCAGGACCAGCAGTAGAGGCTACGGAAGGCGACACCGTGATTGTCCACCTCATCAATGAGTCACCCTATGGAATGACAATTCACTGGTACGTTTCTCTCCAACATATAGCCATTTGTGGCATGGCAGGGCCGTCCCAAAACAATACAGAGATCCGTTTATAAAATTTTAATATATGTTACTTATTATGATGCGAAATATTAACTATGAAATACTAGCGCTTAAAATTTAAATTCAAAATTTATAGTTTACATTATTCAAGAAATTGATCGACCTCATGTTTTAGACGGTAGGCCCGAAATCGACCTAATGTTTTACTAAAATGAATCATCTTCCAAGTACTTTATAAAATGAAATCTTCACTTGTATCTTTGTCTTTAATCTTCTCGGGAAATCATTTTCAAGTACTATTGTCGTTGACACATAAAGGCTTTCTCGTGTCACAATGTCACAACACGACCCAAATAAGACTTTGACAACTTAAGTTAGAAAACTTGTTGGTGCAACAGTTTCGTGTGAATTGCTAATGAAGTTTACAATAGCAGCATCATTAGGGGAATAACTAGCTCCGAGTAAGTATGATACATATTAGGATTGTATAAACCGTAGCCTCCACCCCAGCCGCTCATCACTTGTCAGCCACGCTGCCGGTAGAGGACAGGGGCGGTCAAATCCCTTCTATTTATATGGTCGCAGCCAGGTGGTGTCCTCATGCGGCAGCTCCCCCCCCCCCCCGGACGGCGTGGTGAAGACCGGGAGCCATGGCCCCAAGAGATGGTCGTGGTTCACGAGGGTGGGGCATGAAGCTTCACTTTCTTGCTGGTGCCATGGGATATATGTCTTGTTTCACATGGACTAATATGATGCCATTTCGCAGTGCGCCTATATACTATATTGTGATAATGTGGATAATTTTATTCTATTTTCCGTTTTTTGAGTTACCACCAACCAAACACGTCTTCCTGTAATTATTAATGCAGGCATGGTGTCAAGCAGACATTGTCTTGTTGGGCCGATGGAGCCGATATGATAACACAGTGTCCAATCCAACCAAACACGACTTTCACCTACCGGTTCAATGTGACCGGGCAGGAGGGCACCCTCTGGTGGCACGCTCACGTCTCCATCCTGCGGGCAACCCTGCACGGCATCATCATCATTCGCCCGAAGTCCGGCTCCTACCCATTTCAGAAGCCTCACATGGACGTTCCTGTCATCATAGGTATATGGTTGTATCAAGGATACAAATCTCCTGATTTTCACCATGATTCTCATATTATTCTGCTATTTTGATGTTGCTTGCAGGTGAATGGTGGCAGAGAGATCTGATGAAAGTGGACAAGAACTTCTCAACAGGTGGCCACTTTAGTGACAATCCCGCTGGAGCTACCATCAATGGAAAGCTAGGAGATCTCTACAACTGCTCAGGTATATAATTCACACGATGAAGCAAACTTAAACTTCCTAGTACATGACCGAGTCTTCTGAACAATCATTAGAAACACTGTATGACGTCTACGTTTCAGGGTTTGTAGAAGACAACTTCATTCTGAACGTGGAGCAAGGGAAGACCTACATGCTCCGGCTAGTGAACGCGGTGCTCTTCTCTGAGTACTACTTCAAAGTCGCCGGCCACAAGTTCACGGTGGTTGGTGCCGACGCAAACTATGTCAAGCCATACACCACAGATGTTGTCGCGGTTGCGCCAGGCGAGACGATCGACGTCCTCATGGTTGCTGATGCACCACCTTGCCGCTACTACATGGTCGCCCTAGCTAACCAGCCACCAGCTCCAGATCCTCAGATTCCGGTGTTCATGTCAAGAGGAGTGGTGCAGTACAAAAACGCCCATATCGATGTGGGTAGCAACTGCACAAACGAGGCTCTCATGCCTGAGATGCCCAACCAGCACGACACGCTGACGTCCTTCTATTTCCATGGCAACCTATCAGGCATGGCTGGTGACCCATTGCTTGCACAGATCCAAGGTCACATCGATGAGAATTTGTACATTTCTCTCGGAAAGGGCAGCATCTGCAAGGGGAACAAGCCATCATGCAAGCGGGGAGGAAGCGATGAGGCGATATTGGTTGCATACATGAACAACGTCTCCTTCCATCTCCCCGAGAAGATGTCGATTCTGGAGGCTAGGCAACACGCAAAGGCGAACGGTGCCTTCATGGGGGTGCAGGACCTTCCTAGCCGGCCACCGAGGTCATTTAACTTCACCGACCCTGCGCTGATTCCAGTCGGCCCCGGTGGTAAGCTGGAGGAACTCGAGGCGACGAGCAAGGCGACGACGATGCGGCGGTTCGCGCACAACGCCGTGGTGGAGGTGGTGTTCCAGAGCACAGCCACGATGCAGAGCGACTCCAACCCAATGCACCTGCATGGACACGACTTTTTCGTGCTCGCGCAGGGCCATGGCAACTATAACCCTGCAAGGGATGTAAGTGGATACAACCTTGTGGACCCGCCACTGAAGAACACCGTGCAGGTGCCAAGGCTCGGATGGGCTGCCATCCGCTTTGTTGCCGACAATCCAGGGGCGTGGTTCTTACATTGCCACTTCGAGTTCCACATTGCCATGGGCATGGCGACGGTGTTCGAGGTGGCCAACGGGCCCACGGTGGATGAGACTCTGCCCCCGCCACCTTCAGACTTTCCAAAGTGCACAAACATGAAGGAATAAGATTATTAAAGTGGAACAATACGGTATTTCATATGCTATGGATTTTGAAGTAGAAGTATAGATATTTGACAAGAACATTAGATTGGCTATCATTTCTTTGAAAAATAAATACCTTGTATCTTATTTGAATAATGTTTTGCCACACAAGGTGGGTTCATTTCGAGTAAATCATTTCCTATTCCTGAAGACTTGTTTGAGTCCTGATTTATGAATGATCCATCGATAATATTTTACTGCGCGAGTTTTGTAGTAATGGGGTGTGGGGGTGGGCAGAAATTTGTGGTGGAGATTCAGCCCGAAATCTCCGCCCCGGGACGGAATCTCTGGTCCCGTGAGGCCGGAGTTTCACCCTGTGAAAAAACTACAGCCGGAATTCTGAGGTTCTTTCATGTTCATTACATGGAGACCAACACAAAAAATGAAAATCTAATCTATAAGACCTAGCGTAGACTACGGCCTTGGTTTATGATCTTCTAAGTTTTGTAGGGCCATCAACCGTCTTGTGCATCTTCAAATATTCCTACACACTCATTTAAAAAAAAAATCCTACAAACTTGTCGGATGTAAAATTCTTCTTATGCCGTCAAGAAACACATAAAACATATGGAGTAAAATAAAATAAAAAACATATGGAGTAGAGACTTCACTCTTTCGAAGTCCACATAATTTAATTCAGTTTTCTACCAAACGAGAAATAGGAAGTTTATTTTATTCATTCATCTCCACTTACTTTCACAAATATAATACCTTGATTATTTGCTCTCATACAATATATAACCTCAACATACAAAGGCAAACGGTACGCTTTCTCGGTGGTCAGCATTTGGCCACACAACATACAAAAAGGGGCTTTCGTGTGCCACGGAGTCTTTAAAAGGTCAGATCTGTACTAGTGGATGCACCGGATGAACCATAAATAAAGCGGGTGTAACAGATAATTTTTTCTCTAAGGCAGGCAGGCAGGAAGCCACTATTGGGTTAGAACCAATTTCTGCATTTCTGGGTAGGTCTCGTGAGAATATCTATGTCTAGGTCCACACATATCATTTTATTTTGAGCGCTCAAGGTTGTAATACCATTTGCAATTAACACATTAAGTCTTTGTTTGGAAACAAAGCCATCCAGTACCAGAACCGAGCAAAGAAGTCCACGACATTTCAGTATAAAACGAGGAATAGCTCGTTTACTTTATTCATTCATCCACGTTACATTTAATTAACCCATACAATACAATACCATAATTACCATTTTTTTTCTCGTAGTCCAATATATACCCAAATGTGGAAATGTAAAACTATAATTGCTATATGTTGTATTACAATATCTTTCCCAATTCTATTGGTTAAAATTTAGTGTGTGTGTGTGTGTGTATTTATCAGTATGAACTATATATGTGAGGTACCAGCATTAACCGTCGTCACACATCCATATCCAGCACGAGAGGCGTGTCCCCCTTCTCGACGCTGAACGTCTTGTGCATCTTCCCTGTTGCCGTCGCGAGCTGCACGATGTACGAGCCATGGTATCCTCTGAATTTGAAGTTTCCGTCACTGTCGATCTTCCCGCGTGCGTGCGACGTCCACTCCCGTCGCAGATTTATGAACCTGCAGTCAGTCATGTCGTAAATCAGAAAAATTCTCAACCAATAATGTATCAAGAGAAAAAATATGTCAACTAGTGAGCGTGGCCAACCTCTCGCCGGCGCAGTTGACGGTGCCGTCGGAGTTGACGAGGCAGGCGTCCTGGCGCCACATGTGTCCCTGCATGAACCCCCAGAAGACGACCCCCTCCACGGCCGGGTGCGCGTACGCCTCCCGGAGCACCACCTCATAGTCGTCGGCGCGGAGGTCGACGTCGGTCTCGCACGCGTCGAGCTCGGTGAGCCAGATGGGGAGGTCGGTGGTGGCGAGCTTGTCGAGCGCGTCGCAGATGATCTCCCCGACCGGGTTGGTCACGTGGCCCTGCAGCCCAATGCCGCCCACCGGCGCGCCCTTCTCCTGCAGCGCGTTGATCTGCGCGATGTACTTCTCCGGCGTTGCGTTGGGGTCATTTCCGCCCTCCACGTTGTAGTCGTTCACGAACAGGGCGGCGCCGGGGTCGATCCTCGCCGTCTCCTTGAACATGAAGGCGTTTACGTCGTCGCCGAGCTTGTCCTGGAAGAAGCTGCCGTGGAGCATCTCGTTGTTGACGTCGTAGTGCGGGAACCTGCCGGCGTACCGGGTGAGGAGGCTGGTGAGGCGGCCCTGCACGGCGGCGGTGAGCTGGTCGTTGTCGAGCGCCTTGACCCACTTCTGCACCATGTTGTCGACGGCCCAGAAGATGCAGTGGCCGCGCACCGGCTTGCCGTAGCGGTCGCAGAAGTCGAGCAGCGCGTCGGTGTCGGCGTAGTTGAGCTGGCCCTGGAAGGCCTCGGTGTGGTACCACTTGAGCTCGTTCTCGAACACCGCCGGGTTGCTGCACGCGCCGAACGCGAAGCTCTGGTCCATCTGCATCACCCGAATCGACGCGTCGGAGACCGCAGATGATGCTCCGGCGTCGGCAAACTTCAGCACCACATCACGCCTTCGCACCTGCATGCAAGCAAATTCATGGCCTATTTTATTCGCATGATTTTTTGAAAATTTAAAACAAAATTATAGAAATAGATTGGCATGAAATGCTTAATCCTAACCTAGCCACCAAAGTTTTTTTGAGAGAAGTTAGCCCCGAGTCTCCTAACAAAGGGATATTGAAAGAACTGGGGGGACACTGAAGCAAATGTCCGATACCATACATGTTCCTATCGCTGCCACACTATTAAATTGGGTCACTGACAGGTGGGTCCCAAGCGGGATTGGCTAAGTCGTTGACCCTCTTCCTAAATCCTAAGGCTACTTTGACTACTAAAATTTGTATAGAAATTATGTAGGATTTGAATTCTATAGGAAATTTTCTACAAAAGCTATGTGATTAATAGGAACATATTGTATAGGACCTAATTATATAGAAATTTTGAAGTGTAAATATTATTGGAAAAAAACATTAGCTAATACCTCATGAAAAATTCCGCTGCTACAATTAAACACACTTCATCTTCTCATAGAACTTAAGTAGGCATGGCACCTCAATCATATTTTTTAACTATATTTTTCCGATCCTTTGAATCTGAGGAGCCCAAACAATTATGAATATGTCATAGTTGTCGTGGAGAGAAAAGGACAATTTATATAAAGACAATTTTCTCAATTTCCTTTGGAGTTTCCGTTGGAGGCTCCTCCTATGCAATATGGTGTCGACCAAGGTGCGTACGTGCCAAACAAAACAAAGCATTGGTCGCTGTTGTTATCTAGGTGTAGTAGTAAATCGTTTTCAGTTTGGAGCGGTAGATCGTGCGATATGAGAGCTCAGCTTACTTGTGAGTCTTCTTCTTGAGCTTCTTGAACCAGGCCTTGCGATCGACGGCCAACACCTGGAGGTCCATCACCTTGACGTCGACGCCGGCGGGCGCACCCTGGATGTGCACTGCCGCGACGCCAGATAGCATCGGGCTCGGTTTGAGCCGGAACACACCCTTGATCTCCGTCCACTTCCCCGCCTTGGCGCACACCGCGCCGCCCTCGACCAGCAAGCACTTCTCCTCCTCCACGCCTTCCTCCCCATCGCCACCCAAGCGAATGTTGATGCGCACCACGGCGTCCCCGGCGCCGTCCACTTTGCCCGTGCCGTCGCCGAGGCTGATCCACCCAGCCACCCGGTACGTGACACGGGGCTTGAGCCTGTGGCCGGGGATCGCCTGGCAGAGTCCGTCCTCCTCGCAAGCGCGGCCAGCCGCCAGAATGTACCGGCCGCCAGAATGTACTATCATGGATATTGCTAGCCTCTAAAACAATGATTCTTTTAGTGATAATTTCTATGGATTCATTAATTTGGCTAGTATTACCAAAGCAATTTGGCAAACTTTTCTCTGGAGAGCTTAGTCTTTCTATAACATCCTCCAAGTGTTCTCAGTATTAACAACATTAGTAGGTGAGATTCCTACCAAGCTTTCAATTAAATTGCAGGCTTCCAAAGCGGGAGCACCCAAAAAAAATTCCCCCGTGAGAGTATCCAACACATATCTATTCCAGCTAGATAAACCAACTTAAAAATTTCTAAGGAGGATCATGGTAGAATACTTTTTATTACATGTATGATGAGCATTACTTATTCTATACCACCCCTAGGCGCGGGACACACCTAGGCCGCGCCATGGGGTGGTCTGGCCGCCCTGTGACGCCTCTTCGACCCCCTTTGGACTTTGTCTTTGTTTCGGTAAAATATTGACTTTGGCTTTTATTTCGTCCAATTCTGAGAATATTTCCTTTACAACTTTTCTGAAATAAAAAAATAGCAGAAAACATGGAACTGGCACTGTTGCATCTTGTTAATAGGTTAGTGCCGAAAATCATATAAAAGTGCATCGAAGTGTAAGCAAAACATATATGAATTGGTATAAAACAAGTATGGAGCATCAAAAATTATAGATTCGTTTGAGACGTATCACACATCATTGGCTAGGACGAATGGTTCGTTTCTGTACCCAAGATTGTTGAGATCCACTATTGTCATTCTGTACTGCTGGTCTACCTTTACCCCGCCTCCTGTCAGCTTGACCCATTTGCACCGAAACAAAGGGATCTTAAAAGAAGGTCCATAGTCAAGTTTCCATATCTCTTCTATGTAATCATAATATGTGTCATTTTTCCCATTGGTGTTTGTTGCATCAATGCGGACACCATTGTTTTGGTTGGTGCTCTTTTTATCTTGGGCGATCGTGTAAAATGTATTCCCATTTATCTCGTACCCTTAGAAAGTCAATATAGTCGAAGATGGTGACCTGACCAACAAGTACAACTGATCTCCAACAGCGGTGTTATTCATGAGATGTGTTTGCAACCAACCGCCAAAAGTCTCTATGTGTGCATGTGTAATCTAGGAGTCAGACTGCCCCGAGTTTTTTGGAGAATATAATATTCATTTGTTCCTTGATATACGGAGCCACCAAGGTGGAACTTTGTAGAACTGTGTAATGTGCTTGAGTGGAAGAATGCCCATTCATACTTATTACTGCTTTCTTTCCTGGCATGCCTTTTCCACTAAGTCTCCCCTCATCCGTGATTGAGGAACACCAATCGGCTTAATGTCAGGAATAAAGTTAACACAAATCTCAATGACCTACTCTGTTCCATATCCCTTGGAGATGCTTCCTTCTGGCCTAGCACGGTTATGAACATATTTCTTTAAGACTCCCATGAACCTCTCAAAGGGGAACATATTGTGTAGAAATATATGACCGAGAATGGTAATTTCTTCAACTAGGTAAATTAGGAGATGCGTCATAATATTGAAGAATGTTGGTGGGAACACCAACTCAAAACTAACAAGACATTGAACCACATCATTCTGTAACCTTTGTAGAATTTCTGTATCGATTACCTTGTGATAAATTGCGAGCCAAATGGGGAAAAATCGTGGAGAAAAATGGGGATGAACTCGAGGTTGGGGAGGAAAATAGAGGAGATCAAGGGAGGAAGAGGAGAGCCAGGGATGATCGATGATAATATATAAAGGGAACCCTTTTGTCCCGGTTGGAGACACCAACCGGGACTAAAGGGGCTCACACCGGCCGCAGCCTACCGCAACCCCTTTAGTCTCGGTTGGCGTCTCTAACTGGGACTAAAGGCCCCGTTTGACCCGGGACTAAAGCTGGCCGTGCCCGTGCAGCCTCCTAGCCGTTGGAACCGGGACTAATGCTCACATTAGTCCCGGGCCCCAACACAACTGGGACTAAAGCTCCGGAAGAAAGGCCATTTTTCTACTAGTGAACCATCCAACCACAGGTTGGTTCTTGTTTGATGTCTCTTCAACAACCCTGTCATGCGACATTCCTTATCTGAGGTCCTCTAGTGACTTCGTTTCCTATGTTGGCACTCGCCTACTTTCCCGGTGTTCGCGTCCAAAAATGCCTCGGCGCCACCTTTAGCATCAAATAATCCATGTATTGGACTCGGAGATTGGGTGGGCACATGGCCACATCCAAGATTCTGATGGTAATTGTGAGAACTGATGTACTATCTATATACTGCATAAATGTACCCCTTCGCCCCGAGAGAAACACGCACAAACGATTAGGGTTCCCCGCCTCCCGTCGGTGGCACCACCGATCTGCCTCACTTTTGTGGCCTTGGGGCATGGAGGCGGGGTGGATCCTGGCCCCCTTCGGCGAGAGGGCTCCGTTTTCCTAGTTTTAGGGTTAAGGTTTGGTGGGGTGCGCTCAGGTGGTGGCTGACATAGGTATGCCTAATAGGCATGTTGAATAAGTACCCTGGGTCTGTAGGACAGTATGAAGCCCATGGACTCGAAGCTTTGGAGGCCCAGAAGGTTGAAGGCTTTCGAGTTAGGAAAGTAGAGTTGTAATAGGAAACTTGTATCAATATAGGAAAAGCCCAGTGCGGCTCGACAGATTGTAACCTGTACGACACGGAAAAGCCCTGGCTTCGCCTCCTATATAAAGGGGAAGCCGAGGGAGAAAGAAGGGATCGAAATCATTGTAACCCTAGCCACCGTAATATTGAGTTGAGCACCTTTGTTCGGCCGAACCTTCGAGATCGCCCTCTACTTCTTACGAAACCCTAAGTCTACAATACATAGGCATTGTCGAGTTAATCCCTCGTCAATTGGCGTCGTTCGTGGGGATTGGAGGCTGCAAGGTTCTGATCTCGATGGCATCTTCAACATCATCGTCAACAGCAAGCAACGCGATGGACGGAGGTAAACGAGTTCAACCTGATGCCATCGAGATCAGAACCTTGCAAAGCTATGTTATCTGAAATCCGTCGACTCAAAGAAGCTGGTTTCATTAAAGAGCTACACACTGAGGCCACGTGGGTCGCTAACCTAGTGCTGGTCCCAAAGAAAAACACTGAAGTCCTTCGCATGTGCATCGATTTCACGTGTCTCAACAAACATTATCCAAAGGATCACTTCCCCCTCCGGAGGATCGATCAAATTATTGACTCCACGGTAGGTTCCAAACGTCTTTCCTTCCTGGATGCGTATTCTGGTTACAATCAGATCCGCCTAAAAGAAGAGGATGAAGTCAAAACAACTTTCATAACCCCTTATGGCGTATTCTGCTACAGAACAATGCCTTTCGGGTTAAAAAAACGCAGGAGCTACATATCAGAGGATGATGCAGAAGTGTCTCACCACGCAAATTGGCAAAAACGTCCAAGTATACATTGACGACGTAGTCATCACAACAAAACAGGGGTCATCCCTCATCGATGATCTTCGGAAAACTTTTGACAACCTCGACAAGTTTCGTCTCAAGCTGAACCCGACAGAATGTTCCTTTGGCGTTCCGGCGGGAGAACTCTTCAGATACGTGGTGTCAGCTAGAGGAATCGAGGCCAATCCATAGAAAATACAAGCTATCCTGACGATGAGAAAACCAACCAAGCTTAAAGAGATACATCAGCTAACTGGACGAGTCGCAGCTTTGAGCAGATTCGTCGCAAGGTTGGGAGAAAAAGCGCTGCCCTTTTATGTGCTTATCAAGCAAGGGGAAAAGTTCGAGGGGAACGAGGAAGCATACAAGGCCTTTGAGCATCTGAAGCGTACAATTTTGACACCACCAGTATTGGTGGCGCCACGAGAAAAAGAACCTTTGTTGTTGTTCATTGTGGCCACACGTCAAGTGGTTAGTATGGTTCTCGTGGTAGAGCGAGAAGAAGATGAAAAATTCATGGAGCCCAGCGACCAGTATATTTCCTTAGCGAAGTATTATCACTATCCAAGCAGTGCTACCCGCATTACCAGAAGTTAGCGTATGGAGTCTTCATGTCAGCAAGAAAGCTAAGACATTATTTTTTTGGCACACCCGATAATAGTGGTAAATGAGGCGCCTCTCTCGAACATCTTGAACAATCCAGAAGCCACAAGATGTGTCTCCCTTTGGGGAATCGAACTTTCCCCTCGGGACATCAGATACGAAAAAATGAAAGCAATCAAGTCATAAATTCTGCCGGACTTTGTCGCAGAATGGATGGAACTCCAAAACACAGGACCTCCAGATTTGTCGAGTACCTGGTGCATGAACTTCGATGGGTCCAAGAGATTAGAAGGAGCTGGAGCTGGCGTGCTACTTGTTCACCACCAGGCGACAAAATGAAGTACATACTATGGATTACCTTCCCCAACACATCAAACAATGAAGCAGAATATGAAGCTCTTATCCATGGAATGAAGATGGCAAAAGCATGTGGCGCTACTCACCTCAAATTCTTTCGTGATTCTCAGTTGGTTGCACAATAGGTTATGAACAAGTGTGATGCAATAAATGATAGCATGATAGGATACAAGAACGTATACAATGAACTCGAAAAAACCTTCAATGGTTGCAACGTAAATCATGTGAGCAGACTCAGCAACGACGAAGCCGACGTTTTGGCAAACATCGGGTCACAATGTCTGCCCATACCACCCGTAGTTTCTTGGGAGGAAATCAGCGAGAGATCAACCAAGTCAAAGAAAACGACAGCGCCGAAGCAGCTGAAGAAAAAGGATAAACCCAAGAAAGCCTCATGGGCTACAGTAGTCCCAGAACCACATATTTCAGATGAAGAGGAAGAACCAGAGGAGATCATGATGATACAAATCCCTTGGATGCAAACATACTTGGTATATATCACAAAGAAAGAAATACCCGAAGACCCAATAGAAGCATGAAGAGTTATCCGGCGATCTAAGGCATTCACAGTGGTTAAAGGAGAACTATACAAACGAAGTATATCGGGTGTGCTGCAGAGATGTGTTACACCCGAAGAAGGACGAGTCATATTGAAGGACATACATGAAGGGATATGTGGCCATCACGCAAGCAATCGAGCAATAGCAGCCAAAGCTTTTCGAGCTGGATTTTACTGGTTATCAGCCATAGAGGATGCGAAGGAAATCGTGCGCACTTATGAAGTTTGCCAAAGATTCGCATCTAGACCTCACTCTCCAGCAGCAGAATTAATGCCAATACCTTTGGCGTGGCCTTTTGCTCAATGGGGAATAGATATGGTGGGAAAATTACTTAAGTCTTGGCCCGGAGGACACGTTTATCTGCTTGTAGCAGTTGACAGATTCACCAAGTGGACTGAACCTATACCAGTAACTTCAGCAGATGCAACATCAGCAGTAATCTTCATCAAAGGGATAGTTTTTAGCTTCGGCATCCCTAACAGCATAGTGACGAACAACGACAGCAACTTCACCTCCCGAGAATTCAAGGATTATTGTGAAGGTGTAGGCATCAAACTATAGTTTGCGTCTGTCGCACATCCGCAAACCAACGGCCAAGTCAAAAAAGCAAACGGCCTCATATGCAATGCCATCAAGAAACGCCTGCTGGCACCACTCGAAAAAGCAAGACACGCCTGGGTCAACGAGTTACCCTCCGTGTTATGGAGCTTATGGACAACACCAAATGCAGCAACTCAAGAAACTCCGTTCTTCCTAGTCCATGGTGCCGAAGCAGCGCTCCCGATAGAAATAGAACATAACTCTCCCAGAGTTGTGGAATATAACGAAGAGGCTTCACAAAAGGAACTTGAAGATGATGTCGACGCAATTGATGAAGCAAGAGATGTGGTGCTCTCAAGAGTAAGTGCATATCAGCAGAACCTTAATAACTATCACAATCGACATTTGCGACCCAGATCCTTCGAAGACGGCGATCTAGTTCTTCGACTCAAGCAAGACGGTCATGAGAAGCTGGAATCACCATGGTTGGGGCCATACATCGTTACCAAAGTTATTCCAGGAGGAGCATATCGATTAAAGGATAAGAAGAAAGGCAAAGATGAAGGTAACCAGTGGAACGTTGCATAGTTGCGACGTTTCTACGCTTAGGAGGAAGCCAATATAGTAGCAACCATGTAAACATACATTGTATCTGAACAGCTCGCATGTTTTCAGACGCACTCTTTTCCTTTCAGGGCACCGAGTGGGGCTGAAAGGTGTTTAATGAGGTGGGCTTGCTTTGTTGCAATATAGCGTGGTTGAAATAAAAATAGTGATAACAACTATCTTTATTTTCTTCGCAAGCAACACTCGGGGGCTAGAACCCGCAAAATACAACAAAGCTTAACTCAACGAATTTGGAAAAATATCCGCCTTGGTTTCACCAAGAACCTCGTGAACAAGTAACACTCTTATATCACCCCAAATACTCGGGGGCTAAGAAGAAAGTTACAAGTCAATAGAGAATTATCAGAAGAATTTTCTTTGACTGTCCAACTTTCTCGCATGCCAATATAGTACACGGGAAAATTGTTGTCTATACAAGGACCCAATACTTAAAAAACAAACAAAACATACACACATACATATATAACTTTGCGTTTTGGCTCAAACCTCACGCAGTCAGCAATATAAGGAGTTACTATATCAACCTATCTATATTTTTCCTTGCAGCACACATCTGTTGCATCGAATCATCGTATCGGTATTCTTTGAAGAAAGAGGAGTCTATTTCGAGGAGTTTATCTATCATCTTCTCGGCAACAGACGACACAACCGCATCGTTGTGCCGGCCAGGTTTATTTTCCTCTTCGAGCTCTTGAGGAGAACACCTTCCACGACTTTGTCAAGATCCATCTTCGGGTGATAAATCCTCAGCCAGATCAAGGCAAATTTTGCGTCAGCGACCATCTGAGCCTTCACGAAGTCGTGGATATTGCGTACATCCCTAAACTTGTCCATGAGCTGAGTAAGATTCTCGGGTTGAAGATTACGAGGAAACATGGCGTTGTATAGCATGGCCAAAGTGCTGTTGCAGAAATCAAGAAATTCCCGAGTCTAGGTAGCACGGTCTTGGAATTGAACAATACGGCGATAGAGTGCTTCGTCCACCCAAAAATCAATATTGTTGTCTCTGGCAAGACGAAGAAGGCTATCAACCCATAAGTTGACTCTTTGTTCTTCGGCTGCAATATCCAAGAAAGCGCCTGCGGGACACAAAAGAAAACCAATATAGTAAACGGACAAAGACAGAAAGGCAATGGGGAAGTGATGAGACGATAAAAACGTACCAGCCATATCTTGACTCGCATCAGTCATAAGGTCTAGCATATAATTTTCCTGTTGAACAGAGCAGGAAGCGTTAGAAGTCGCAGTTTTTTCCAGTTTAAGAGATTCTTGCGCCTGACGAAGAGCAGTTTGTTCCCGATCCAAAGATTTCCGCGCTTGTTCCAAAGCAGTCATGTTTTGTTTCTTCATCGATTGAAGTTGTTGTCGCAAATCGGCCATCTCCTTTTTGATCGAGTCAGGACACGACGAAACATCCAAGGAAGCACTTTCAGGTATTTTCGCAGAGTGCGATGCAGGCAGGGGATGTGTCGGAGTATCCAGCCCCGGTATAGTTGTCAAAAATCAACTGGAAGGCAAACAAATTATCGAAAACAATCATTCAGCAAGGCAAATTTTCCATTCATGGCCATAATACATTACATAAAGGAGTTTTTCATAATATATGGCTCATAAGGAGCTTACACAAATGGTCGGGAGCAACAAAAGGTGAAAGTATCTACAAAGAAAAAGGAGTACAAGTTTGTCTACTTGACCTCCATGTGGGCAGTGCTGGCGGAGGCTGAAGACCTTGGATCAAGGATGGCGATGAGTTTCTTCGCGAAGAGTTTGGCATCCTTCACCAGAACCTTCCACTTCTCGTTGTTCAAGCCCCTGATAGTAGCAACTTTAGCCCAGATGACTTTTTAGCCACTGGCCGCCACGAGAGCAAGAGTGCTTTCGACTCTAGTCTTCAAACTTGCTTGGCGATGTGCCAAGGCTGGATCATCTTTTCTATTGAAGCATTTGGCGAGTTGTTCAAACAGCTCAGGCAAGTCAGCCTTTGGGAAAAAGTGCGGGAAGATGTGCTCCAACGCAGTCCGCCCTGACTTCAAGCACTCGCGCGCCAGGGAGCAGTTCAACTCCAGGACGGTGAGAGTATCCAGGAGACGACCTTCATCCAAGTCTTGGTTCCTGGTATAGTGCTCACCAATTTTTTCTGCTAAAGAAAGGAAACATTCTATCAATATAGGTATAACGTCGGCATGAAAACGCAAGTAAAAGGACAGAGAAGGGAGAGGTAATATTACTCGAATCTGGAGGATTGCATCTCGAAGCGCACAATTATGTCATTTTCCCGTTGGACGAGCGTGGCTTCTCTGTCGCTCAAGGCATCTTCGGCGGCTCGAAGTCTTTCTCGAAGATCTTCGACACCAGCAACTTCTTTTTCAGCCTTTTTGCGAGCTTTCTCACTGGCCTTAAGCTTCTTTTCCAAGTCATTGGCGCGCTTCTCGGCAAGGTACAATGCCTCTACAAGGAAGAAGGAATCAAGATATGAGACACACAAAAACGTACAAGGTAGTACGTGCAAGAAACATTTACCCCTTAGTGATTCAGCTTCATCACGGAACCCGATAAAACGGGAGCCTATGTCGACCACCTCCTTCATCAAGGGCTGCAAAATAGTCGACATGCAAAAATATAGTGTATTGAAGGTGGAAAATTTTCGAGTAAATAAAGATTATGACAAGACAAAAAGAGATATATTACATCATCGAGGAGAGGAGTCAACAAACTCCCGGTTGCAATTTCCTATTTACCAGCAGCACCCGTCCTAGACTTTTTCTTCTTTGAGGTTCGGGGGCTGCGTGCTGGAGCCAACGCTTCTGGAGCAACATATGTTGGAGGGGAAGATTAGGGAGCGACATGTAGTTCCTTGGAAAGTACCAGCGTGTGAGATGTGCTCGTGTTTGCTGGCCTAGGAGCTTCGAGTTCCAAGATTTCTTCGTCATCTCTGTCAATTCATCAGCAGTTTCAGTACACGAAAACAAAAATACAAGATAGTTGGAATTCAAATGGAAAAACTTACAAGCTGACATCGCCAGTAGCAGTGAAGGGGTCGAAGTTTTCTTGCTCTTCGGGAGCAGATTCTTCGGCGGCTGGTTCAGACAATTTAGATGCGCCGGAATCTTCTTCGTCAGGGTTTCTCTTCCTCTTGCGCTTTTCTGGAGAAGCCGCAGGAGAAGGAGAATTGGTGTGAGAGGATCCAGAAACTTGTTCTGACTCCAAGATTTTGTCAGAGGAACCCGCACTCTTTTCAGATTCCACAGGTTCGCTCTCGCGAACAGAAGTATCTTGCGAGTCATCAGTAATGATGGCTCGCTCAGATACATCGCCACCTTCAGGAAGTGGAGGAAGAGAAGAAAGAACTTGGTGATCCTGCAGGCAGAAAGAGCAAGTTAACACCATAAAATTATCAGACTTGAAGAAAAAGCAATTACAATTGGAAGAAAAAGTACAACTCGAACAAAAGCACTTACAGTTGGACAGGAGGAAGGAACTTCACTCTTCTTGCTCAAAGAGGTGAAGCGGCGTACTAGTTTTTCCAAATCCTTCAAAGGAAGATCTTCGGAAATCCTATCAGCATCTTCATCACCCGAATATAACCAAAGGGGATTCTTGCGAGCTTGAAGAGGCTGCACTCAAATCCGCAGGAAGTTTGCAGTGATCTGCACACCCGACAGTTCCTCCCCTTCGGTGTTCTGCAGCTCCTGGATACGAGCAACTAGAGACTCGATGGCCGTTTTTCTTCGGTTGTGGCTTCTGCATCCCAGGATTTGCGCCTCTGAATGTCTTCCGAGGAATCCAAAGGAGCAAGGCCATACTCGTGAGCATCCGAGGATTCGTCCTTAACGTCGAGCCATTTCTTGCGCCAGCCTTGGACGGAGTTAGCAAATTTCAAATCAAAATAGCCGGCTTTTGGCCGGACACAAATATAGACACCAACTACATTGTAGATGGTGTTCTTCGAGTTGTTGCGGCGGAGATAGAAAATGCGTTTCCATAGGCCCCAGTGGGGTTGGATGCCTAGGAAGCATTCGCACAAGGTAATGAAGATGGAGATGTGGAGGATAGAGTTGGGGGTCAGCTGATGGAGCTGAATCCCGTAAATAAAGAGAAAACCACGGAGGAATTCATGGACAGGAAAGGATAATCCGCGGATGAGGAAGTCAATGAAGGTTACCCGAAAACCTGTAGGAGGATGAGGAGTACTTTCATCCCCTGGCATCTGCATCACCTCCTTGTTGAACAGGACCAGATTCTTGAGCATGTGGTGGACCTGCAACGAGATCTTGGTTCTCTCCCATCCAGAGATCTTCTCCTTCTCCACGCGTTCACCGGTACCGGGAGCGACGTTCCTGGTAAGCTTGGTCCGTGGATGCATGGTGATGAAGTGGCGGAGCAGAAATGGGAAGAGGAAGATGGGCGCAGGTGGTGCTCAAGGAAGGAGAAAGGTATAGCAATGGCAGGTGTGAATGATTGTGCGGCGTAGCGAAGGGGAAAACTGAGCCCAGGGGTAGGATTTTATAACCTGGAAGATGATGAGGCTCGACCATTGGATGAACGCGGGAAGATTTTGAACCCTACATGTGGTTGCGTGGTAAAAAAAATTATAGTTTATTTTGGACGTGAGGAAGTTACCGCGCACGTGCCGGGAATGTCGGAGGACGTGCAAGCCCCACTTGCGCGACGTGGGGGACGAGCGGAAAATTTGGACCCACAAAATAGTGGTCCACCAGAAGTTGTGTCTTTTTGAGGTGGCCACACATGGTTTTCGTCAGCATCAACGTCATGGTGATAAAAATCTTCGAGTTTCAGAAACAACATATAGTTAGGAGTAAAGTTCGGGAGCTTATGTCCAGCTGCAAGCACCTGTTCATATGCTCGGGGGATACTCTTATCAGAAGTATTGAATATACTTCTGATAAGATGACGTGATGATGATAAAAATACAGTTGGTTGCATAACAGAAGTTTAGCCTACAACCAAGTGCAAACACTCGGCTGTAGCCTCGGGGGCTACTCCCATCAGGAGTGTTGGTCGCGCACCCAATGAAATATAGAAAGGGAAAAGAAAGAGAGACAAATAACAAGACAATATAGAGCTGAAGCCGAATAAGTTTTGCGTACATCTTCGAGTTACATATAACTCATCATGCACTCCCATCGGGAGGTCAAGCTATTATTTAACATGTCAACTCGAAGAAATGAAGAATTCCAATAGCCACACAAAGGCACTCGACAATATATTCTCAGAGCACGTCCGCCGCGATAAAAAATATGAATGCCGTGACTTGAAAAGAGCTCACGAAGGTAAGGGCATCTCCAACGGGGCGACGCAAACGGACGCTGAGCGACCTTTTGCGTTCGCCGGGCCAAAAAATGCGTCTAGCACCACCTCCAGCGGGGCGACGCATTGTGACCGGGCCATCCACGGCGACGCAAACCTGGCCCAAATATGCGCCAGGTTTGCGTCTCCGCGGACGCTGCGCGGTCACGGAAAGTGTCCGCGTTCATTGCATCCGGGCCCGATCGGCAGTGACTAGGTAAGCAAAATATTTCTCCATTACTATTAATTAGCCAATAGGACCATCTTTACAGAGATGGTTAGTCGAGTTAACCTAAAACTACAATGGCAGTACATCCTCGCCGTCGCGTGACCTACCACGGCCTGGGTTATTCGGAGTCGCGCGGCCTACTACTGGCCGCCGGAGGGGCCAGCGCCGTCGTTGAAGCGGGAGCGCTTCACGCACTCCGCGCGCTGCGCATGGCGGTGATCGGACATCTCGTCCTGCCGCCTGCGGCGTTCAAGGGCCTCGGCCAGGGGGAGTCCCACAGGACTCTCCTGGCCATAGAGTTGGCCTCCGCCTCCACCGCCGTCGCCTGGGCCGCCTGGGCCACCGCCTGCAACCCCGCCAGCTGGGCGTGGAAGCGGGCCCTGTCCCTAGCCGCCTCCGCTACCGCTTCGTCCCTGGCGGAGATTGCGCCCGCCAGCTCCCGGTTCTCCTGCTCGACCCGCGCGGGAGAAGGGCCCCTCCGCTGGAGCGAGTCCAGGTCGGAGCACATGTACCCCCGAGCCATGGCGACCGCATAGCTGTGGGCTTCCTCCTCCGCTGCCCAAGCCTGAAGGTGCATGGCGTCCCCAGCCAGGGTATTGAAGGACGCTAGCAGAACCCGATGGTCACCGGCGCACTCGAAGTGGCTTGGTACAACGTCGTCGTCATCGGCGATGTCGTGGATGACGGCGTCCGCTGGTGGGTCCGCCGGAGGGGCCGCCATCGCCGCCCGCGCTTCCGCGAGCGCCGCCCTGGCGTCGGCGAGCTCGGCCCTGGTGTCGGCGATATTCGCCTTGGTCGCCGCGAGGCGCCCTTGCGCGCGCTCTGCCGCCTCCGCCTCCGCAACCTCCGCCTCCGCCACCTCCAGGTCCAGCTGGTCGGCCTGAACCGCGGCGGCGACTAGCTGCTCGTGCTCCTCCGGGTGGGCGTGGCGGCACATCTGAACAACCTGATCCCAGCTAAGGTTGTGCTCGGCCATGGATGGATGCTAGGGTTTAACTTGAGGTGTGCCAGTCACCCCCGCCGGTGTCCAGCAGGTCGTTTCCCGCGCGCGTGAAACGCCGGCGAAACTTGCCAATGTATTGGGCAAGCGCGGGAACGACCGTCATCGCGCGGGAACTGGTAATCGCCGGCGGCAGGCCTCGACAGGACATAAAATGCCATTAACGACCTTGACGATGTCTCCGCTAACAAAATGCGTCCGCACCGCTGGAGGTACCCCCGACACAAACGGTTGCCCTGGGCCACATGGCGTCCGCGGGCCGATGCAAATGGACACAACCGGACATTTCGGATGTTCAAAATGCATCGGCATGTTGGAGATGCCCTAAGACCCCAGGATCCATCCTGTGTGGTGTGGCATCACGCATGAATGCACTCTCCCACTTTATCCGCATCAACAGATGTGAAGAAAAATCCCGACGGACGCGTTGGGTACTCGATAAAATAAGCTGGAGTTCGATTCACGATAAGTCCTGAAGCAGCACGTATCGAATTATGCCAGTATTCCAGGTTAAAGTCCAGGGATGATGTGGGCATTACCCTTCGGGTAAACCGTATTGTGCTACCTCTTGTGGCACAACCAAGGGCCCATGAAGATCATCCATTGACCAAGGTGGGCCGCCATGTCGGTTCCAAAGAAATATACTTGGTGAACAAGGCATGAAGACAAGGAACAAGGAAAGTTTAGACGTAGAACTCTTTGTAACCTAGTCGTACCCGGACAGACCTCTCGAGACCTGGCTCACAATATAAGAGCCAGGAGAGGGTCTACCGAGGGACACACAATCAACTTAGCCATAACCACCGTAGGTCTAGAGCTAGGTCATACGAAGTCTTAGCCTCTCGACGAGATCTTAGTCCAAGCCTTCGGCTGCCCCATTGTAACCCGATATTTTTGATAATCAAGATTAGACAAGCAGAAGTAAGGGTTTTACCTCAGCGAGGGCCCCAAACCTGGGTAAATCTCTCTCCCCGTTTGTTTGGTATCCAATATCTCGTGTCAGCCTGCAGGATTCCGTCAACCCTAAGCCCCAAAAGGTGGGCATTGCCGAGGAGTACCCTCGACAAGGGACTTGAGTTTGAAGTAGGTTTTTGCGGGTTTTCCACGAGAGCAATTAACTGGTACCTGATCCATCAGATGAACCAGCCTCATTTACCATTATCACTGTACAAAATAGACTTTAAGTAAAAATTCAACATGACTCAAAAGTTTTACTAAACAGACGCACGATGGAGATTTTACTCGGTTCTACGATTCAAGAAAAATATCGGGGGCTACTAACATAGGCATGCCTAAGAGGCATGTCGAATAAGTACCCTGGGTCTATAGGAAAGTATGAAGCCCATGGACTCGAAGCTTTGGAGGCCCAGAAGGTTGAAGGCTTTCGAGTTAGGAAAGTAGAGTTGTAATAGGAAACTTGTCTTAATATTGAAAAAGCCCATTGCAGCTCGACAGATTGTAACTTGTACGACACGGAAAAGCCCCGGCTTCGCCTCATATATAAAGGGGAAGCCGAGGGAAAATAAGGGATCAAAATAATTGTAACCCTAGCCACTGTAATATTGAGTTGAGCACCTTTGTTCAGCTAAACCTTCGAGATCTACTTGCCCTCTACTTCTTACGAAACCCTAAGTCTACAATACATAGGCATTGACGAGTTGATCCCTCGTCAGTGGTAGCGGTGCCTTGTCCAATAAAGTCTCCCCGGCTTCAGCCCCATCTCGGCGGCGATGTCGAGAAGCTTGTGGGAGTGTTGTAGTTCTCGAGGACTTCTTCTGGCTGTGGGGATCTCTGGATCGTCAAGGAGCATCATCGACGATTATTCCTTCTTCTTCGTCTCCAGGATGGATGTGGTGTTCTTGACCCGTTCGGCGACTTCATGTCCGCAACCGACAACATCAGGCCGGCTTAGGGAGGAGCGGCGGCGGCGAAGCGCCGTCGACACGGTCCAGAGGTTGAAGACGAAGGGCATCTCAAGGATTTTGATTTAATTTTTCTTTTTGTTGAGGTGCTTTGTACTGTTCGATATTTCTTTTAATATCAGGGTCCTTTTCGCAAAAAAAAACTGATGTACTATCTTTCGTTCTCGCTGACAAGGTATTAACTTGTCAATGCTTACAAGTTGTATACTAGGGTTTCACGGAAAGTAGAGGGCAAGTAGATCTCGAAGGTTTCAGCCAAAAAGGTGCTCGACTATGAAAAACGTTGGTGTATGTTGACCATGATTCGATTTCCTCTTTCTCCCTCGGCCCCTCTTTATATAGGTGGTGGAGCCGAGGATTTCGTATCGTACAAGTTACAATTTTCGGAAGGTTTACACGAGTCCTTCTCGTATTACATCAAGACTTCCTAATATATCTATTTTCCATATCGACGTTTATTGGGCTTCCGAGCTTCAAAAACTTCGGGTCATGGGCCTTCAATTATCCTCGGGTACCTTATTCGGCAGGCCCATTAGGGATGCCTATGTCGAGTAAAATCTCCATTGTAAAAACTATCCATAAGTTCTATATTTTTGCTCGAAGCATTTATATCTTGTACAGGGATAATGGTAAATGGGGCTGGTTCATCTGACGGATCAGGTACCAGTCAACTACTCTTGTGGCAATCCCGCAAAAACCTACTTCAAGATCAAGTCCCTGGACTCGGCCTCGGGATACTGGTATAATTAGACATGTGCCGCTTAAGGTCTTACCATATGCCGAATTCCAGTTAAATTTTATCGAATACCTAACACGTCCGTTAGGATTTTTCTTCGCGTCTGTTGACACGGATAAAGTGGGAGAGCGCATTCGGGTGCGATACCACGCCGCGTAGGATGGATCCTGGGGACTTACCTTCATAAAAAAATTACGGCATTCAGAAATTTTCTCGCGGCGGACGCGTTCTGAGAATATATTGTCGAGTGCCTTTTCCGGCTGTTGGAATGGCGTATTTCTTCGAGTCATGATGACATAATATCGTCCTCCCGATGGGAGTATATTTCGAGTTGTATAGAACTCGAAAATGTGATGATCTCATACTTCGTCTGGTGCGCGACCAGCGCTCCCGATGGGAGTAGCCCCCGAGGCTACGGCCAAGTGCTTGAACTTGGTCGTAGGCTCAACTTGTATTGTTTTCTCGCTATTTTTATCTCTATCTCTCCTTTTTTTACTTTTTACTGCTCCATATTTTTTTCTTCAATTTCATCGGATGCGCGACCAGCGCTCCCGATGGGAGTAGCCCCCGAGGCTGCAACCAAGTGCTTGGACTTGGTTGTAGGCTCAATCTTTGCTATTTTTTCACCAACTTTATCTTGTCTTTCGCCACCTTGTCCTCTTATCAGAAGTATGAAGAAGTACTTCTGATAAGAGTAGCCCCCGAGCATATGAACAAATGCTTGTATTTGATCATGGGCTCTCGAAGTTTCTCTGCCAAAGGACTCGAAATTTTCCTGTCGCTATATTTGATAGAAGTACTCGAGGTTTTCTTTGGAGTGACATCAGTGCTGACGATAGCCACGATTGCTTCCTTGGGAAACCACGGCACCTGTCACTTCGCTGAATCGTGGGCCCAAAATTCTGCACCGTCTCCACGTTGCACAAGTGGGGGACACATGTCCTCCGTAACTTCCGACACGCGCGCAGTAACTCCTGTCCAGTAAGTTCTTGCTGAAAAGATCTTTGTGCCCTTGCGAACACGCGTAAGGCTTAAGATGCATTTCCTTTTCATCCAACGGCGCGACGGATCAGCTCCTCGCTACAAAGCGACCTCTTCTTCTACCTTTTCCCCCTTCGCTGCGCCGCACATCTTCTTCCTCCCTCTGCTTCCGCCATTGCTGCTCCTCCGAACTCTTCGCACCCTCGATTTCTTTCGCTCCTCTGCTCCAACAAAGCGCTCTTCCATGCCGCCGCGCACGAAACTGACCAGGCACATAGCTCCAGGCACCAACGATCCGATGGAGAAGGCTCAGATCTCTGGATGGGAGCGCGCCAAGATCTCCAACTAGGATCAGCGGATGATCAAGAAACTTGGCCTGCTGAAGAAGAAGGACTCGTTGATCTTCGCCGGCGACGAGAGCTACCCGCGTCCTCTCATCGGATACCGGGTAACCTTCATTGACCATCTCATTCGCGGCCTCTCCACCCCTATCCACGAATTCCTTCGTGGTCTTCTCTTTGTTTATGGGAGCCAGCTACACCAACTGACCCCCAACTCTATCCTCCACATCTCGATTTTTATCACTTTATGCGAGTGTTTCCTTGGCACCCATCCTCATTGAGGCCTGTGGAAACGCATCTTCTACATCCGGCGCAACAACTCTCGCAACGTCGTCTACAATGTGGGCGGCGTTTGCATCTGCGTTCGACCCGACGTTGACTACTTCAACGTCAAATTCCCTAACTCCGTCCAAGGGTGGCGCAAGAGATGGTTGTACATCCACGATGAGTATGTTGACTCCCAGGAGTATGGCATTGCTTCATTTGAAGCTGCCGAAGAAATTCTCAGACGCCCATCTTGGGACGCAGAAGCCACTGCCAAAGAAAAGATGGCTACCGATGCTCTGATGAAGCGCATCCACTAGCTCCAGAACACCCGCGGAAAGGAACTCTCGGGTGTCCAGATAACTGCTTACTTCCTTAGGATCAGGGTGCAGCCTCTACAGGCTCGCAAAAACCCCCTTTGGATGTACTCTGCCGAGAGAGATGTTGACCGTTTGTCCAAGGATCTCTCTGTGCAGGACTTGGAGAAACTCGTCCGACGTTTCTCCTCCTTGAGCAAAAAACATGATGTTCCTTCCTCCTGCCGCGTGGAGCCGTACAGCGCCTCCAACGCTCTTCCGAGGTAAGTTTCCGTCCTTCGAGTTGCTTAGCTATTTTGTCGACTACTTTTTTTTTTCTTGGATAATCACCTTTGCCTTGTTTTTGCATTGTATAGGGCCACCAAATTCTTTCTTCTCTCCCCCCCTTCCTGAAGGTGGAGAGGTAGATGAGCGAGCTGTTGTCGCTGATGACTCGCAAGAAACCTCTCGTCCTGAGAGTGAAGTCGCAGGATCTCAAAAATCCGCGGCATCCTCCGAAAAAGAAACTGAGTCAGATCGTACTGTCTCTAACCGCTCCGTCTCTCCTCCTCTCGCCATTCTCCTGGGCGCAAGAGGAAGAGAGATGATGTCGAAGATTCCGGCACCTCCAAGCCTACTGAATCGGCTGCCGAAGAGACTGCACCTGAAGAGGAGGTTGCTTTCGACTCCTACGGTGATGCTAGCGCCGTTAGCTCGTAAGTTTCCTTTCTATTTTGTTTTTGGCTAACTCCTTTGTCTTCGGAATGCTCATTTTTCTATATTGACAGATCCGAAGAAGAAGAAAAAGAAGAACCTGCAATTCCTGGTACGGCTCCAACGAGCACGTCTAATACCATGGTTCTTTCTGAAGAGCACCGTGCTGCCGAGGAATCTTCACCTCCCCCTCAACAAAATGTGGAAGCGTCGACTCCTACCGCCACCCCCCGAGCCCCCGAGCCGAAGAAAGCAAGGATTAGAGCTGGCGATAGTCATGAGATTATTGCGGGGAGTTCCTCGACTCCTTCTTTGGATGGTGTAAGTTCTTTCTTTCTCGCTGTTTTTGTATTACTTTTCTAGTTTCCTCTTGCCGTCGAATTTTGCCTTTTCTGGATTTGCCTCCTGATTTATACTTTTTACAGCCTCTGATGAAGCATCTCATCAACATTGGAACCCGATTTATTGGGTTTCGTGATGAAGCCAAAGATTTGAGAGGTAAAACCTGCTGCATCTTTTTGTGACCTGATTTCTTCGCCTACCTCCTTCTTTCGACTTCTGATTATTGGTCTTTGCTTCCTGGCTATTTTTCCAGAGGCGCTCCGCCAGGCCAAAAAATGAGCTGACGATCTTGCGGCTAAGCTGGAGCTTAGCGAAAAGGCTCGCACGAAGGCCAAAAAAGAGGCTACACGATGCCAAGAATGCTTTGAGCGACAAGATTTCTCAACAAATCGCGCGTGAGAATGCTATCATAGATCAGCTCGACTCCCAGAATTGGAGATTTGTTAGTATGTTTTTTCTTTCGCCTGTCTTTATTTCTATCTTGGCTTGCTCCCCAAGTATTTATGATCTCGTAATTTATTCCAGCAGGAAAGATGGGTGAAGATTTCACCTTGCACGAGGGTGTTGAGGATCGTCTTCTCGACACTCTTTCAATCCTTGAGTTACACGGCGATCTAGCGCGCACCAATATTTCCGATGCGCGTGCCGCATTTACGCGACTATTTCACCACTTCTTTCCCAAAGACACACAGCCTACCATTTTCTCTGAGCTTGTCCACCGCTTCCTAGGTAAGGAAGATCCGGCCTTGGCTTATCGACAGGAGAACTTGAAGGTCGGTGTTGAGGGAACCATCGCCCTGGTGGCCGACAGTCAGCAAGACATCGACTGGGCAAAGGCTGGCAGCCCCTCAGGAATGAACAAGGACAAGTGGAAAACTTTGGTGAAGGCTGCCAAGCCCTTGTCGAAGAAAATCATCGCCTTCCTGAACCCGAAACCCGCTGCATCTACTAGCTCTGCCAGGACGGAGGTCAAGTAGACCAACCTGTCCCTATGTTTTTTCTTTTTCCTTTTGTAGTTGTCGCTGTCTTTGTGTTTTGCGACTGTCTCTGTTGATTCACTAGGAATCAAACTTTTGGAAGGGACCCCAATTGTGTAAATATTTCCAATATTAATGAAAAGTGATCCTTGCTGAATGATTGATGCCGATATTTCTTTCTTCCAGTTCATATTTGATAACTATACTGAGGCTGCCGGTCCTTCCCCTGCTTCACCTGCCGCGTCTCGCTCTACACGGATGCCTGCTGATGTTTTCTTGGATGATTCTTCATGTGCTGACTCAACTCAGCAGGAGCTAGCCGATCTTCGACGGCAACTTCAGGCCATGAAGAAACAAGCTATCACTATCATGGAACAATCCCGCAAATCCTCTGATCGTGAGAGAACTGCTCTTCGACAAGCGCAAGAGGCTCTGGAGTTGAAGGAAACTGCGGTAGCTGATGCATTGCGGGCTGCCACTCGTGAGGACTACATGCTAACCCTTATAACTGAAACAAGTCAGGATATGGTGGGTGTGTGAAATTTTTTCGTCCTTCCTTTTCTCTGTGATTCTTCATACTTCTCCTTACCCCTTTCTATTGCTTTTTCTTTACATAGGTTCCTTCCTGGACGTTACTGCCGAAGAACAACGTGTTGATGCGCGAGTTGAGATTCTTCTTCGACTTGCCCAACAAAACAACATTGACTTTTGGGCTGATGCTGACCGCACTCGCCGAATTGTGCTATTTCAAGACCGCGCAACCCAGGTTCGAGATTTTCTTGACTTCTGCACTAGTACGCTGGCCATGGTGTACAACGCTATGTTTCCTCGGAATCCTCAACCTTCAATGCTTCTTGAGTTGATGAAGAAGTTCAGGAGCAAGCATCAAATTCATGACTTTGTGAAAATTCAGCTGATGGCTGGCGCCAGGTTTGCTTTGATCTGGTTGAAGATTTGTCATGCGAAACTTGATCTCCACAAAGTTATCGATGTTTGCCACTCCAAGTTAAAGCAAAGGAGAAAAAACGTCGACAAGCTTAATGATGCGGTGACGCCCATTGCTGAAAAGATGGTTGAAGAGCTTCTAAGGGTGGACGCTGCTTTCTTCCAAGAATATCATTACGCGGATGCCCTGGATGCTCCGACTGAGGGTGAAAGAATCACCATAGATGATTTGCTATAGATATTCATCTTCATTTCCTTCTATTGTCCTTGATTTGAGCCAGAATGTAAAGTTTGTATATTGCGGGTCATACATACTATAAACATTATTGCGAGACTCCTGTATAGCCAAGGCAAGTTTATATGTATTTTGTTTTCTTCTAGCCCCCGAGTGTCCTCGTCTATGTTGTTTTAATCGCGAGGTTTTTTAACCAAGGCGAGTATTTTTGAGCTATATTGTGAGTCAAATATATCTTGCGAATTATTCGGGTACAAGCCCCCGATCCTATATTGCGAGAGTCGAATATATCTTGCGAATTTTTCGGATAAGAGCCCCCGAGCCTTGCAAGAAAAAGATATGCCATCATTATTTTTATTATATTGCAGCATCGCAAGCCCGCCTCATTAAAAACCTTCCAGCCCCACTTGGTGCCCTGAAATGAAAAGAGTGCGTCTGAAAACTTGCGAGCTCTTCAGTACAATGTATGTTTATAGAGTCGACTATATTGTTTTCTACGCGTAAAACCGCCGAAGTTGTGCCACGTTCCATGGGTTTGGCTCGTCCTTCCCTGATTTTTTGTCCTTCAATCTGTATGCTCCTCCTGGAATTACTTCAGTAATGATGTATGGCCCTTCCCTTGAGGACTCGAATTTTTCATGGCTATCTTGTGTGAGTCGACGCACGAGATTGCCAACTTGAAAAGATCTGGGTCGCAAACGTCGGCTGTGATAGTTTTTGAGATTCTGCTGATACGTGGTTACTCTTGACAATACTTCGTTCCTTTCTTCGTCAAGTGCGTCGAGGTTTCTTCATCATATTCTGCGACTCTTGGAGAATTATGCTCTATCTCTATCGGAAGTACCGCCTCAGCTCCATGGACCAAGAAGAACGGAGTTTCTTGGGTTGCTGTATTGGGTGTTGTTCGGATGCTCCATAACACGTGGGGCAACTCATCGATCCAATTGTGCAACGCTTTTTCCAGTGGTGTTATCAGCCGCTTCTTGATGCCGTTGCAGATGACCCCGTTTGCTTTCTCGACTTGGCCGTTGGTCTGCGGATGCGCCACCGATGCGAAGTGTAGTTTGATGCATACTTTGGCGCAATATGCCTTGAACTCTCGAGAGGTAAAGTTGCTGCCATTGTCCGCGACTATGCTGTTGGGGACGCCAAACCGAAAAACTATTCCCTTCACAAAGTTCACCGCTGATGCTGCGTCTGCCGAAGTTACTGGCACTGCCTCTATCCACTTGGTGAATTTGTCGACAGCTACAAGTAAATACACGTGTCCTCCTGGCCAGGACTTGTGTAATTTCCCCACCATATCGAGTCCCCATTGCGCAAAAGGCCACGCCAATGGTATTGGCTTCAGTTCTGCTGCCGGAGAATGAGGTTTAGCTGCGAATCTTTGACACGCGTTGCACGTGCGCACTATATTTTTTGCATCTTCTATTGCTGTGAGCCAATAAAATCCTGCTCGAAAAGCCTTGGCTGCTATTGCTCGACTGCTTGCGTGGTGGCCGCATATTCCTCCGTGTATATCCTTTAGTATAACTTGCCCTTCTTCGGGTGTGATGCATCTCTGCAACACTCCCGAGATACTTTGTTTGTATAGTTCTCCCTTAACCATGGTGAACGCCTTGGATCTCCGGATAACCCGCCGTGCTTCTACCGGATCTTCGGGTATCTCCTTTCTTGTGATATATGCTATGTAAACTTGCATCCATGGAACCTGTATCATCATAACTTCTTCTGATTCCTCTTCCTCTTCCAATGTATTTGCCTCTTGGACCTCTGGAGCCCCCGAGCCTTCTTTGGCCTTTTCTTTTTTTCTTCGGCTGCTTCGGTGCTTTCTTTGCCTTGGTTGATCTTTCGCTTATTTCCTCCCAGAAGACTCCAGGTGGTATTGGCAATCATTGCGAGCCGATGTTTGCCAGAACATCGGCTTCATCGTTGCTAAGCCTGCTGATATGATTAACTTCACAGCCATCGAAGAGTTTCTCGAGTTCATTGTACACCTCCTTGTATGCTATCATGCTATCGTTGACTGCGTCGCACTTGTTCATCACCTGTTGAGCCACCAGCTGCGAGTCGCCGAATTTTTTTAATCGAGTTGCACCGCACGCCTTTGCCATCTTTATCCCGTGTACGAGGGCTTCATATTCTGCCTCGTTATTAGACGCATTGGGAAACGTCATCCGCAACACGTATTTCATTTTATCGCCTTGAGGTGATACAAGTATTACGCCTGCTCCAGCTCCTTCCAATCTCTTGGACCCGTCAAAGTTCATGTGCCAGGTTCTCGACAAATCTGGGGGTCCCGTATTTTGTAGCTCCATCCATTCTGCGACAAAGTCCGGCAGTATTTGCGACTTGATCGCCTTTCTTTTTTCATACGTGATGTCCCGAGGGGAGAGCTCAATTCCCCAAAGGGAGACACGTCCTGTAGCTTCGGGATTGTTCAAGATGTTTGTCAACACCCGGATTTTTAAGTCCAGATGCCTATTATGTCATTCATCGCAATCCCAGGAATATTGTTGTTGCGAGGCATAATAGTCGAATATCATAGTCATCATTCATTACCAACCATATTGTCTTACAAATTCAGATCACATGATCCATATTACACAAATAGTTGATCTATTGATCAACGACCAAACACAAGTTCATAGCGGAAGCGTAAATAGAAATGGACTCTCTAGTCCAAAGGCCAACGCTTGACGTCGGAAGACTCCTAGTTGTCATAGGCATCCTGCTGGTCATCTCCTTGGTAGTTCTGTCCATCTTCATACTCTGGCCATTTGAATAGCCAGGGACACAGCCGTGAGTACTTTAAGTACTCGCAAACTAACATTAGTGTAAGTGCGAACAATTCTAGTAAGGGGGTGCTAAGCTCTAGTTTAATTTTCATCAAGCCAAAATTAGTTCATAAGTATTTGAAAGAAGACTTATTCAAGTGCTAACTAACCCAAGTGGGAACATTAGTGTCATTCCTACAACTCAATTGTGATTCAACCACAAGTCACCGTTCACCATTTACTTCACCCACATTTTTCAAGAATCTGATACCGGGAACTGTATGGCCTTTCCAACCGTCCGTAACCGTGGACACGGCTATTCGAATAGGTTTACACTCTGCAGAGGTTGCACACTTGTGCCACAACATTTGATTACATCCGTCAGGGATAACCCTGAATCATCGTAACTCAGTACGCGGATCATCAACCATAACCTTTCACTTACATACCCTAGTATGAGCACCTCTCCCCATGAGCTTGGCCTCCCAGTGAAGACCAACTGTCAACCTGGGAACTGCACAGGGCTTGGCCGTACAATTCACCTCAATTCACATCATTTCTCAACAACGGAGGCAGCCTCGGCATAACCCCTATGATGCTTGTTCAGAGGGAACCCATACTAAGATGTATAAATTTCCAGTTAAGCCCTACCCATAATCAGGTAATGTGGGGGTACTCAAAAATTGGAAAGGTATCGCATCCAAACCAATATCAGTTTTATCAAAAATCACCATCTTCTCTTGGTCATATTCACCTTCAAAAATCATTCAATGGAATGACTCATCATTCCAAGGTTTCAAATTCAAAAACAAGTCACATGTTCCCCACTAGAGTAGTCAAATTTTATTTGTTGGCACTAGCAACTAGTCTTGAGGAGTGCTACTTAACTCTTAAGCTTCTTAGGCTAAGTTTGATACTCTTGTTCTACTCTATACTTAGACCAAAGTTAACTATAAAAGTAGGCTTTAAATAAATCAAGTAAAAACTTGCAATGTAAAACTTGGGATGGGAAAATACACATAAGGTAAAGTGGAGTGGTGCCTTGCTCATGAGAGCTTTGCACTTGCAAGAATATTAGCTTGCCTTGGTAGTGGTCAAAGTTCTCCTCTTCCTCCTCTTGGTAGAATCCTTCCTCTTCCTGGTATTCTCCGGTGCTAGCGTCTAGATTCGAATACGAGGTATAATCACTCAACCAGGCTCAATAGCTATATTAAGCACAACATCACTTCACACAAACTATTCTAAGCACACACTTAAAACAATTAGGTGCATTGGTTTTCTTTACTTAGGAAAAATAATTTCCTCTCATTACAAATGTAAATGATAGTTTCCCTTTTGTGTTGGAGGAAAATAATTTCCTCTCCTCAAATAATCGTTCATGAAATCATGTTGACCTAAGTCAACCATTCATCATCATCATTTGAGAAAATGATTTAAATGAGGTAGACCACCTCATACCGTTTAATAATTCTACAAATGATTTAAATCTCCAAGTATTTCATACAAGGGTATTTGACCAGGGGTCCAAACATCATATGAAATCATTTGGGACAAGATTTAAATGAAGTAAAAAAAAACTTCATAAGATTTGCATACTAGTTTTGGACAATATCTACTAACCAAACTAGCCATATAGTCCTTTATTTCAACTAGGGCATGATCATGCAAAGTGACCACACCATATTTTTGCAGAAACAATTAGGTTAAGTGAAAAGTGAGCTATGAGAGTTGGAATTAACTAAATATCATTTTTGGTTGATTTTTAAGATTTAAATGAATGTGAACAAGTCCCTGCCTTCTTCTTTTTACCATTTTATTTCTACAACAGATCTCAAGGTGAGACCAGTGGCATGTTGTAGAACTTTTCACTAGCTTTCCAACAATATGAAAATTGTTAAATTTGGCCAAGCGAAACAGAATCTATGAATTTTCAAAGTTGGAGCCAGTATTGAAATTGAATTGAATTGATTTAAACTAAATTTGAATTAACGGGCTGGCGGGAAACTGGTTTGGGCCGAATCCATTCAAACAGAGAGAAAACGGCCCAGTAACGCATCTCGTGCGAGTGGGCCGCCTGACAGAGTGGGGGCCACTCGTCAGCGAGTTAAAAACCCGAATCGGTATGGATTAACTAGAGGCGTTGGATTACAACGAGATCGGACGGTGCCAGTGCATCGTCTTCTCCGGCGAGAGGGAGCTACGGGCGCGGCGAGCCTCGGGGGTCGGAGGGCTAACCGTGGGTCCGGCGAGCGGCGGCGATGTTCCGTTCGAGGTTGTCGATGAAGGGGAAGAAGCCTGTAGCAGTGGCGAAGCTCGAGGTGGCCTGGATCGATGTCGATTTCACCAGGGCTTCCGCGGCTCCGATCGCTCGATTGGCGCTGCTCCGGCTTCGATTCGATGGGTGGAGTGGTGGTGGAGAATCAGGGATGGGAGGAGAGGATGGTGTGGTGCTCAGATTGCTCAGGGGAGGCCTCTATTTATAGAGAAGCTTGGGTGCTGCGGGGCAGAGTGAGGGTCGACATGCTCGCGGCGATTCCGGCGAGTGTTGGGGCTAGGCGAGGGTGCAGCAGGGTTCTCCTCGTCCAGGCGAAGCGTTTGGTGGCGACAGCGCGGTCGGGCGGCGTCTGGTTTGGTCGCATTGCTTCCGTGTCGGGCGCGTCTACGGCGAAACAGGGTCGTCTTCGCCGGCGGCGGCGGGCACGGGTTGGCTTGGCGAGCGTGTCTGGCGGGCTTGCGGTGGCACGGCGATGCTCAACCCGCAGCGAGGGGGTCCAGGGCGTGCGTGTGCTGGCGAGACGGCGCGTGGCCAGAGGGTGTCCATGGCGTGCGCTGCTGCGACGTCCTCGGCATCCCGGGCGATTTTGGGCGCGCGAAATCCGGCGAGCTTCTGCGTCTTCCTCGACATTGGCGGCCATAGGGTGAGGTAGGGAGGCGAGGTGGAGGGTTTGGACACCAGGGCCAGTGGTGTAGAGGAAGGAGAGAAGAGGGGGTGCGGCATGGTGGTGACATGGCTGGCATGGCCATGCCATGCAAGCTATGCTTGCCCTCCTAGGGTTTCTATGCAGGGGTGAGGTTGAGAGGGGACCAGGGGACAGGTAGGGCACCAATGGTGGAGTAGGGTTAGGCCAACACTATTTAGAATAGTGTTTTGGATTTAATCCATATTTGCAAAATGCAAAAATTGCCCAAATTTGGTTGAGTTCAAAAGGTTGCACAATTTGAAAGTGGTGGGTTAGGTTGAGTTGTAAATGACCAGAGACAACCATGTGTGGTGGTGGAATTTTAAAAATCAAAGAAATGCAAAATTTTGACAAAGTGAGATTGTTGCTCATATTAAAAAGTCTCAACTTTGCATGAGCATAGTTTTTTTATCCAAGATGAATTTGGCATGATGGTCTTTACCAAAGTTGTTCACCTTGATGTGCTCTTGGAGGTGGTGCAAAGAATTGGGAAAGTTTAGTTTGAAAAACTTGAAATCCAGGGGCTCAAGTGGTGATCAGATTGCAAATGGCAGAAATGGCCATTATTTCATGTGATCACCAATTGAGTTGGGGTTTTATTTAATTTGTGTTTCTTTGATTCCAAAAGTGGTAATAAGTGTTTAGTAACATAAAACAACTAATGGTGAAAGTCAATTTGGTCTAGGGTAAAGATTTTCAAAAATGGCATAAGCCATATGTGAGTGTTTTTAGGGTTTTCTTATTTGATTTCTTTCTCTTTTTATTTTATTTGGTTGGTGATCTTCACTTGATCACATTAGGGTTTTAGGGTTTATCTCATAAGCACAATAGCAATCATCATGGCATAACACTCAAATGCACAAGTCCTATGCATGGCACTATATGCAATTTAAAAGTTTTTGTTGGTTTGAAATTTTGATCTCTGGAAATTCTTCTTCTCTCTTTTATTGAAATTTGGGATGTTACAAACCCTTCCCCCTTACAAAAGATCTCGTCCCGAGATCTAAAAGAAAGTTAGGTACTAAAGAGATCTGGGTACTCCTTCTTCATGAAGTCTTCGCGTTCCCAAGTGGCTTCTTCTTCAGTATGGTTGCTCCACTGAATCTTCAGGAACTTGATGCTTCGAGTGCGGGTGGTTCGGTAAGCTTCCTCCAGTATACGAATTGGCACTTCGCGGTACGTCAAATCCTTGTTGATGTCCACTGATCGGTGATCGATGTTCTTGAACATTTCCGTATTCTCGGGGACTTCCAGGCACTTCCGAAGGAGTGAGATGTGAAACACATCATGCACCGCCGACATTTCTTCCGGTAGCTCCAGTTGATAAGATACTTCGCCTCGGCGACTGTAACATCCCAAGATTTCAATAAAAAGAGAGAAGAAGAATTCCCGAGATTCAAAATTCAGAACCAACAAAAACTTTTAATTGCATCTAGTGCCATGCATAGGACTTGTGCATTTGAGTGTTATGACATGATGTTTGCTTTTGTGCTTATAAGATAAACCCTAAAACCCTAAAGTGATCAAGTGAAGATCACAAACCAAATAAAATAAAAAGAGAAAGAAATCAAATAAGAAAACCCTAAAAAAAAACCCTCACATATGGCTTCTGCCATTTTTGCAAAACTTTACCCTAGACCAAATTGGCCTTCACCATTAGTGGGATTATGTTACTAAACACTTTTCAACACCTTTAGAATCCAACCAAAGCAAATCAAATCAAATTTGAGATCAAATAGTGCTCACATGCACTAATGGTCAAATTTGACAATTCTATTCTGGTCCCTACTTTGAGCCCTTATATTTCAAGTTTTTCAAACTAAACTTTTCCAATTCTTTGCACCTCATCCAAGACAACATCAAGGTGAACCAAATGGTGAAGATCAACCTTCCAAAACCATTCTTAAATTCTTATTCTCATCAAGCAAAGTTGGGACTTTTTAACAATTTCAACATTACCCCACTTTGCAAATTTGCAATTCTTTGATTTTTAAAATTCCACCACCACACTTGTTTGTCTCTGGCCATTTGCAACTCAACCAAACCCACCACTTTCAATTTTTGAATCCACTTGAGCTCAACCAATTTTGGCAAAATTTGCAATTTTCAAATATGGAACAAATCCAAAACACTATTCTGCATAGTGTTGGCCAACCCTACCTGCCCCAATCCACTCTACCTGGTCCCCTTGTCCCCTCTCTCTTCCCTGATCAGCTTGGAACCCTAGGGAGAGGAGCTAGCAAGCCATGGGCATGGCCATGCCGGCCCCATGCCACATGTCGAGCAACCCCTCCCTTTCTTCTTCTTTGGCCACGGCCACCATGCCACACGACGCCACCTCACCTCCCTACCACCGCCTATGCACGCCATTGCCACGGACGACGCCGACCATCGCCGGAGATCGCGCGCCCAAAATCGCCCAGCATGCCGCTCGCGTCGCAGCGTGCGCGCCATGGACGCCCACTGGCCACCTGTCGCCTCGCCACCCTGCGCCTCGCCTTGTCCCCCTCTCGACGGGTTGAGCTTCACCGCACGACCACGAAGCCGCCAGACACGCTCTCGACCGTGACCCATGACCGCCGCCGCCGGAGACGAGGACGACAACCCGCCGCGGACACCGCCAGACACGGAAGCAACGCGACCAAACCAGACGCCGCCCGACCGCGCTGTCGCCGCCAATCGCTTCGCCAGGAACCGCTGAACAGTCCTGCGCCATCGCCTAGCTCGCTAGCCCGCCGGAACGCCCGCGTCCATGTCGACCTCGCCGCACCCTCGCAGACCCCCCTCGCCATTATAAATAGAAGCCGCCCCTCTTCGATTTCTTCACAGCACCACACTCCCCTCTCCTCCCTCGATCTCCTCGACCACTCCCCCTTCTCGATTCACCACCGTAGCTCGCCAATTTCGTCGCCGAAGCCCGCCAGTACCTCATCTCGCCGCCGTCGATTGGAGCCGCCCCTGGAGCTGCCGCCGGTACCAGGAGCCTCGCCGTCGACTACACCTTCCTCGCGCACACTGCCAACCACCGCGGGAGCCCTGGTTAGCCCTCCGACCCCCTACCCTCGCTGCGTCAGTGAGGTTATCTCGCCGGCGACGACGATGACCATCGGCCGTTGGATCCTCTTCTAATCCAACGCGCCACGTCGCTCGTACCGTTTCGGGTTTGATAAGCCACTGACGGGTGGAGCCCACCCGTCAGGCAGCCCACGCGTGCGTGGACGCTTAGTGGGCTGGGCTTTGTCCGTTTAAATGATTTGGGCCCGTTTAGTTTCCCGCCGGCCCTTTTATTCAAATTCGAAATTTTCCAGTTTCCATTTAAATTCAATACTGGCCCTGACTTTGAAATTCAATAAAATCTGTTTGGCTTGGCCAAATTTAGCAAACTTTATGTTGTTGGAAAGCTACTGAAAGGATCTACAACTTGCCACTGGTCTCACTGTGAGATCTGTTGTAGAAATAATGTGACAAAAAGAACAAGTCAGGGACTTTTGCACATTCAAATAAATCTTAAAAATCAACCAAAAATGATATTGAGTTGATTTCAACTCTCATATCTCACATTTAACTTACACTAATTGTTTCTGCAAAAATATGGTGTGGTCACTTTGAGTGATCATGGCCTAGTTTAAATAAAGGACTATATGGCTAGTTTGGTCAATTAATATTGTCCAAAACTATTATGCAAATCTTATGAAGTGTTTTACTTCATTTAAATCTTGTCCCAAGTATTTTCATATGAAGTTTGGACCACTGGTCCAAATACTCTCACATGAAATACTTGGTGATATTAAATCATTTGTAGAATTGTTAAATTGTATGAGGTAATCTACCTCATTTAAATTATTTTCTCAAATGATGATGATGAATGGTTGACTTAGGTCAACATGATTTCATGTATGATTGTTTGAGAAGTTAAATCTTAAGAAGGTTCAATGAGAGGAAATTATTTCCTCCAACACTAAAGGGAAACTATCATTTACATATGTAATGAGAGGAAATTATTTTTCCTCAAAGAAGAAAACCAATGCACCTACTGATGTACATGTGTGATTAGAATAGTTGTGTGAATTCATGTGATGCTTAGTATAGCCCTTGAACTTGGTTGAGTGATTATATCTCGTACTCAAATTTAGACGCTAGCACCGGGGAATACCAGGAAGAGGAAGGATTCTACCAAGAGGAGGAAGAGAACTTTGACCACTACCAAGGCAAGCTAATACTCTTGCAAAGTGCAAAGCTCTATCAGAGCAAGGCATCCTTCCCTATTACTTATGCTTCATGATCCATTTTCCCATGTTTTATCCTTACAAGCTTTGGCTTTGTTTACTTAAAGCTTACTTTTATAGTTAACTTTGGTCTAAGTTTAGAGTAGTACAAGAGTATCAAACTTAGCCTAAGAAGAGCTACAATTTAGTTAACACCCCTCATGACTAGTTGCTAGTGCTAACAAATAAAATTGACTACTCTAGATGGGAACTGTGAAAGGAGTTTGAAAACCTTAGAATGATGAGTCATTCTATTGAAAGTTTTGAAGGTGAATATGACCACTGAATGGCAAGGTGAATTTGACAAAAACTGATGGTTGGGTTCGGATGCGATACCATTCCAATTTGTGCGTACCCCCACAATACCTGATTATGGGTAGGGCTTAACTGGAAATTTATGCATCTTAGTATGGGTTCCCTCTAAACAAGCATCATAGGGGTTATGCCGAGGCTGCCTCCGTTAAAAGTGGAATGATGTGAAATGAGGTGAATGTCCGGCCCAAGCCCTGTGCAGTTCCCAGGCTGACGGTTGTCTTCACTGGGAGGCCAAGCTCATGGGGAGAGGTGCCTATACTAGGGTATGTAAGTGAAAGGTTATGGTTGATGATCCGCATACGAAGTATGATTATTCAGGGCAATCCCTGACGGATGTAATCAAATGTTGTGGCACAAGAGTACAACCTCTGCAGAGTGTAAACCTATTCGAATAGCCGCGTCCACGGTTAAGGACGGTTGGAAAGGCCATACTGTTCCGTCATCAGAACTTACCAAAAAGGTTACATGTGACTGGTGACTAGTGAATTTGACCTGAATCACCACAGAGTGGTGGGAATGACACTAATGTTCCCACCTGAGTTAGTTAGCAATTGAAGAGTCTTTACTAAAGGTTTATGAAATAAAATTGGCTTTATGCAAATAAACGTAGAGCTTAACACCCCTTCATAAGGTTGATAGTACTTACACTAGTTTTAGTTTGCGAGTACTTTGAAGTACTCACGGCTGTGTCCCTGGCTATTCCCATGGCCAGAGTATGATGATGAACAGAACTACCAAGGTGATGACCAGCAGGACGCCTACGACAACTAGGAGTCTTCCGACGTCAAGCGTTGGCCTGTGGACTAGAGAGTCCCCTTTTATTTACGCTTCCGCTATGAACTGTGTTCGTTGATCAATAGATCAACTATTTGTGTAATATGGATCATGTGATCTAAATTTGTAAGACAAGTATGGTGTGTAATGAATGATGACTTATGATATGCGACTGTTATGTCTCGCAACAACAATATTCCTGGGATTGCGATGAATGACATAATAGGCATCTGGACTTAAAAATCCGGGTGTTGACAAGTTGGTATCAGAGCCATTGTTTGACCTTAGGAGACCCTTGTTAGAATGGACGTTCAGAAAAACTTAGCTTCAAAAACAAATGAAGTGAATATGTCTAGCAAAAATTATTCACTCTCTCCTCTTCGAGATCTTTTCAAAAGAATAAGTCATGGTCTTCCTTATAAATCTACATAAAATTTTGACACACTGGTTCACTTCTCTAACTTACTCATCCAATTCACTTTCAGATGGAGCCGAACGACACCAAGTTTTACCAGCTGGGGAATGGTGGGAGCCTGATCTTCGAGAGGGACTTAGAGGCCCTATCTGAGTTTCTTGGACGCCCGCACCCGGAGTTTCACGGTGTAGAAGTCAACGACTAGCCCGGAGGGGAACTTCAGTGGATTATCACCGCTGATCTGAGGGGCAAGATGGAGCCTCCTACCTCTGAGAGGATCCTCTTTTCCTTCAGGGAAAGCAACTGGCTGGATGGACTCGCTCGTGCTCTTCAGGAAGCACTTGCCCGTCTGTGCGGGCAGAATGTGGTGGCAATCCAAGGCCATCGCTTCGCTCACCTTGCGAGGCATGACGCCATTGGAGGACCCATGGACCTGCAGTCACACCCCGAGCTGAGGCATCACGTGGAGCATCTGGACTTTATGCTGCACGAGACCCAGAAGGAGTTGGACAACGCACGTGTCTACGCCAACCAGACTCACCTCCACCTAGCTGAGCATGCCGATGCTATCAAGATGCTTGCAAAGGACCGCAAGTCACTCCGCCAGCAGCGTGCCAAGAAGGACGCTACCATTGCGCGCCTCCGCGCAAAAATAGCATCCTTGGAGGCCACTGTTCAGACCCAAGAGGACCAGCTGAGGGAGATGGAAGAAGAAGGTGAAGACATTCAGGGAGGAGAAGCCTTCCTGAGTGATGATGACGACTTCGAGGAAGACGAGGACACTGATGTTGAGGACTACGAGTTTATGGATGCCGGAGAAGATGACTTCATCCCGATCGATGTGGATGATGAGTAGTTGCACTTGATCACTTGTGTAGGTGTGAGTTTGTATCCCGTCCTTTGTATCGTAGCGCGAGTAAATGGTTCTTAAAACCATGGGTGGGTTGGCTTGTAAAATGTGACGTTTGAATGAATGAATGTGTGTTTGTGTTAACATCAAAAGAACTCAAGTTTTAAATCTTTAAACTTACCCAAAATAAGCCATAGACAATTCCCTCTTATCTCATGATCCATTTCAATGTTCAGATGGCCCCTCCGACTCGCGGTGCAAATCAGGATGCCATGATGCAACTACTGCAGACCTTGATGGCAGACAGAGAAGCTGAAAGAGCTGAAAGACAGGCCAATCTTGCTGCACTGCAACAACTAGCCAACATCAACCAAGGACATGGAAACCATGATCACCCTGGGTCAAAACTCAAGAACTTTCAAAACACCAACCCCCCCGTTTTTAGTAAGACGGAAGAGCCACTCGATGCAGATGACTGGCTCCAGACCATGGAGAACAACCTAGAAGTGGCAGGAGTTGAAGCCGCCGAGAAGGTACTGTTTGCAACCCATTACCTAGCAGGACCAGCCAGAGCTTGGTGGACAAGCACCCGTGCCATGAATGCAGGATGATAATGACTTGGGAAGATTTCAAGCTCAAGTTCAGCAAGTATCACGTGCCCCCGGGTCTAATCAAGAAGATGAGGGATGAGTTCAGGGAACTTAAACAAGGAAGGATGTCTGTGATAGAATACCGCGACAGGTTCCTCACACTGTCAAGGTATGCCCCCGATGAGACCGACACCACTGAGAAGAGGAAGGAAAGATTTCTGAATGGACTGCATGATGAGATGCAGACTGTGCTGGTCAACATTCCCTTTGCCGACCTTGAAGCCCTAGTAGACTCCGCCATCCAGATGGAGGGCAAGCTCCATCAAGCCAATGAGAACCGCAAACGCCGCATGATGCACCAAAGTGGGCCCAGCCACACTCAGAAGTATCGCCCCAGCTCAAGCGGGGGTTTCACCCCCAGAAACAACAACAAGCCACAAATGCAGAATTCACGTCCGGGTTTTCAGAACCGGAGTGGAGGAAACCCCAGGCCAGGAGGCCACCACAACAACAGCAACTACAACAACAACTTCAATCGCGCCCCGACAAGAGCCCCCAACAACAACAACCCCAACACTGCTCCGAGGACTGGGAGCAACGCTATCCCCGTCGCCCCCAAGGACAAGTCCACCATCACTTGTTATGAATGTGGAGTGGTGGGACACTACTCCAACGAGTGCCCCAAGAGGTTAGCCAAGACTGCCCCCAACACCGCTGCACCTGCCCAGCAGCAACGCCGTGTTTCAACCGGAAGAAAGTTCACCCCCAACAACCCCAATAACCGCAACGGCCGTCTCTTCCATATGAATGCTGAAGAAGCTCAAGAAGCACCAGATGTTGTTTTGGGTATGTTTTCTGTTAACTCAGTACCTGCAAGAGTGTTGTTTGATTCTGGAGCATCACATTCGTTTGTTACAGAAAATTTTGCATGCACTAGTAAAATTCAACCCATCAGTTTGAAGCATGTCATGATAGTTCAAATACCTGGTTCAACAACCAAAGCTAGAAAGATTTGCAAAGATGTGCCTATCAGAATGCATGAAGTAGACTTTTACGCAAATTTGATTGTTCTGGGAACAAAAGGTTTGGAAGTAGTACTGGGTATGGATTGGATGTCAAAACACCATGGATTGATTGACTGTGCCAAGAAAGCCATCACCATGACTAGTAGCACCGGTGTGTTAGTAGAACACATATCTGAAAGGCTGCCCAGAAAGTTTACCTGCAACCAGAGTATAGCCAAGCCAACTTTGGATCAGATCAGGGTCGTCTGTCGATACCCTGATGTGTTTCCTGATGATCTACCCGGTATGCCCCCAGATCGGGATATCGAGTTTATCATTGAGTTAATCCCTGGAACCGGACCTATAGCCCAGAGAGCCTATAGTATGAACCCAGCAGAGTTAGTAGAGCTGAAGAAGCAATTGGATGATATGCTAGCCAAAGGTTTGATCCAACCGAGTGCATCGCCCTGGAGGTCACCAGTTTTGTTTGTGGATAAGAAGGACGGTGCCCCTCGTTTATGTACGGATTACCGTAAGCTTAACGATGTCACCATCAAGAACAAATACCCCTTGCCAAAGATAGAAGACCTGTTTGACCAGCTGGCCGGTGCCAGAGTGTTCTCTAAGATTGATCTTAGGACTGGTTACCATCAACTGAAGATTCGTGCAACCGATATCCCCAAGACTGCCTTTACCACCAGATATGGATTGTATGAGTACAATGTCATGTCATTTGGATTAACCAATGCCCCCGCTTATTTCATGAATCTCATGAATAAGATCTTTATGGACTTTTTGGATAAGTTTGTCGTTGTATTCATCGACGACATCCTTATCTACTCCAAATCCGAAGAAGAACATGAACAACATTTGGAGATTATCCTAGAAACCCTTAGACAGCATCAGTTGTATGCCAAGTTCAGCAAATGTGAGTTTTGGTTGAAGGAAGTAGGATTCCTGGGACATATCTTGTCTGCAGGAGGAATTGCCGTAGATCCCGCCAAGATCAAGACCGTTACAGAATGGCAAGCCCCAACCACTCAGACCGAGGTCCGCGCATTTCTTGGATTAGCCGGGTATTACCGCAGATTTGTGGAAGGCTTTTCAAGCATAGCTAGACCAATGACCCAACTGTTGAAGAAGGACAAGAAGTTTGAATGGACGGATAAATGTGAAGAGAGTTTCCAACAACTCAAGAGCAGATTGACCTGAGCCCCAATATTGATCATGCCCGATATCACCAAGCCATTTGACGTCTATTGCGACGCCTCCAAGATTGGTCTTGGATGTGTACTTATGCAAGAAGGCAAAGTGATATCATACCTGTCAAGGCAACTGAAGCAACATGAGCAGAACTATCCAACCCACGACTTAGAGCTGGCAGCTGTAGTCTTAGCCTTGAAAGTTTGGCGTCATTACCTCATGGGTAATCGATGCGAGATCTATTCGGATCACAAGAGCCTGAAGTACATTTTCACCCAGAAGGAGCTGAATATGAGGCAGAGGAGATGGATAGAGTTAATCAAGGATTATGATATGGAAATTCACTACCACCCCAGCAAGGCCAATGTGGTAGCAGATGCCCTGAGTAGACTGCCGTGTCAGTTGAACTCCATGATAGCAGAAGAACAACCTAGCCTATACCAAGAATTTGAGCAGTTTAGACTGGAGCTAGTTAGTGAAGGCTACCTAGCAAGCATAGAGCTTCAGCCTACCTTGGTTGGTCAGATCAAAGAAGCACAGAAAAGAAATGCTAGTATCAATGGAATCAAGAACCAAATAGCTGCAGGGAAAGCACCTGGATTCACAGAAGATGAAGAAGGAATTCTTTGGTACAACGGACGCCTATGTGTGCCATCAGATTCTGAGTTGAAGCAAGTTATCCTGAAGGAAGCCCACGACACCCTTTACTCCATTCATCCCGGAGGAACCAAGATGTATCAAGATTTGAAAGAACAATTCTGGTGGCACGGAATGAAGAGAGAGATCGGACGCTACATCGCCAAGTGTGATATCTGTCAGAGAGTCAAAGCCGAACACCAGCGACCCGCAGGATTGTTGCAACCGTTGCAGATTCCGGAATGGAAGTGGGATTCGGTAGGAATGGACTTTATCACTGGACTGCCCAAATCAAGCAAAGGAAATGATTCTATTTGGGTAGTGGTCGATAGATTAACTAAGGTAGCCCATTTCATCCCCGTCAAGACCACATACCAAGGCCCAAAGCTAGCTGAGTTGTATATCTCCAGAATAGTCGCCCTGCATGGAACCCCGAAGTCAATTGTGTCAGATAGAGGATCCCAGTTCACCTCAAGATTCTGGCAGAAAGTACATGAAGGACTAGGAACCCGGCTGAATTTCAGCACCGCATATCACCCACAGACGGATGGACAGACTGAAAGAGTCAACCAGATACTCGAAGACATGTTGAGAGCATGTGTACTGGAATATGTATCCAAGTGGGAAGACTGCCTGCCTTACGCAGAATTCTCGTACAACAACAGTTATCAAGCCAGCTTACAAATGGCCCCCTTTGAAGCCCTGTACGGAAGGAAGTGCCGTACCCCTCTGAATTGGTCGGAAGTCGGAGAAAGCCAAGTCTTTGGACCAGATGTTCTTCGTGAAGCCGAAGAGAAAGTACACAAGATCCGCGAATACCTCAAGACTGCTCAGTCAAGACAGAAGAGCTACGCCGACAAGAGACGCCGAGAGATGACCTTTGAGATCGGAGATTTTGTGTATCTCAAAGTGTCCCCCCTGAAAGGAATGCAGAGATTCCAGCTGAAAGGAAAGCTCGCACCCCGATATGTTGGACCCTTCAAAGTTCTGAGTCGCCGAGGAGAAGTATCTTATCAACTGGAGCTACCGGAAGAAATGTCGGCTGTGCACGATGTGTTTCACATTTCACTCCTCCGGAAGTGTCTAGAAGTCCCCGAGAAGACTGAAGTTTTCAAGAACATCGATCACCGATCGGTGGACATCAACAAGGACTTGACGTATCGTGAAGTGCCGATTCGCATACTGGAAGAAGCTTACAGAACCACCCGCACTCGAAGCATCAAGTTTCTGAAGATTCAGTGGAGCAACCATACTGAAGATGAAGCCACTTGGGAACGCGAAGATTATATGAAGAAGGAGTACCCAGATCTCTTTAGTACCTAATTTTCTTTTAGATCTCGGGACGAGATCTTTTGTAAGGGGGAAGGGTTTGTAACATCCCAAGATTTCAATAAAAAGAGAGAAGAAGAATTCCCGAGATTCAAAATTCAGAACCAACAAAAACTTTTAATTGCATCTAGTGCCATGCATAGGACTTGTGCATTTGAGTGTTATGACATGATGTTTGCTTTTGTGCTTATAAGATAAACCCTAAAACCCTAAAGTGATCAAGTGAAGATCACAAACCAAATAAAATAAAAAGAGAAAGAAATCAAATAAGAAAACCCTAAAAAAAAAACCCTCACATATGGCTTCTGCCATTTTTGCAAAACTTTACCCTAGACCAAATTGGCCTTCACCATTAGTGGGATTATGTTACTAAACACTTTTCAACACCTTTAGAATCCAACCAAAGCAAATCAAATCAAATTTGAGATCAAATAGTGCTCACATGCACTAATGGTCAAATTTGACAATTCTATTCTGGTCCCTACTTTGAGCCCTTATATTTCAAGTTTTTCAAACTAAACTTTTCCAATTCTTTGCACCTCATCCAAGACAACATCAAGGTGAACCAAATGGTGAAGATCAACCTTCCAAAACCATTTTCAAATTCTTATTCTCATCAAGCAAAGTTGGGACTTTTTAACAATTTCAACATTACCCCACTTTGCAAATTTGCAATTCTTTGATTTTTAAAATTCCACCACCACAATTGTTTGTCTCTGGCCATTTGCAACTCAACCAAACCCACCACTTTCAATTTTTGAATCCATTTGAGCTCAACCAATTTTGGCAAAATTTGCAATTTTCAAATATGGAACAAATCCAAAACACTATTCTGCATAGTGTTGGCCAACCCTACCTGCCCCAATCCACTCTACCTGGTCCCCTTGTCCCCTCTCTCTTCCCTGATCAGCTTGGAACCCTAGGGAGAGGAGCTAGCAAGCCATGGGCATGGCCATGCCGGCCCCATGCCACATGTCGAGCCACCCCTCCCTTTCTTCTTCTTTGGCCACGGCCACCATGCCACACGACGCCACCTCACCTCCCTACCACCGCCTATGCACGCCATTGCCACGGACGACGCCGACCATCGCTGGAGATCGCGCGCCCAAAATCGCCCAGCATGCCGTTCGCGTCGCAGCGTGCGCGCCATGGACGCCCACTGGCCACCTGTCGCCTCGCCACCCTGCGCCTCGCCTTGTCCCCCTCTCGACGGGTTGAGCTTCACCGCACGACCACGAAGCCGCCAGACACGCTCTCGACCGCGATCCATGACCGCCGCCGCCGGAGACGAGGACGACAACCCGCCGCGGACACCGCCAGACACGGAAGCAACGCGACCAAACCAGACGCCGCCCGACCGCGCTGTCGCCACCAATCGCTTCGCCAGGAACCGCAGAACAGTCCTGCGCCATCGCCTAGCTCGCTAGCCCGCCGGAACGCCCGCGTCCATGTCGACCTCGCCGCACCCTCGCAGACCCCCCTCGCCATTATAAATAGAAGCCGCCCCTCTTCGATTTCTTCACAGCACCACACTCCCCTCTCCTCCCTCGATCTCCTCGACCACTCCCCCTTCTCGATTCACCACCGTAGCTCGCCAATTTCGTCGCCGGAGCCCGCCAGTACCTCATCTCGCCGCCGTCGATTGGAGCCGCCCCTGGAGCTGCCGCCGGTACCAGGAGCCTCGCCGTCGACTACACCTTCCTCGCGCACACTGCCAACCACCGCGGGAGCCCTGGTTAGCCCTCCGACCCCCTACCCTCGCCGCGTCAGTGAGGTTATCTCGCCGGCGACGACGATGACCATCGGCCGTTGGATCCTCTTCTAATCCAACGCGCCACGTCGCTCGTACCGTTTCGGGTTTGATAAGCCACTGACGGGTGGAGCCCACCCGTCAGGCAGCCCACGCGTGCGTGGACGCTTAGTGGGCTGGGCTTTGTCCGTTTAAATGATTTGGGCCCGTTTAGTTTCCCGCCGGCCCTTTTATTCAAATTCGAAATTTTCCAGTTTCCATTTAAATTCAATACTGGCCCTGACTTTGAAATTCAATAAAATCTGTTTGGCTTGGCCAAATTTAGCAAACTTTATGTTGTTGGAAAGCTACTGAAAAGATCTACAACTTGCCACTGGTCTCACTGTGAGATCTGTTGTAGAAATAATGTGACAAAAAGAACAAGTCAGGGACTTTTGCACATTCAAATAAATCTTAAAAATCAACCAAAAATGATATTGAGTTGATTTCAACTCTCATATCTCACATTTAACTTACACTAATTGTTTCTGCAAAAATATGGTGTGGTCACTTTGAGTGATCATGGTCTAGTTTAAATAAAGGACTATATGGCTAGTTTGGTCAATTAATATTGTCCAAAACTATTATGCAAATCTTATGAAGTGTTTTACTTCATTTAAATCTTGTCCCAAGTATTTTCATATGAAGTTTGGACCACTGGTCCAAATACTCTCACATGAAATACTTGGTGATATTAAATCATTTGTAGAATTGTTAAATTGTATGAGGTAATCTACCTCATTTAAATTATTTTCTCAAATGATGATGATGAATGGTTGACTTAGGTCAACATGATTTCATGTATGATTGTTTGAGAAGTTAAATCTTAAGAAGGTTCAATGAGAGGAAATTATTTCCTCCAACACTAAAGGGAAACTATCATTTACATATGTAATGAGAGGAAATTATTTTTCCTCAAAGAAGAAAACCAATGCACCTACTGATGTACATGTGTGATTAGAATAGTTGTGTGAATTCATGTGATGCTTAGTATAGCCCTTGAACTTGGTTGAGTGATTATATCTCGTACTCAAATTTAGACGCTAGCACCGGGGAATACCAGGAAGAGGAAGGATTCTACCAAGAGGAGGAAGAGAACTTTGACCACTACCAAGGCAAGCTAATACTCTTGCAAAGTGCAAAGCTCTATCAGAGCAAGGCATCCTTCCCTATTACTTATGCTTCATGATCCATTTTCCCATGTTTTATCCTTACAAGCTTTGGCTTTGTTTACTTAAAGCTTACTTTTATAGTTAACTTTGGTCTAAGTTTAGAGTAGTACAAGAGTATCAAACTTAGCCTAAGAAGAGCTACAATTTAGTTAACACCCCTCATGACTAGTTGCTAGTGCTAACAAATAAAATTGACTACTCTAGATGGGAACTGTGAAAGGAGTTTGAAAACCTTAGAATGATGAGTCATTCTATTGAAAGTTTTGAAGGTGAATATGACCACTGAATGGCAAGGTGAATTTGACAAAAACTGATGGTTGGGTTCGGATGCGATACCATTCCAATTTGTGCGTACCCCCACAATACCTGATTATGGGTAGGGCTTAACTGGAAATTTATGCATCTTAGTATGGGTTCCCTCTAAACAAGCATCATAGGGGTTATGCCGAGGCTGCCTCCGTTAAAAGTGGAATGATGTGAAATGAGGTGAATGTCCGGCCCAAGCCCTGTGCAGTTCCCAGGCTGACGGTTGTCTTCACTGGGAGGCCAAGCTCATGGGGAGAGGTGCCTATACTAGGGTATGTAAGTGAAAGGTTATGGTTGATGATCCGCATACGGAGTATGATTATTCAGGGCAATCCCTGACGGATGTAATCAAATGTTGTGGCACAAGAGTACAACCTCTGCAGAGTGTAAACCTATTCGAATAGCCGCGTCCACGGTTAAGGACGGTTGGAAAGGCCATACTGTTCCGTCATCAGAACTTACCAAAAAGGTTACATGTGACTGGTGACTGGTGAATTTGACCTGAATCACCACAGAGTGGTGGGAATGACACTAATGTTCCCACCTGAGTTAGTTAGCAATTGAAGAGTCTTTACTAAAGGTTTATGAAATAAAATTGGCTTTATGCAAATAAACTTAGAGCTTAACACCCCTTCATAAGGTTGATAGTACTTACACTAGTTTTAGTTTGCGAGTACTTTGAAGTACTCACGGCTGTGTCCCTGGCTATTCCCATGGCCAGAGTATGATGATGAACAGAACTACCAAGGTGATGACCAGCAGGACGCCTACGACAACTAGGAGTCTTCCGACGTCAAGCGTTGGCCTATGGACTAGAGAGTCCCCTTTTATTTACGCTTCCGCTATGAACTGTGTTCGTTGATCAATAGATCAACTATTTGTGTAATATGGATCATGTGATCTAAATTTGTAAGACAAGTATGGTGTGTAATGAATGATGACTTATGATATGCGACTGTTATGTCTCGCAACAACAATATTCCTGGGATTGCGATGAATGACATAATAGGCATCTGGACTTAAAAATCCGGGTGTTGACAAGTTGGTATCAGAGCCATTGTTTGACCTTAGGAGACCCTAGTTAGAATGGACGTTCAGAAAAACTTAGCTTCAAAAACAAATGAAGTGAATATGTCTAGCAAAAATTATTCACTCTCTCCTCTTCGAGATCTTTTCAAAAGAATAAGTCATGCTCTTCCTTATAAATCTACATAAAATTTTGACACACTAGTTCACTTCTCTAACTTACTCATCCAATTCACTTTCAGATGGAGCCGAACAACACCAAGTTTTACCAGCTGGGGAATGGTGGGAGCCTGATCTTCGAGAGGGACTTAGAGGCCCTATCTGAGTTTCTTGGACGCCCGCACCCGGAGTTTCACGGTGTAGAAGTCAACGACCAGCCCGGAGGGGAACTTCAGTGGATTATCACCGCTGATCTGAGGGGCAAGATGGAGCCTCCTACCTCTGAGAGGATCCTCTTTTCCTTCAGGGAAAGTAACTGGCTGGATGGACTCGCTCGTGCTCTTCAGGAAGCACTTGCCCGTCTGTGCGGGCAGAATGTGGTGGCAATCCAAGGCCATCGCTTCGCTCACCTTGCGAGGCATGACGCCATTGGAGGACCCATGGACCTGCAGTCACACCCCGAGCTGAGGCATCACGTGGAGCATCTAGACTTTATGCTGCACGAGACCCAGAAGGAGTTGGACAACGCACGTGTCTACGCCAACCAGACTCACCTCCACCTAGCTGAGCATGCCGATGCTATCAAGATGCTTGCAAAGGACCGCAAGTCACTCCGCCAGCAGCGTGCCAAGAAGGACGCTACCATTGCGCGCCTCCGCGCAAAAATAGCATCCTTGGAGGCCACTGTTCAGACCCAAGAGGACCAGCTGAGGGAGATGGAAGAAGAAGGTGAAGACATTCAGGGAGGAGAAGCCTTCCTGAGTGATGATGACGACTTCGAGGAAGACGAGGACACTGATGTTGAGGACTACGAGTTTATGGATGCCGGAGAAGATGACTTCATCCCGATCGATGTGGATGATGAGTAGTTGCACTTGATCACTTGTGTAGGTGTGAGTTTGTATCCCGTCCTTTGTATCGTAGCGCGAGTAAATGGTTCTTAAAACCATGGGTGGGTTGGCTTGTAAAATGTGACGTTTGAATGAATGAATGTGTGTTTGTGTTAACATCAAAAGAACTCAAGTTTTAAATCTTTAAACTTACCCAAAATAAGCCATAGACAATTCCCTCTTATCTCATGATCCATTTCAATGTTCAGATGGCCCCTCCGACTCGCGGTGCAAATCAGGATGCCATGATGCAACTACTGCAGACCTTGATGGCAGACAGAGAAGCTGAAAGAGCTGAAAGACAGGCCAATCTTGCTGCACTGCAACAACTAGCCAACATCAACCAAGGACATGGAAACCATGATCACCCTGGGTCAAAACTCAAGAACTTTCAAAACACCAACCCCCCCGTTTTTAGTAAGACGGAAGAGCCACTCGATGCAGATGACTGGCTCCAGACCATGGAGAACAACCTAGAAGTGGCAGGAGTTGAAGCCGCCGAGAAGGTACTGTTTGCAACCCATTACCTAGCAGGACCAGCCAGAGCTTGGTGGACAAGCACCCGTGCCATGAATGCAGGACAGATAATGACTTGGGAAGATTTCAAGCTCAAGTTCAGCAAGTATCACGTGCCCCCGGGTCTAATCAAGAAGATGAGGGATGAGTTCAGGGAACTTAAACAAGGAAGGATGTCTGTGATAGAATACCGCGACAGGTTCCTCACACTGTCAAGGTATGCCCCCGATGAGACCGACACCACTGAGAAGAGGAAGGAAAGATTTCTGAATGGACTGCATGATGAGATGCAGACTGTGCTGGTCAACATTCCCTTTGCCGACCTTGAAGCCCTAGTAGACTCCGCCATCCAGATGGAGGGCAAGCTCCATCAAGCCAATGAGAACCGCAAACGCCGCATGATGCACCAAAGTGGGCCCAGCCACACTCAGAAGTATCGCCCCAGCTCAAGCGGGGGTTTCACCCCCAGAAACAACAACAAGCCACAAATGCAGAATTCACGTCCGGGTTTTCAGAACCGGAGTGGAGGAAACCCCAGGCCAGGAGGCCACCACAACAACAGCAACTACAACAACAACTTCAATCGCGCCCCGACAAGAGCCCCCAACAACAACAACCCCAACACTGCTCCGAGGACTGGGAGCAACGCTATCCCCGTCGCCCCCAAGGACAAGTCCACCATCACTTGTTATGAATGTGGAGTGGTGGGACACTACTCCAACGAGTGCCCCAAGAGGTTAGCCAAGACTGCCCCCAACACCGCTGCACCTGCCCAGCAGCAACGCCGTGTTTCAACCGGAAGAAAGTTCACCCCCAACAACCCCAATAACCGCAACGGCCGTCTCTTCCATATGAATGCTGAAGAAGCTCAAGAAGCACCAGATGTTGTTTTGGGTATGTTTTCTGTTAACTCAGTACCTGCAAGAGTGTTGTTTGATTCTGGAGCATCACATTCGTTTGTTACAGAAAATTTTGCATGCACTAGTAAAATTCAACCCATCAGTTTGAAGCATGTCATGATAGTTCAAATACCTGGTTCAACAACCAAAGCTAGAAAGATTTGCAAAGATGTGCCTATCAGAATGCATGAAGTAGACTTTTACGCAAATTTGATTGTTCTGGGAACAAAAGGTTTGGAAGTAGTACTGGGTATGGATTGGATGTCAAAACACCATGGATTGATTGACTGTGCCAAGAAAGCCATCACCATGACTAGTAGCACCGGTGTGTTAGTAGAACACATATCTGAAAGGCTGCCCAGAAAGTTTACCTGCAACCAGAGTATAGCCAAGCCAACTTTGGATCAGATCAGGGTCGTCTGTCGATACCCTGATGTGTTTCCTGATGATCTACCCGGTATGCCCCCAGATCGGGATATCGAGTTTATCATTGAGTTAATCCCTGGAACCGGACCTATAGCCCAGAGAGCCTATAGTATGAACCCAGCAGAGTTAGTAGAGCTGAAGAAGCAATTGGATGATATGCTAGCCAAAGGTTTGATCCAACCGAGTGCATCGCCCTGGAGGTCACCAGTTTTGTTTGTGGATAAGAAGGACGGTGCCCCTCGTTTATGTACGGATTACCGTAAGCTTAACGATGTCACCATCAAGAACAAATACCCCTTGCCAAAGATAGAAGACCTGTTTGACCAGCTGGCCGGTGCCAGAGTGTTCTCTAAGATTGATCTTAGGACTGGTTACCATCAACTGAAGATTCGTGCAACCGATATCCCCAAGACTGCCTTTACCACCAGATATGGATTGTATGAGTACAATGTCATGTCATTTGGATTAACCAATGCCCCCGCTTATTTCATGAATCTCATGAATAAGATCTTTATGGACTTTTTGGATAAGTTTGTCGTTGTATTCATCGACGACATCCTTATCTACTCCAAATCCGAAGAAGAACATGAACAACATTTGGAGATTATCCTAGAAACCCTTAGACAGCATCAGTTGTATGCCAAGTTCAGCAAATGTGAGTTTTGGTTGAAGGAAGTAGGATTCCTGGGACATATCTTGTCTGCAGGAGGAATTGCCGTAGATCCCGCCAAGATCAAGACCGTTACAGAATGGCAAGCCCCAACCACTCAGACCGAGGTCCGCGCATTTCTTGGATTAGCCGGGTATTACCGCAGATTTGTGGAAGGCTTTTCAAGCATAGCTAGACCAATGACCCAACTGTTGAAGAAGGACAAGAAGTTTGAATGGACGGATAAATGTGAAGAGAGTTTCCAACAACTCAAGAGCAGATTGACCTCAGCCCCAATATTGATCATGCCCGATATCACCAAGCCATTTGACGTCTATTGCGACGCCTCCAAGATTGGTCTTGGATGTGTACTTATGCAAGAAGGCAAAGTGATATCATACCTGTCAAGGCAACTGAAGCAACATGAGCAGAACTATCCAACCCACGACTTAGAGCTGGCAGCCGTAGTCTTAGCCTTGAAAGTTTGGCGTCATTACCTCATGGGTAATCGATGCGAGATCTATTCGGATCACAAGAGCCTGAAGTACATTTTCACCCAGAAGGAGCTGAATATGAGGCAGAGGAGATGGATAGAGTTAATCAAGGATTATGATATGGAAATTCACTACCACCCCAACAAGGCCAATGTGGTAGCAGATGCCCTGAGTAGACTGCCGTGTCAGTTGAACTCCATGATAGCAGAAGAACAACCTAGCCTATACCAAGAATTTGAGCAGTTTAGACTGGAGCTAGTTAGTGAAGGCTACCTAGCAAGCATAGAGCTTCAGCCTACCTTGGTTGGTCAGATCAAAGAAGCACAGAAAAGAAATGCTAGTATCAATGGAATCAAGAACCAAATAGCTGCAGGGAAAGCACCTGGATTCACAGAAGATGAAGAAGGAATTCTTTGGTACAACGGACGCCTATGTGTGCCATCAGATTCTGAGTTGAAGCAAGTTATCCTGAAGGAAGCCCACGACACCCTTTACTCCATTCATCCCGGAGGAACCAAGATGTATCAAGATTTGAAAGAACAATTCTGGTGGCACGGAATGAAGAGAGAGATCGGACGCTACATCGCCAAGTGTGATATCTGTCAGAGAGTCAAAGCAGAACACCAGCGACCCGCAGGATTGTTGCAACCGTTGCAGATTCCGGAATGGAAGTGGGATTCGGTAGGAATGGACTTTATCACTGGACTGCCCAAATCAAGCAAAGGAAATGATTCTATTTGGGTAGTGGTCGATAGATTAACTAAGGTAGCCCATTTCATCCCCGTCAAGACCACATACCAAGGCCCAAAGCTAGCTGAGTTGTATATCTCCAGAATAGTCGCCCTGCATGGAACCCCGAAGTCAATTGTGTCAGATAGAGGATCCCAGTTCACCTCAAGATTCTGGCAGAAAGTACATGAAGGACTAGGAACCCGGCTGAATTTCAGCACCGCATATCACCCACAGACGGATGGACAGACTGAAAGAGTCAACCAGATACTCGAAGACATGTTGAGAGCATGTGTACTGGAATATGGATCCAAGTGGGAAGACTGCCTGCCTTACGCAGAATTCTCGTACAACAACAGTTATCAAGCCAGCTTACAAATGGCCCCCTTTGAAGCCCTGTACGGAAGGAAGTGTCGTACCCCTCTGAATTGGTCGGAAGTCGGAGAAAGCCAAGTCTTTGGACCAGATGTTCTTCGTGAAGCCGAAGAGAAAGTACACAAGATCCGCGAATACCTCAAGACTGCTCAGTCAAGACAGAAGAGCTACGCCGACAAGAGACGCCGAGAGATGACCTTTGAGATCGGAGATTTTGTGTATCTCAAAGTGTCCCCCCTGAAAGGAATGCAGAGATTCCAGCTGAAAGGAAAGCTCGCACCCCGATATGTTGGACCCTTCAAAGTTCTGAGTCGCCGAGGAGAAGTATCTTATCAACTGGAGCTACCGGAAGAAATGTCGGCTGTGCACGATGTGTTTCACATTTCACTCCTCCGGAAGTGTCTAGAAGTCCCCGAGAAGACTGAAGTTTTCAAGAACATCGATCACCGATCGGTGGACATCAACAAGGACTTGACGTATCGTGAAGTGCCGATTCGCATACTGGAAGAAGCTTACAGAACCACCCGCACTCGAAGCATCAAGTTTCTGAAGATTCAGTGGAGCAACCATACTGAAGATGAAGCCACTTGGGAACGCGAAGATTATATGAAGAAGGAGTACCCAGATCTCTTTAGTACCTAATTTTCTTTTAGATCTCGGGACGAGATCTTTTGTAAGGGGGAAGGGTTTGTAACATCCCAAGATTTCAATAAAAAGAGAGAAGAAGAATTCCCGAGATTCAAAATTCAGAACCAACAAAAACTTTTAATTGCATCTAGTGCCATGCATAGGACTTGTGCATTTGAGTGTTATGACATGATGTTTGCTTTTGTGCTTATAAGATAAACCCTAAAACCCTAAAGTGATCAAGTGAAGATCAAAAACCAAATAAAATAAAAAGAGAAAGAAATCAAATAAGAAAACCCAAAAAAAAAACCCTCACATATGGCTTCTGCCATTTTTGCAAAACTTTACCCTAGACCAAATTGGCCTTCACCATTAGTGGGATTATGTTACTAAACACTTTTCAACACCTTTAGAATCCAACCAAAGCAAATCAAATCAAATTTGAGATCAAATAGTGCTCACATGCACTAATGGTCAAATTTGACAATTCTATTCTGGTCCCTACTTTGAGCCCTTATATTTCAAGTTTTTCAAACTAAACTTTTCCAATTCTTTGCACCTCATCCAAGACAACATCAAGGTGAACCAAATGGTGAAGATCAACCTTCCAAAACCATTTTCAAATTCTTATTCTCATCAAGCAAAGTTGGGACTTTTTAACAATTTCAACATTACCCCACTTTGCAAATTTGCAATTCTTTGATTTTTAAAATTCCACCACCACACTTGTTTGTCTCTGGCCATTTGCAACTCAACCAAACCCACCACTTTCAATTTTTGAATCCACTTGAGCTCAACCAATTTTGGCAAAATTTGCAATTTTCAAATATGGAACAAATCCAAAACACTATTCTGCATAGTGTTGGCCAACCCTACCTGCCCCAATCCACTCTACCTGGTCCCCTTGTCCCCTCTCTCTTCCCTGATCAGCTTGGAACCCTAGGGAGAGGAGCTAGCAAGCCATGGGCATGGCCATGCCGGCCCCATGCCACATGTCGAGCCACCCCTCCCTTTCTTCTTCTTTGGCCACGGCCACCATGCCACACGACGCCACCTCACCTCCCTACCACCGCCTATGCACGCCATTGCCACGGACGACGCCGACCATCGCCGGAGATCGCGCGCCCAAAATCGCCCAGCATGCCGTTCGCGTCGCAACGTGCGCGCCATGGACGCCCACTGGCCACCTGTCGCCTCGCCACCCTGCGCCTCGCCTTGTCCCCCTCTCGACGGGTTGAGCTTCACCGCACGACCACGAAGCCGCCAGACACGCTCTCGACCGCGACCCATGACCGCCGCCGCCGGAGACGAGGACGACAACCCGCCGCGGACACCGCCAGACACGGAAGCAACGCGACCAAACCAGACGCCGCCCGACCGCGCTGTCGCCACCAATCGCTTCGCCAGGAACCGCAGAACAGTCCTGCGCCATCGCCTAGCTCGCTAGCCCGCCGGAACGCCCGCGTCCATGTCGACCTCGCCGCACCCTCGCAGACCCCCCTCGCCATTATAAATAGAAGCCACCCCTCTTCGATTTCTTCACAGCACCACACTCCCCTCTCCTCCCTCGATCTCCTCGACCACTCCCCCTTCTCGATTCACCACCGTAGCTCGCCAATTTCGTCGCCGGAGCCCGCCAGTACCTCATCTCGCCGCCGTCGATTGGAGCCGCCCCTGGAGCTGCCGCCGGTACCAGGAGCCTCGCCGTCGACTACACCTTCCTCGCGCACACTGCCAACCACCGCGGGAGCCCTGGTTAGCCCTCCGACCCCCTACCCTCGCCGCGTCAGTGAGGTTATCTCGCCGGCGACGACGATGACCATCGGCCGTTGGATCCTCTTCTAATCCAACGCGCCACGTCGCTCGTACCGTTTCGGGTTTGATAAGCCACTGACGGGTGGAGCCCACCGTCGTGCAGCCCACGCGTGCGTGGACGCTTAGTGGGCTGGGCTTTGTCCGTTTAAATGATTTGGGCCCGTTTAGTTTCCCGCCGGCCCTTTTATTCAAATTCGAAATTTTCCAGTTTCCATTTAAATTCAATACTGGCCCTGACTTTGAAATTCAATAAAATCTGTTTGGCTTGGCCAAATTTAGCAAAATTTATGTTGTTGGAAAGCTACTGAAAAGATCTACAACTTGCCACTGGTCTCACTGTGAGATCTGTTGTAGAAATAATGTGACAAAAAGAACAAGTCAGGGACTTTTGCACATTCAAATAAATCTTAAAAATCAACCAAAAATGATATTGAGTTGATTTCAACTCTCATATCTCACATTTAACTTACACTAATTGTTTCTGCAAAAATATGGTGTGGTCACTTTGAGTGATCATGGCCTAGTTTAAATAAAGGACTATATGGCTAGTTTGGTCAATTAATATTGTCCAAAACTATTATGCAAATCTTATGAAGTGTTTTACTTCATTTAAATCTTGTCCCAAGTATTTTCATATGAAGTTTGGACCACTGGTCCAAATACTCTCACATGAAATACTTGGTGATATTAAATCATTTGTAGAATTGTTAAATTGTATGAGGTAATCTACCTCATTTAAATTATTTTCTCAAATGATGATGATGAATGGTTGACTTAGGTCAACATGATTTCATGTATGATTGTTTGAGAAGTTAAATCTTAAGAAGGTTCAATGAGAGGAAATTATTTCCTCCAACACTAAAGGGAAACTATCATTTACATATGTAATGAGAGGAAATTATTTTTCCTCAAAGAAGAAAACCAATGCACCTACTGATGTACATGTGTGATTAGAATAGTTGTGTGAATTCATGTGATGCTTAGTATAGCCCTTGAACTTGGTTGAGTGATTATATCTCGTACTCAAATTTAGACGCTAGCACCGGGGAATACCAGGAAGAGGAAGGATTCTACCAAGAGGAGGAAGAGAACTTTGACCACTACCAAGGCAAGCTAATACTCTTGCAAAGTGCAAAGCTCTATCAGAGCAAGGAATCCTTCCCTATTACTTATGCTTCATGATCCATTTTCCCAAGTTTTATCCTTACAAGCTTTGGCTTTGTTTACTTAAAGCTTACTTTTATAGTTAACTTTGGTCTAAGTTTAGAGTAGTACAAGAGTATCAAACTTAGCCTAAGAAGAGCTACAATTTAGTTAACACCCCTCATGACTAGTTGCTAGTGCTAACAAATAAAATTGACTACTCTAGATGGGAACTGTGAAAGGAGTTTGAAAACCTTAGAATGATGAGTCATTCTATTGAAAGTTTTAAAGGTGAATATGACCACTGAATGGCAAGGTGAATTTGACAAAAACTGATGGTTGGGTTCGGATGCGATACCATTCCAATTTGTGCGTACCCCCACAATACCAGATTATGGGTAGGGCTTAACTGGAAATTTATGCATCTTAGTATGGGTTCCCTCTAAACAAGCATCATAGGGGTTATGCCGAGGCTGCCTCCGTTAAAAGTGGAATGATGTGAAATGAGGTGAATGTCCGGCCCAAGCCCTGTGCAGTTCCCAGGCTGACGGTTGTCTTCACTGGGAGGCCAAGCTCATGGGGAGAGGTGCCTATACTAGGGTATGTAAGTGAAAGGTTATGGTTGATGATCCGCATACGGAGTATGATTATTCAGGGCAATCCCTGACGGATGTAATCAAATGTTGTGGCACAAGAGTACAACCTCTGCAGAGTGTAAACCTATTCGAATAGCCGCGTCCACGGTTAAGGACGGTTGGAAAGGCCATACTGTTCCGTCATCAGAACTTACCAAAAAGGTTACATGTGACTGGTGACTGGTGAATTTGACCTGAATCACCACAGAGTGGTGGGAATGACACTAATGTTCCCACCTGAGTTAGTTAGCAATTGAAGAGTCTTTACTAAAGGTTTATGAAATAAAATTGGCTTTATGCAAATAAACTTAGAGCTTAACACCCCTTCATAAGGTTGATAGTACTTACACTAGTTTTAGTTTGCGAGTACTTTGAAGTACTCATGGCTGTGTCCCTGGCTATTCCCATGGCCAGAGTATGATGATGAACAGAACTACCAAGGTGATGACCAGCAGGACGCCTACGACAACTAGGAGTCTTCCGACGTCAAGCGTTGGCCTGTGGACTAGAGAGTCCCCTTTTATTTACGCTTCCGCTATGAACTGTGTTCGTTGATCAATAGATCAACTATTTGTGTAATATGGATCATGTGATCTAAATTTGTAAGACAAGTATGGTGTGTAATGAATGATGACTTATGATATGCGACTGTTATGTCTCGCAACAACAATATTCCTGGGATTGCGATGAATGACATAATAGGCATCTGGACTTAAAAATCCGGGTGTTGACAGCGACTCAGAACTTTGAAGGGTCCGACATATCGGGGTGCGAGCTTTCCTTTCAGCTGGAATCTCTGCATTCCTTTCAGGGGGGATACTTTGAGATAAACAAAATCTCCGATCTCGAAGGTCATCTCTCGGCGTCTTTTGTCGGCGTAGCTCTTCTGTCTTGATTGCGCCGTCTTGAGGTACTCGCGGATCTTGTGAACTTTCTCTTCGGCTTCACGAAGAACATCTGGTCCAAAGACTTGGCTTTCTCCGACTTCGGACCAATTCAGAGGAGTACGGCATTTCCTTCCATACAAGGCTTCAAAGGGGGCCATCTGTAAGCTGGCTTGGTAGCTGTTGTTGTAAGAGAATTCTGCATACGGCAGGCAGTCTTCCCACTTGGATCCATATTCCAGTACACATGCTCTCAGCATGTCCTCCAGTATCTGGTTGACTCTCTCAGTCTGTCCATCGGTCTGAGGGTGATAGGCGGTGCTGAAGTTCAGACGGGTTCCTAGTCCTTCGTGCACTTTCTGCCAGAATCTTGAGGTAAACTGCGATCCTCTATCTGACACTATCGACTTCGGGGTTCCGTGCAGGGCGACTATTCTGGAGATGTACAGTTCAGCTAACTTTGGGCCTTGGTATGTGGTCTTGACGGCTATGAAATGGGCTACCTTGGTCAGTCTATCGACAACTACCCAAATTGAATCATTTCCTTTGCTGGATTTGGGCAAACCAGTGATAAAGTCCATTCCTACCGAGTCCCACTTCCATTCTGGGATCTGCAGCGGCTGTAGCAGTCCTGCGGGTCGCTGATGTTCTGCCTTGACTCTCTGACAGATATCACACTTGGCAATGTAGCTTCCGATTTCTCTCTTCATTCCATGCCACCAAAATTGTTCCTTCAAATCCTGATACATCTTGGTACCTCCGGGGTGAATGGAGTAGAGGGTGTCGTGGGCTTCCTTCAGGATGACTTGCTTCAGTTCAGAATTTGCTGGCACACATAGGCGTCATCTACGGTGAATCCTGGTGCTTTCCCTGCAACTATTTGGCTCTTGATTCCGTCTATGCTAGATTTTCCTTTCTGGGCTTCTTTGATCTGGCTAATCAGGGTAGGCTGAAGCTCTATGCTGGCTAGGAATCCTTCACTAACTAGCTCCAGTCTAAATTGCTCAAATTCTTGATACAAGCTAGGTTGTTCCTCTGCTATCATGGAGTTCAACTGACACGGCAGTCTACTCAGAGCATCCGCTACCACATTGGCCTTGCCGGGGTGGTAGTGAATTTCCATATCGTAATCCTTGATTAATTCTATCCATCTCCTCTGCCTCATATTCAGCTCCTTCTGGGTGAAAATGTACTTCAGGCTCTTGTGATCCGAATAGATCTCACATCGATTTCCCATGAGGTAATGACGCCAAACTTTCAGGGCTAAGACTACGGCTGCAAGCTCTAAGTCGTGGGTTGGGTAATTCTGCTCATGCGGCTTTAGTTGCCTTGACAGGTATGATATCACTTTGCCTTCTTGCATAAGTACACATCCAAGACCCATCTTGGAGGCGTCGCAGTAGACGTCAAAGGGCTTGGTGATGTCCGGCATGATCAGGATTGGGGCTGAGGTCAGTCTACTCTTGAGTTGTTGGAAACTCTCTTCACATTTGTCAGTCCATTCGAACTTCTTGTCCTTCTTCAACAGTTGAGTCATTGGTCGAGCGATGCTCGAAAAGCCCTCGACAAATCTGCGGTAATATCCGGCTAATCCAAGAAAAGCGCGGACCTCGGTTTGGGTGGTTGGGGCTTGCCATTCTGTAACAGTTTTGATCTTGGCGGGATCTACGGCAATTCCTCCTGCGGACAAGATATGTCCCAGGAATCCTACTTCCTTCAACCAAAACTCACATTTGCTGAACTTGGCATACAACTGGTGGTGTCTAAGGGTTTCTAGGACAGTCTCCAAATGTTGCTCATGTTCTTCTTCGGACTTGGAGTAGATAAGGATGTCGTCGATGAAGACAACGACAAACTTGTCCAAAAAGTTCATGAAGATCTTATTCATGAGGTTCATGAAATAAGCGGGGGCATTGGTTAATCCAAATGACATAACGTTGTACTCATACAACCCATGTCTGGTGGTAAAGGCAGTCTTTGGGATATCTGTGGCACGAATCTTCAGCTGATGACAACCAGTCCTAAGATCTATCTTAGAGAACACTTTGGCACCGGTCAACTGATCGAACAGGTCTTCTATCTTGGGTAGGGGATACTTGTTTTTGATGGTGACATCGTTAAGCTTACGGTAATCCGTACATAAACGAGTGGCACCATCCTTCTTGTCCACAAACAAAACAGGTGATCTCCAGGGTGATGCACTAGGTCGAATCAATCCTTTGGCTAACAGGTCATCCAGTTGCTTCTTCAGTTCTACTAACTCTGCAGGGTTCATGCTATAGGCTCTCTGGGCTATAGGTCCGGTTCCAGGGATTAACTCGATGATAAACTCGATATCCCTGTCAGGGGGCATACCGGGTAGATCAGCAGGAAACACATCAGGATATCGGCAGACAACCCTGATCTGATCCAAGGTTGGCTGGGCTATACTCTGGTTGCAGGTAAACTTTCTGGGCAGCCTTTCCGATACATGCTCTACTAAAATTCCGGTGCTACTCGTCATGGTGATGGCTTTCTTGGCACAGTCCAACAATCCATGGTGTTTTGACATCCAGTCCATTCCTAGTACGACTTCCAGACCTTTGGTTCCCAGAACAATCAGATTGGCATAAAAGTCTACTTCATGAATTCTGATGGGTACATTTTTGCAAAATTTTCTGGCTTTGGTGGTTGATCCGGGAATTTGAACTATCATAACATGCTTCAAACTGATAGGTTGGATTTTACTTGTGGATGCAAAGTCTTCAGTGACAAAAGAATGCGATGCTCCTGAATCAAACAACACTCTGGCAGGTACGGAGTTGACAGAAAACATACCCAGTACAACATCTGGTGCTTCCTGGGCTTCCTCGGCGTTTATGTGTAAGAGACGGCCGTTGCGGTTATTGGGGTTGTTGGGGGCGAACTTCTTGCCGGTAGAGACGCGGCGTTGCTGCTGAGCAGGTGCTGCGGTGTTGGCGGCATTCTTGGCTAACCTCTTGGGGCACTCGTTGGAGTAGTGTCCCACCACACCACACTCATAACAAGTAATGGTGGCCTTGTCCTTGGTTGCGACGGGGATGGCGTTGCTCCCAGTCCTTGGAGCGGTGTTGGAGTTGTTGTTGTTGTTGTTGGGGGCTCGGGGCGGGGCGCGGTTAAAGTTGTTGTTGTTGTGGTGGCCTCCTGGCCTGGAGTTGCCTCCACTCCGGTTTTGATAACCCGGGCGTGAAGTCTGCACCTGGGGCTTGTTGTTGTTCCTCAGGGTGAAACCTCCGCTCGAGCTGGGGCGATACTTCGGGGCATTGCTGGGCCCACTCTGGTGCATCATGCGGCGTTTACGGTTCTCGTTGGCTTGGTTCAACTTGCCTTCCATCTGGATGGCGGAATCTACTAAGGCTTCAAGGTCGGCGAAGGGGATGTTGACGAGGACAGTCTGCATCTCATCATGCAGTCCATTCAGGAATCTCTCCTGCCTCTTCTCGGTGGTGTCGGTCTCGTCGGGGGCGTACCTTGATAGTGTAAGGAACCTGTCGCGGTATTCTACCACCGTCATCCGTCCTTGCTTGAGTTCGCGGAACTCGTCCCTCATCTTCTTGATAAGACCAGGGGGCACGTGGTACTTGCTACTCTAGTTCCCACAGACGGTTTTGCTACTCTTTTCCGTATCAACAGATACGAAGAAAAATCCTAACGGACGCGTTAGGTACCCGATAAAATATGACTGGGACTCGACAGAATGGTAAGACCTTAAGCGGCACCTGTCGAGTTAACACCAGTATCCCGAAATCATGTCCAGGGACGTGATTTTGAAGTAGGTTTTTGCGGATTGCCACTAGAGCAGTTAACTAGTACCTGATCCGTCAGATGAACTAGCCCCAACGTTTCTTTTGCAGCCTTTGATGAAGGAGTTTATTCGTCTCGGTACCCAATTCGTCGGGTATCGTGACCATGCTAAAGAACTTGAAGGTACTTTTTTTTACTGCTTCGCCTGCTAAATAAATTCTCCTTCATTTTTTACCATGACACTTGTTTATTGTCAATTGTGTTGCCAGCCAATCTTGCGGAAGCTAACAAACGTGCTGATGCTCTTGCTCTTAAATTGGAGCAAAGCGAAAAAGCTCGCGAGAAAGCTGAATCAGATGCTGCCGCTGTCAAAGATCTTCGAAAAAGACTTCATGACGCGGAAAATTCCTTAAGCGAACATATTACTCAGCAATCTGTTCGTGGAGAGGAAATCGTCACTCGCTTGCAGTCGCAGAGTCGACGTTTTGTCAGTAAGTACTTGGATCAATATGATTTTCTCGGGTAGCCATAGGATTCCTTTGCTTGTTTTCTGACGAGCTATATTTTTGCTTTATTAGGGAGAACGCAGCAAGATTATGATCTAGAAAATCCTGAAGGTGATCGCCTCCTCGACGCACTCTCCCTTCTTGAGATTCATGGAGATGAAGCACGCCAAGGTCTTACTGACGCTAGAATAGTTCTATCTCGGCTTTTTCCGTTCTTCTTCGTGAAGAAAGAAGAACCCGAGACTTTTACTGCTCTCGCCAATTGCTTCAAGTCCAAAGAAGATCATGGACCCAGTCTTCGACAAGAAGGCCTAAAGATTGGTGTTGAAGGCACCATAGCTTTGGTTGCTAACAGCCAACAGGATGTCGACTGGGCCAAAGTTAGCGATGTAAAGGATATGGAGACGAAGAAATGGCAGTCTTTGATTAAGGCTGCCAAGCCAAACTCGAAGAAAATCCTTGCTTTCCTTGGATTCAAGCCAACTCCAGCTCCTAGTTCATCGAAGCCGGAGGTCAAGTAGACCACCTTGTCTCTATTTTGTTTTGCTTCTCTTTTGATGCTGTCGCCAAAGTAGCTTTGGTGACAACTTCCCCAATAGTTCAATAGGAATCTTTTGTAATAGCCTTGTAAACATCTGACCTTATTAATGAAAAAGCTATGTTGCCGAGGTATTGATATCGAATTATTTTCTCTCCAGTTAATTTTTGACAACTATACCATTGGGCCTCATTCCTTGGCTGCCTTGCCTGCTACGTCTTGCTCTAAAAGGTCCTCCGCTGTCGAGTATATTGGAGGTTTGTCGAGTGCTGCACAAAATGAGGACTTAGACGAACTCCGTCAACAACTGCAGTCGAAGAAAAAACAAATTCTCGTGATCATGGAACAGTCTCGAAGATCATCTGAGAATGAAAAACGAGCTGTTCAAAAAGCTCAAGAAGCCATAGCGTTGAAGGAAACTGCAATTGCTGAGGCTGCCGAAGCTACGCGCCGAGAGAATCATATGCTTGATCTGATGAATGATGCTAGCTTGGATATGACGGGTATGCTCCGCAAAACTTGGTCATTTGTTAATTTTACCTTACTATCTTTTACTCCTTGCTAATGTTTCCGGTAAAACAGGTTCTTTCTTGGATACTGCTGCCGAAGATCAGCGTGTTGAAGCTCGAACCAATGTGCTTGTCAGGCTTGCTCGTGAGCGCGGTGCCAATTTCTGGGTCACTCCTGAGCGTACTCGCCAAATAGTCAGATTTCAAGATCGCGCCAGTCAGGTCCGCGATTTTCTCGACTTCTGCACGAAAACTTTGTCTTTAGTCTACAGTACCATGTTTCCTCGCAACAGAATCCCAGACACCCTTTCTGCTTTAATGGAGAAATTTCGAGATGCTACTCGTATTCATCAATTTGTGCGGGCTCAGCTAGAAGCTGGGGCAAGATTCGCCATGATTATGATACAGATCTGCTACCCGAAGTTAGATCTTACTCAAATTGTCACCAAGTGTCTGGCCAAACAGGCGAAGCGGAGGAGGAACATTGACAAAATCGACAACATTGTGCGCTCTGTAGCAGAAGAGATGATGGACGAACTGCTTCGGATGGATGCAGAATTCTTTGTGAGGGGTAGTTATGCTGAACATAGTACTGGTGGTGCAAATAACGAGGGTACCAATATAGACGCTATACTGAATGCTGATTGAAGAATTTCTTTGTTGTTCTTTTTCTGTCGAGGAACGCCTGTATATTGTAACTAATATATATGTTGTCAAATATCTCGAACTATTTTTGTTTCAACAAGCCCCCGAGCTTGTTGTTGGTTCTTCCTGTGTGTCTATATTGTTTTGCGAGGTGTGTTGCACCAAGGCGAAATTTACTGTTTTGCAAGTTCTATTTTGTCGGCAGTTCATATGTACACTGTAGCTGCTGGGTGCAAGCCCCCGAGCGTGTCGATAAAGAAGATGTATATCACCAATATCTTTTCTATATTACAGCACCGCGAGCCCGCCTCATTAAAAACCTTTCCAGCCCCACTCGGTGCCCTGAAAAGGAAAAGAGTGCGTCTGAAAGCTCGCGGGCGTTTCAGTACATTGTATTTTTACAAAGGAGGACTATATTTCGACTCTAAGCGTAGAACCGCCTGAGTTGCGCCACGTTCCAGGGATTTGGCTCTGCAACCCCTGTCTTTTTGTCCTTTATCCTGTATGCTCCTCCTTCGATTACTTCTGTGATGATGTAAGGGCCAAGCCATGGCGACTCGAGTTTTTCATGACTTTTTTGAGTGAGCCGAAGAACTAAGTCACCGACCTGAAAAGATCTCGGGCGCAAACGTCGACTGTGGTAGTTTTTCAGGTCTTGCTGGTACTTGGTAACCCTTGATAACACTTCATCTCGAGCTTCATCCAATGCGTCGACATCATCCTCCAATGCTCTTTTTGAAGCTTCCTCGTCATACTCTGTTATTCTCGGAGAATCGTGCTCTATTTCTATCGGCAATACTGCCTCAGCTCCATGGACCAGAAAAAACGGAGTTTCTTGTGTCGTTGTATTTGGTGTTGTTCGTATACTCCATAACACACTGGGCAACTCCTCTGGCCAAGTATGTCGAGCTTTTTCCAGTGGTGCCAACAGACGCTTCTTGATACCATTGCAGATGATACCATTGGCTTTCTCGACTTGGCCATTGGTCTGCGGGTGCGCAACTGACGCAAAGTGTAGTTTGATGCCTACCTCTGCACAATATGCCTTGAATTCCTTGGATGTGAAGTTACTACCATTGTCCGTGACGATGCTATGAGGTACTCCAAATCTGAAAACGATACTTTTCACGAACTTAACGACAGATGCTCCGTCCGGCGAATTTATCGGCTTCGCTTCTATCCACTTTGTGAATTTGTCGACCGCGACGAGCATGTACTCATATCCTCCTGGCGAAGCTTTGTGTAATTTTCCCACCATATCGAGACCCCACTGAGCGAAGGGCCAAGACAGCGGTATTGGCATCAACTCTGCTGCCGGAGAGTGAGGTTTTGCGGCAAATCTCTGGCACGCGTCGCAAGTACGAACTATTTCTTTCGCATCCTCAATTGCTGTCAACCAATAAAATCCTGCTCTGAAAACCTTGGCTGCTATAGCTCGACTGCTTGCATGATGACCACATATTCCTTCGTGTACATCCTTCAGGATCATCCTTCCTTCTTCAGGTGTGACGCACCTTTGTAACACTCCCGAAATACTTCGTTTGTACAACTCCCCTTTGACCACAGTAAAGGCTTTAGAACGCCTGATAACTCGCCTTGCTTCAACTGGATCGTCGGGTATTTGTTTTCGTAGGATGTATGATATATAAACTTGCATCCATGGGATTTGTACCATCATTACTAGGTCCTGTTCCTCTTCTTCTTCTGGTGCTTCTTTCGTAGCCCCCGAGGGTTTCTTGTCCTTCTCCTTCTTTTTTGGCTTCTTTGACTTTGTAGATCTCTCGGCTATCTCTTCCCAGAATACGCCCGGTGGAATTGCGAGACACTGCGACCCGATATTTGCAAGAACATTGGCTTCATCATTGCTCAGCCTACTGATGTGATTTACCTCGCACCCATCAAACAGCTTCTCTAGCTCGTTGTATACTTCTTTGTATGCTATCATACTATCATTAACTGCATCACATTGATTCATGACTTGCTGAGCCACCAATTGCGAGTCGCCGAATATTTTTAGCCGAGTTGCGCCACAAGCCTTCGCCATCTTCATTCCGTGTATAAGGGCTTCGTATTCTGCCTCATTGTTAGACGCGTTTGGGAACGTCATCCGTAAGACATATTTTAATTTGTCGCCTTCAGGTGATATTAGTATTACGCCTGCTCCAGCTCCTTCCAACCTCTTGGACCCGTCAAAGTTCATAGTCCAGGTTCTCGATAAATCCGGGGGTCCCGTATTTTGTAACTCCATCCACTCTGCGATGAAGTCCGGTAAGATTTGCGACTTTATTGCTTTTCTTTTTTTGTACGTGATGTCCCGAGGGGAAAGTTCTATTCCCCTAAGGGAGACACGACCCGTAGCTTCTGGATTGTTCAATATATTGGATAAAGGCGCCTCATTGACCACTATTATCGGATGCGCCGAAAAATAGTGCCGCAGTTTTCTTGCAGTTGTAATCACTCCATATGCTAGCTTCTGGTACTGTGGGTACCGCTGTTTTGATGGCGATAAAACTTCACTGATGAAATATACCGGCCTCTGTACTCCATGGAGTTTTCCTTCTTCTTCTCTTTCGACTACAAGTTCTGTGCTGACCACCTGAGGCGTAGCTGCGATGTACAACAATAAAGGTTCCTTCTCCTTAGGCGCCACCAGGATTGGTGGTGTCGAGATTGTGCACTTGAGATCCTCGAAGGCTCTGTCTGCTTCTTCGTTCCATTGAAACTTCTCTCCTTGCTTGATCAAAGCGTAAAATGGCAACGCCTTTTCTCCCAGCCTTGCGACGAATCTGCTTAAAGCTGCGACTCGCCCAGTTAACTGTTGTATTTCTTTCAACTTTGTTGGCTTCCTCATTGTTACGATAGCTTGAATTTTCTCTGGATTAGCTTCGATTCCTCTTGCCGAAACTAAGAACCCGAGAAGTTCTCCCGCAGGAACGCCAAAGGAGCACTTTGTCGGGTTCAGCTTTAGGCAAAACTTGTCGAGGTTGTCAAAAGTTTCCTTTAAGTCCTCGATCAATGTTGATCCTTCTTTTGTTGTTATGACGATATCGTCGATGTATACTTGTACATTTTTCCCAATCTGTGTTGCAAGACACTTCTGCATCATCCGCTGATATGTTGCTCCCGCGTTTTTCAAACCAAAGGGCATTGTTTTGTAGCAAAACACGCCATAAGGTGTTATAAATGCTGTCTTGACCTCATCCTCTTCTTTTAGTCTGATCTGGTTGTAACCAGAATATGCATCCAGGAAGGAAAGATGTTCACATCCTGCCGTGGATTCGATAATTTGATCGATCCTTGGGAGGGGAAAGTGATCCTTTGGACAATGTTTATTGAGACACGTGAAGTCGACGCACATGCGAAGGACTTTCGTGTTTTTCTTCGGGACCAACACTGGGTTAGCTACCCACGTGGCCTTTGTATGCAGCTCTTTGATGAATCCAGCTTCTCTGAGTCGATTAATCTCTGACAGCATAGCTTTGCGGTTTGGTTCCGAAAAACGCCGCAAAGGTTGTTTAATTGGTCTCGCTATTGGATCCAGGCTTAGGTGGTGCTCGGCAAGTTCCCTGGGTACTCCTGGCATGTCAGCTGGACACCATGCGAAGATTTTCCAGTGCTCACGGAGGAACTCGATGAGCGCGCTTTCCTATGCGAGATCCATGTCTGCTGCGATGGACGTCGTTTTCTTTGGATCTGTCGGGTGGATCTGCACCTCCTTAGAATTCTTGGTAGTGTTAAAGGTTGGCTCCCTGAGTGGCCTTCCTACATCTGGTAACACATCATAATCAGTTGTTAGCTTTGACTCCATATATTCTGCCTGCATCCCGAAGGTTTCTGATAGTCGATGAAAATCCTTGTCGCATTTATCAGCTAACTCAAAACTGCCCTTGACTGTAATTGGTCCCTTAGGTCCAGGCAACCTCCATAATAAGTACGTGTAGTGTGGTACCGCCATAAACCTGGCGTATGCTGGTCGTCCCAATAAGGCGTGGTATTGCGACGGGAAGTCCACAACTTCGAACTCCAGCTTTTCTATTCTGTAATTTTCTCGGGTTCCAAACTGAACGTCGAGATTGATCTTTCCCAGCGGATAACTCGGCTTCTCTGGCGTGATACCATGGAAACGTGTGTCCGTAGGTTTTAAGTTTGCCAAGGATATGTTCATCTTCCTTAATGTATCTGCATACATAAGATTTAGACTGCTGCCTCCATCTATGAACACTCGAGATACATCGAATCCTGCGATTACTGCTGGTGAGATAAGTGCTGATTGCCCTGGTCGAGGAACTTGCTGCGGGTGGTCCGCTATTGTGAAGCCAATGTCCTGTCCCGACCAATTTAGGTACTCAATCGTTGGTGGAGGCATCTTCTCTGCCATGAACACTTGTCGCGAGATTACTTTCTGAGCCCTGTTAGACGGCCTAGCTTTCTGAATCATCGAGACCGCACCGTTGGAATTGGGGTCGACATACGGAGGTGGGTGTGGTGCTGCCGCTATTCTGAGCTGGTGCCGATTTTCGTCCGTAATTGCGGGAGGAGGTGGTAGGTGGATCTCACTCCTTGGTCCTTGAGGATTTCTACTTGCTGCTTGAGCATTGGCTTGCCCTGCGAACCTCAACATTGCTTGAAAATTTCGACAATCCTTCTGCAGGTGTCCTGACTGCCTCTTCCCGTTATTGTCGAGATAGAAATGCATCTGACATGGCCCGTTCATCATATCCTCGGGAGATATATATGGTCTCTGGAACCTTGGTCCACTATTTTGCCTGTTATTTCGGGAATCATCTCTATTGTCGCCTCGGTGCTCGTTGCTTCTTTGATAATCATCTCTATTCCTTCCTCCACTGTTTCCTCGAAAACCAGCCGATATTTGGCCAGGAGCATCATAACTCGAGAACTGTCGAGGAAAACTGTTGGGGGGATGACCCCCGGTATGCCAAAGGCATGCCAAACCGGATGGTTTGAGCCATCAAGATACCGGTTTAACAGTTATTCCGGATAAAGAGATTCGGTTTGAGGCAAGGTAAATCGTGCCGGTATCCCAGGAAGGGTATACCGGAACCGGCTAAGAAGGTACCGGAGTACCGGTACAGGCTACACTGTAGCACGTCGGGAAGGCTGGTCAAAGATTCTCTCCAGAGCTAGAGGACAAGGATGAGCGAAGCACTTCAGCTTTAAACGAAGCCCTGGCGCCTAAAGCAGAAGGTGACGCAAAAGGTACCGGATGATGTCGGCGCCCCTGATTAAAGAGATACCGGCGTCACCGGTAGCCAAAGTGGCTTTGTAAAGTAGTTTGTCTAGTCAAAGATGCCATTAGGGTTTCCTAGGGTTTCTTCCCCTGTAAGCCACCCTCTCCCCTATATAAGGAGAGGGGGCACACCCTTATGCGGGTACGTGAGATAGGAGACGATCAAGAGAGGAAGTCTTGAGCCATTGCGTGTAACCACAAACCTGTAATCTCTTGTGTTCAAGGAATAGAAAGATCTGAGGGAGAAGTAGCTAGCGTGTCCTTCTTCTTCTACCTCTGGCCAAGGCCAAGTTCTTCATAGGAAAAGCAACCGGCTACCCTTCCGGAAACCCTCCCCCGAATCCTCTAGCGCACATTCGGCCCCAATCTTAGCCATCCTATGGCATCTGTCTGTTCACCACGACGACAGTTGGCGCCCACCGTGGGGCCAGCAGCTGCGCTTGCTGGAGTTTACATTCGGAAGGGCCTCCTCACCGTCTCCGGCGAGCGCGTGGTGTCTGGTCTCGTCCAGCGCCTCGGCTCGATGGACTTCGTCAACGACAACGCGGGCTGCTTCGCCAACGGAGGTAAGTTCCCCAAGAACGGCACCATCATCGAGTTCGGCAGCCTCCGCGTCTACTACGGCACCGTCCCTGAGCGTCAGTGCCTCTCGCCGGTGCTGGTGGCTCCGGATCCGCCAAGATCTGCGCTTCGCAGCGGCCACGCCGCCGGCAGCGTGGAGGTGCTGGTGGTTGGCACGGCTGACGCCGGCAAGGAACCTGCGGCGGAAGGCGCTGGGCAAGCAAGGTCCACGCGCACGGCCAAGCCACCGACCGAGCGTGACCAGGAGGTTGCGGGTACATCTACAGCGCCACCGGAGACTCCTCTCCAAGCGGCCATGAACGTGCTGGCCACGCCCATCGCGCAGAACATCGACCCGGCAGCGGCTCAGGCGGAGCTGGAGGCGCAACGACAAAAGCTTCTCTCCGGCGGCGCGGACATCATCCGGGCGCAGCGCGAGCTGAACCTAACCCTACGTGAGTATAACGCTGCCCATGGCTTTGCTTCTGTTAGCGCTCAGCCTGCTAGGATACCGGAAAACCGGCTAAAAGCTCGCAACCTAGATCAGGATCTGCGTAAGGAAGTTCTTACCGGTAAAAGTGCCTCTGTATCTTTGAGCATGGTAGAGAAACCTAAGTACAGCAGTCCGGATAAAACTATAAAAGCTGCTAGGGCTGCTGTAGAGATGTGTGACTCGCTTACCGGAGATGCTCTAGTGAAACAACAAGATCGTGTTAGGGAGTTGCTTGACATAATACAGGAGCAACATGCTGAGCAACTTGCTAAAATGAACAAAGTTACGGCATCAAAATCGGTGCGTTCGGCAAAAAATGCCGGAAACAAGTCCCATGGGCAGGCATCGTCCCCCCATCCGGACAAAAGAAGAGAAAAAGATGTGAATACACGGCAAATGACTGTGTATGATCCGGTACTTGCCGGAAAACAACAAGCCGGGCAACACGAGGCCGGAAGAAAAAGCCAAGGGGCAGTTCGTGGCTATGCCGGAAATGGCTATGCCGGAAATGAGTATGCCGGTAGAGGAGAAGCCGGGCAAAACTATCGCGCGGCAAGAGCGGCGTATGATGAGGAGGAAATGCCTCCACCAAGGTGCCGGCAGGCAAGAGCCGCGGTACCGGAATATTATGATGAAGCTCATTCCGGAACAGAAAGAGCCGCAGCTTACCGGAACCCTCTGGGGGTGCGTGTAGGAGAAAGATGCCTGCCAGACCGGGATGCAAGGCACAGGCTGGACAGGGTATACTTGTCAGAGATGATCGAGGCAGAGGGTCCTCCGGGTCCAAAATGCTTTGGTCCACGAATCATGAAAGAGGAACCACCGGTTCGCAACTTCCAGTTGCCCCGCGACACAAAAACATATGATGGCACGACCAAGCCGGAAGACTGGCTTGCGGATTACGTAACCGCGGTATACGTCGCTGGCGGCGGTGGAACCGTGAGAGGTGGAGGAAACCGGCGTTGGGCCGTAAGAATCGTACCATCATTCTTGGTAGGACCGGCACGCATTTGGCTTAACAACTTGCCGGCAGGAAGCATAAATGGCTGGTTGGACTTTGAGGAAGCTTTCGTAAGCAACTTCAGCAGTACATACCGGAGGCCAAACAGGCCGCAGCAGCTCGCCTTGTGCGTACAGCGCTCAAATGAAACAGACCGGGATTACCTGACCCGGTGGAACTCCACAAGGAACTCCTGTGAGGGTGTGATCGAGGCGCAGGCCATTGCTTGGTTCTGTAATGGGTGCAGAAGAGGTTCACCTCTGTGGCAAAAGCTGCAGAGAAACATGCCGGCGACATTGGCAGAAATGATACGTGTGGCAGATAGCTACGCATTGGGAGACCCAATGCAACCGGCGGTTCAAGCTGAACCGGCACAAACAAGCCAACCGCGCCAAGAACTGTACCGGGACAACCGGCACAACAAAAGACGGGAAGATTTTCCGGATCGGAGGTATGGCCCGCAGCAAGTTGCCGCGGTGCAGGATAACACTGGTGCTGGCGGAAGCCAGAGGCAAAAAACCGGATCGCAGCCGTGGGCGGGTCCTAAAAAACAATGGGTTGAAAAGAAACCATGGCAAAATGACGAGAGGTACACCATGGAATCTGCTATGGATCAGCCGTGCCGGTGGCACACACCAAATCCTGCAAGACCTGCTAACCATTTGACAAAGGATTGCACTTGGACCAAGAGGTTGATGGAAAAAGGCATGATGAAAGATGCCAAGGAACATGGTGCCGGAAGAATTCCACCACCACCCCCACTTACCGGAGCAAATGCTTTACCGGTACACCCTCAGCCGAACCGGCAGCAGCAGCAAGTTCATCAGGTGGCACAAGGTATTAACCAAGCCCCACAACCGGCACCTTTAGGCCGGAATGTTTATCAGGATCCGGACATGTGCTGTGTTGTGTTCGTAACTGAGCCAACCGACAAGCAAAGCATGCATCGCCGTTCCATGGAAGTGAACGCGGTGATGCCGGCAATTCCAAGGTACATGTTGTGGTCAGATCAGGAAATTACCTGGTCAATCAAAGATCACCCTAAGATCATGCCAAATCCGGGTGGTTACGCTCTCGTTGTGGATCCAATCATGCATGGGCCAACGACTCGTGTCAAATTCAGCAAGGTGCTGATAGACAATGGGAGCAGCATAAACATTATGTACCGGCACACCATGCACACGCTTGGCATAACAGAAAACATGCTGCAGCCCACTCACACAACGTTCCACGGAATCGTTCCGGGGCTGTCCTGTTCGCCCATGGGAAAAGTCCGGGTTGATGTATCGTTTGGGGGACGCGACAATTGCTGGGTGGAAAATCTCTTGTTTGAGGTGGTGGACCTAGACAGTCCATACCATGCACTGTTGGGGAGACCGGCATTGGCTGCGTTCATGGCCTCAACTCATACGGCGTATCTTAAAATGAAGATGCCGGCACCAAACGGACCCTTAACCGTGGTGGGAAACTACAAAGTCTCGCTGGAAACCGCTTCCGCCGGATCGAATCTGGCCGAATCGCTGGTGATAGCAGAAGAAAAAAGGAGAATGCAAACTGCAGTTGCGCTGGCTCAATCTTCCCAGCTGAACTTAGCGGCAATGAGCAGCCAATTTGGCTCGCTGGCTTTCAAGCCGACAAAAGAAACGAAGGACATTGTGCTGGATCCGGCTTACCCAGAGCGTACCGTTCGTATCGGTGCCGGACTGAATGAGGCATAGGAAAGCGCGCTCGTCAACTTCCTCCGTGAGAATCGGAACATCTTTGCCTGGTCTACAGATGACTTGGTGGGTGTGCCGAGGGAGTTGGCTGAGCACTCTCTGAATGTCCGGAAGGACGCGAAGCCGGTGCGGCAACCTTTACGCCGGTTTGCTGAGGATAGGAGGAAGATCATTGGAGAGGAAGTAACAAAGTTACTGGTTTCCGACTTCATCGTGGAAGTACTGCACACTGAGTGGCTGGCCAATCCGGTGCTGGTCGAGAAGAAAAAGGAAGAAGACCCCAAAGCTCCAAAGGTGTGGCGCATGTGCATCGACTACACCAACCTGAACAAGGCTTGCCCAAAAGATCCTTTCCCTTTACCCCGGATTGATCAAGTGATCGATTCCACTGCTGGTTGTGAACTGCTGTCTTTCCTGGATGCCTATTCCGGCTTCCACCAAATTCCCTTGAAAAAGGAAGATCAAATAAAGACTGCGTTTATTACCCCGCACGGGGCTTATTGCTATGTCACTATGCCATTCGGTTTGCGCAACGCTGGTGCAACGTACCAGCGCTGTATGCAAAAGTGTTTGTTTGATCAAATCGGAAAAAATGTGCAGGTCTATGTGGATGATGTTGTCATAAAAACTAAAGTAAAAGAAACCTTGATCAGCGATCTAAGGCAAACATTTGACAACCTGCGAAGGTTCCGGATGAAACTTAATCCGGCAAAATGCACCTTTGGTGTTCCTGCCGGCAAACTGCTTGGTTTTCTCGTGTCAAGCCGCGGAATAGAGGTTAATCCGGTAAAAATCCGGGCTATTGAAAGAATGAACATACCGAAAGATCTCAAAGATGTGCAGAAGTTTACCGGAAGCTTGGCATCGCTAAGCCGGTTTGTAAGCCGGTTGGGCGAAAAGGCTTTGCCGCTGTATGCTTTAATGAAAAAATCCGATACCTTCGTCTGGACCCCGCAGGCAGACGCAGCGTTTAAAGAGCTAAAGAAAATGCTAGCAACCGCACCGGTATTGGCTTCACCTTTGGAAAGGGAACCCATGCTGTTGTACATAGCAGCAACAAACCGGGTCGTAAGTGTTGTGGTAGTGGTAGAAAGAGAGGAGGAAGGAAGAACCGTGCAAAGGCCGGTATACTACCTGAGCGAGGTGCTCTCCCTCTCAAAACAAAACTACCCTCACTTCCAGAAAATGGCTTACGGCGTGTACATGGCGGCCACAAAGCTTAAGCACTACTTCGAAGAACACCCCATGACGGTGGTGAGCGAGGCACCCATTTCAGATATTATGTGCAACAAAGATGCTAGCGGCAGGATTGCCAAGTGGGCAATTCAGCTATCACCATATGTGCCGGTGTATGAGAGAAGAGACACCATAAAATCACAAGCTTTAGCTGATTTTCTGGGCGATTGGGCGGAAACGCAGTACAAACCGCCGGAACAAAAAATGGAGTACTGGAAGATGCACTTTGACGGATCCAAACTCAAAGAGGGTTTAGGTGCCGGTGTAGTTCTTACTTCACCAAAAGGAGACCATCTCCGGTATGTTTTACAAGTGCATTTCAGGGCATCAAACAATGTCGCTGAATATGAGGCTCTAATTCACGGGCTCAAGGTTGCAAAAGAAATCGGTGCACACCGGATCATTTGCTACGGTGATTCAGATCTTGTGGTGCAACAATGTTCCGGAGATTGGGACGCAAAAGATGCCAACATGGCCTCATACCGGTTTCATGTGCAAAAGATTGCCGGATTCTTCGAAGGATGTGAGTTCCACCATGTGCCGCGAGCAGAAAATGAAGCCGCGGATACACTCTCTAAGTTGGGATCCTCCCGGCAAGAAATTCCTCCCGGAGTAGCGTTGGCTCACCTGAGGGTACCATCCATCAAACCGAGTCCGGAATCTGAATCAATTTTTGTACCGGAATCACACGTTGTGCCAATGGACATTGACGAAGGAAACCCGGGGACTGTTCCGGTAAACTCGGGGACTGTTCCGGTAAACTCGGGGACTGCTGGATCCATACCGGAAGAAGCTATGCTGGTGGACAGTATGGAGGTGGACGTGCCGGTATTTCTGGTTCGGGAAGCACCAACTTGGGTTGAACCTATTAAGGAATTCCTGATCAACGGCACCTTGCCGGTTGACGAAAATGAGTCGAGAAGGATCCAGAGGAGATCCAAGGCCTATACCATCATCAACGGAGAGGTATACAAAAGAAGTGTTACCGGTGTCCTTCAAAGATGTGTGGAACCGGAAGAAGGAAAAGAGATGCTGGTGGAAATTCACCAAGGAGAATGTGGGCATCATGCCTCATCAAGGGCGCTGGTCGCAAAAGTGTTCCGGCATGGATTCTACTGGCCTACCGCGCTGGAAAATGCTGAGGATTTGGTACGAAAATGCAACGGGTGCCAGAGGTACGCCAAGCAAAACCATACCCCAGCATCCGGCTTAAAAACTATACCGTTAACTTGGCCGTTTGCTGTTTGGTGCCTTGACATGGTTGGCCCATTCAAAACTGCTAGGAGCAGCTTTACCCACATCCTAGTGATGGTGGATAAATTCACTAAATGGCTTGAGGTCAAGCCTATCGCAAAATGTGATGGGCACACAGCCGTGAAATTCTTGAAAGATGTTATCTTGCGGTATGGATACCCGCATAGCATTATCACTGACAATGGCACAAATTTTGCTCAAGGTGAGTTCAAAAGATTTTGTGAGGATAACAATATCCGGTTGGATTTGTGCTCGGTCGCACACCCGCAAGGCAATGGCCAGGTGGAAAGAACCAATGCTTTGGTGCTTTCCGGTATCAAACCAAGGTTAATTGAACCACTTGAAAAGACACCGGGATGCTGGCTAGATGAGTTGCCATCAGTGCTGTGGAGCATAAGAACAACACCAAACCGCTCAACCGGATACACTCCATTTTTCATGGTGTATGGGGCTGAAGCCGTAATTCCAACCGATATCATACATGACTCACCAAGGGTTCAACTCTATACCGAAGAAGAGGTAAAAGAGGCCCAAGAAAACGATGTGGACTTGCTAGAGGAAGCAAGAGAGTTGGCTTTGGCAAGAACAGCCATATACCAACAGAACCTCAGACGCTATCATAGCCGGAAGGTTAATCCGAGGGTGTTCCGGGAAGGTGACCTGGTGCTACGCCTAGTGCAGCGCACTGAGGGGCGCCACAAATTCTCACCTCCCTGGGAAGGACCTTTCATTGTGAGCAAGGCTCTACACAATGATGCATATTACTTAATCGATGCACAGGAATCGAAGAAGGGAAAGGCGGACAGGTCCGGAGACGAAACCAAGCGCCCATGGAACATAGCTTTGCTACGTCCTTTCTATTCCTGAAGATGTGCTGTAAGAAGTTCCTTTTTGTACCTTATTTGCCATGAATAAAAGATGCCGGCACCTCGAATGAATCTCGGGGACTGCCTCTACCAAAATTGCATGCAATATGTTTATTTTTTCTGTATACTGGTTTGTTTGCCTAAGGTTCGCCTTTCCGGTTTAGTAATGTGTCAAACTTACCGAAGTCTTCGACTTTGCTGCTGTCCGAAACCCGGCTTCATGGCAAGCAAGATAAACTGGAAAGTTCTAAGCACGCGAAAGATGGAAAAGCAACCGCAAGCAAACAATCCGGAAGAAAATTTAGCTAACCCCGGTTATACCGGTTTTTTGGCAAAAGAGTTCGAATTTTTTCTCTAAGTTCAAGAAGGTGCTTGCTTGGCAAAAGAATCAAGCGTGCACTAGATTGGATGCAAGAATGAATCCGGAGTCTTTACCACTCAAGCAATTCAATATGTTTATTTTTTCAGTTACCGGTTGCTTAGTGAACATTTTTTCTTTCCGGTTCAGTAGCGTGTTAAACTTACCGGAGTCTTCGACTCTGCTGCTGTCCGAAACCCGGCTTCATGGCAAGCAAGATAAACCGGTAAGGATTAAACACGCGAACCACGAGAAGAGGGAGTGGGAACGAACAATCCGGAAAAGCTTAACTAACCCCGGTTACACCGGTTTTTTGTGAAAAGTTTCGAGTTATTTCTAAGTTCAAGAAAATGCTTGCTTGGCAAAAGAACTTTGTGACTCATACGCCAAAAAACCCAGAGGGTAGGCAGAGCCAAGGCAAAAGAACCAAGTGTGCATCGGATTGAATGCCGAAACAATTTCGGAATCTTCACAATGCAAGATACAAAAAACGAACTGTAAGCGTCGATAAGACAGGAATAACTTAAATAACATACCGGTATCACATACCGGCATAAATTGTTGTCGCACACCAAAAGAAAGCCTAAGTTTTATATTACATCGTAAGACCCCGGCGTACCGGGGTAGAATTTGATGACCATTGTCTTAAGTTAACCAGGACAGGCAAACATATACAAGAAGCACTTAAGCAGAAGGAGGAATGGCACCGGCTCCTGAAGCTTCCGGAGGCGCGTCGCCGGTATCTTCACCTTCCTCGTCCTCTTCTTCCTCGTCGCTGAGGTAGTCCTTGACGTTGGGAGGAGGGGGGATGAAGGTGCGGACCTCGGCGTACTCTGCAATCCGGTAGGCCCGATCTTGCCGCTTCGCGGTAAGGACCGGATCCAAGTCGGTTGGAGCATTTTCGTGCACGCCGAGAAGGGCATCCAGATCCAAGTCCGGGTACCAGGAGCAGGCGACGCGCAGCGCCGAATCCGCTCCGGCACGAGCCGCGGAGCACTGCCACTCCCGGATCCTCCGACCGGCACCTTTCAGGCGATCGTTGGTGAGGGACAGGTTGGCCGGCACCTCCTCCTCAGGCCAAAGCACTTTGAAAAGCTGGATGGCCACCTCAGGGATGTCGGAGAGGTTCCGGTCCACCGCACGCATGTGGGAGACGCGGGCTGACAGCGCAACCAGATGGTCATAAGGGTCCCAGGGCGCATCCAGGTTCTTGTATGCTTGTGCCACCCGGCGCTCTGCCACCTTCTTCAGGGCGAATGCCTGAGAATCCGGGAAGAGCCCTACCAAACAAAAGAGAGAGATAAGTACATGCTACCGGAAGAGATAAGCTTATAAGCAAAACCGGGAAAGAAAGAAGACACTTACTGAGGGCAAGCGCGTCGGTTTGCATGACCAAAAGGTCATACTCCTGCTGCTCTGCTTTCAAGCGCGCGGCTTCATCCTCGGCTGCTTGCCGCGCCCTGGCTCCTTCGTCTAGTTCCGCCCGCAGCACCGCGGCGGAGTTATTGGCATCCTCCAGGGCCTCGCTGAGCCTAGCTTCAGCGGCGGTTTCGGCAACCTTCATCGCCTCGCTGTGCTTTAGCCCGAGCTGGGTCAGCTGCTCCTTTAACCCACGGGAGTAGGTCTCTTGGGCAGTCAGTGCCACGCGGTGCTGCCGGAGGAGCTGTTGTTTTTCACCTAGAGCACGGAAAGAAAGTCTCAACAAAATTGCGGTTGGTAAAATGAAGAATAAACCGGAAAAGAAGTAACGGTACCTTCGAGCCTGGCGACCTGAGCCTTGAGGGCTTCGACGGAAGATTCCGGGATAGCTGCTAAGCAGAAAAGTTATAAGTACTAAGAAGGGAAAACCTTTCGGTAAAAAGATGCCGGAGGCACAGAAGCTCACCCTGGCACTTGCTATGCGCTTCAGCAAGATCCCGGTGCTCCCACAGAAGCTCCTCAAAGAGGTGCTTCCGGGTGTCGGCCGTGCTCTGTTCAAGAAAAGATGTTAGAAAAATGAAGCCGGTTTCTCTAGGCTGTTACTTAAGTTTCGCGCTAAGAGCTGCGTTCTCAACCCGAAACTCGGGGACTGGACATGCCGGTTGTTTAAGTTTCTACTTAAGTTTTGCGCTAAGAGCTGCGCTCTCAACACAAAACTCGGGGACTGGGAAGATAGACAAGATCCGGAAAGAGAGAAACCGGCATGAATTGAAAGATTCGAAAGGGTTCGGAGAAACTTACCACAACATTGTTGGTGGCATCATGCCACGCATCGCCCAGCTCCTTCACGGCGCGCCGTAGCCGCATGAAGTGCTCCTCCGTGCAATGGGGGCCAGACGGGTCCAGCGCCGGGAGCCGCTCCTTTCCCAAGCCGCGTGCAGCTGCGGACTCATCCGCAGCATTCCACCTTTCAGCATAGGGGAGCAAGGGCCCCAGGTCGCGGCCTCCGCGATTCAGTTCGATGATCCGGCCCAGGACGCCGGAAGGTTTGCCTCCGGCTGCGACAGCAGCGCGGCCGGCGTGCAGCGTCACTTGCTGCGGGTCGGCGGCGGAGGTACCGGTTGGCTTGGCGCTGGGGGCTTCCGTCGGCGGCATCGGCTTGGAGGGGGAAGACTCAGCGGTCTTGTTCTTCTTCTTTTTGGGGACGGGAGGAACCAGAGGTTCCGCCCTCCCGGCAGCTTCGGAGTCGGCACCGGTGTTGCTGGCGCCGGTATCCTGTTTTCCAGGAGGGGAGACATGCTCCTCCTCCACGCGGTGTTTTGGAGGTGTAGGGGCCGCGCGCCCCGAACTTGAAGTGCCTCCCAGAGGGGAGGCAGAAGCGTTGCCGGCACCAGACGGTGCCGGGCTTGGGTGAGAAAGAGATGAGGTCCTTACGGTTCCCTCAGAGCTCTCAGGCCTTGGGCCAAGCTTGAGCGCAGGGCTAAGCAAGAGAAAGAGAAAAATTGAAAAAAGCAACCGGAAGGAAAAGTGGAAAAGAGCCAAACAAGCGAAGGGAAGCAAAAGTCTTACCCAGATGCTACCGGCATCTGCTTGCCCTTATAGTGCCTCTTGCTCGTCTCTTTCCCCGCAAGGACTTCCGTCCGGAAGCGTTTGGAGGGAAGAGATTGGCTTGTGCCGGCATCAGGTGCCGGGGCCTTGTTCTTCTTGCCCTGGGGGGCGAGTTTCTCCACAAACTCGTCTCCGGCCTCGGCGTCCAAGGGAGCAACATGCTCATGGACCTGCGGTTGGGTGCCGGCTGAGCGGGCATCTACAGAGGAGGAATAACGGTAAAGTATGAAAGACATGAAAAGAAAGCTACCTCAAGCATAGGGAGGTCGTCGACAGAACCGGGAGCCTCAGTTGAGAAGTTACCGGGGCGCGAGGTGTGGGTCCGGCCCATTTTGAGGTCAGACCAATGAATGTATGGGTCAGGGTCCACCCGGTCCAGAGGGCGCTTCCGGCAAGGGCCTCGCCGATCCGCTTCGATGCGGGGGAAACGGTCCTTGGCCTGAAAACAAGTGAAAAACAAATTAGTCACAGCATAAAAGTTACCGGTACAAGAACCCGGGTTGCACAATCTCTTACTTCCTCAGTTGGAGGGTTGGTGGAGCTAAGAGGCAGGAAGCCCCACTCCCAGTCAACCGGCATGGCAGTCTGGCAGATTTGCCTAGCCTTATAGACTACATCCTTCTTGCTAAGAGGAAGGCCGGTGATCTTCGTGGGATCGCCAGGACCGTACATCTCGCTCATCTTGTGAGCCCGGCGCTTAAGAGGAAGCACCCGGCGTGAAATGAATGTGCGGATGATATCATCAGAGCAGATGTTGGTCTCCTTCATCAGCTTCTCCATGAAGCGTACTACCCGGTTCGTCTCAATATGATTCACCCCGGGAGAGTAGCTCCAGTTAACCTTGCTGGGCGGCGCCGGATTGAAAGCCGGTAGGTTGATAAGATCAGGGTCGCCGTCGTTCTTCACATAAAAGAAGGTCTCTTGCCACAACCGGCATGACTCGAGACCGGAAAATTTAAAGAAAGGGCTCCCTTGGCGGGAGCCGATGATACAGGACCCGCATTGTACCGGGGGTTTGGGCTTGGGAATGTCCTTGCCCTGAACGGAATTGATCCTAAGAGAAAAGAAGCGAGCAAAGGCCTCGCGAGTGGGGCGGATGCCGATGTAGGCTTCCATGAAGGTGGCATAGCAAGAAAGATAGAAAACGGCATTGCCGGGAAGGTGGTGAGGCTGGAGTTCGTAAAAATCAAGAAATTGGCGGAAGAAATCGGAGGCGGGAAGGCCGAAGCCACGCTCAAAATGGGCAAGAAACACGACGTACTCACCGGGTTGGAGTACCGGTTCGATTTCGTCGCGGGGAAGCCGGCAGGATACTCCTTCCGGTATTCTTCTTGACCGGTAGAGCCAGTCGATCTCGTGTTGCGTGACGTCGGAGCCTCTCCAGGCTCCGCGTGTGATACCGGAAAGACCTATTCCGGGGGCTTGGCTAGAGCTGCCGGCCTCTTGATCCTTGCCGGTCTCGGTTTCCATCCGGGCAAGTTCACCGCTTAGCCCGTCGGATGATTCGGTTTGTTGGCTACTGGAGGAGGACTCGGAAAGATACTCTTCACTAGACATGCAAATCTACCCGGAAAAACGGTTTTCCCCAGATCTACCCTTGCGCGAAGATCTACGAGTAAGAGAAAAAGCAAAAGAAAAAGGGAAGTAAATATCCTACCGGCCCAAGATCTGAAAAGCAAAGAAGAGATGGGGTAAGGCGAATCTAGCCTAACCTGAGGCGGCAGCGATGCTGAGGAAGAAGGTCGCCGGCGGAGCGGTGAGCTCGTGTTTGCTGGAGAAGTCCGGCGACGAGGAAGCGAAGAAGCGGCTGTCGGAGCTCGAATGCGGCGGCCACGGCAGGTGCGCAGCGGCGACTCTCCACGCAGCAGGGCTTGGCGAGGTTCGGCGGAGCAGTGGCGCTGGTTCGCCGGACGGCGGAGTTCAGGCAATGGGCGGAAACGACGAAGGGCGCAGGAGGGCTTTAGCTCTGTGTGCGCGAAGAACTTGAGAAGGCGAAGAAAGGAGGAAGAAGGAGCGGCTCCCCCTTTTATAGGAGAAAGAGCCAGTGGGCTGGCAACCGTCGGGCCGCGACGGTTCGCCCCGTGGGCCGCCACGTGGCGCGAGGATACACGCGCGAAAAACAAAAAGCCACAGGCTCGCCGCACAGATCCGGAACGGCAGCCCGGATCCGGTACGCCGCATTTAATAAGGGCGCAGAAGCCGAAGGGAAGTGACCCCTGACACCGGCGCGTCAGGAACAGTTGCGCATGTCACTGACAGGCACTACAGCCGAGAAATTCTCGACTTCGTCGAGGGAAGTTTTAATGACGAAGTTACCGGAAAGATATGGCGAGGAACCGGATGAGTTTAAATGGAAACCGGAAGGATTAATCCGGTATGTTCAGGATGAGGACTTGGCATGGTCCATCGGATAGAATCCGCTGGACTATGCTAAGGTTGAGATCGGCAGAGACGCCGGAAAGTTTGAACTGGTTGCCGGAAGGTTTAAACCGGTATCATGAATATAAGGGAACCTGGCATGGTCCGTTGGATAGAATCCACCGGACTATACCAGCTTCGGGGACTAATGTTGGGGGGATGACCCCCGGTATGCCAAAGGCATGCCAAACCGGATGGTTTGAGCCATCAAGATACCGGTTTAAGAGTTATTCCGGATAAAGAGATTCGGTTTGAGGCAAGGTAAATCGTGCCGGTATCCCAGGAAGGGTATACCGGAACCGGCTAAGAAGGTACCGGAGTACCGGTACAGGCTACACTGTAGCACGTCGGCAAGGCTGGTCAAAGATTCTCTCCAGAGCTAGAGGACAAGGATGAGCGAAGCACTTCAGCTTTAAACGAAGCCCTGGCGCCTAAAGCAGAAGGTGACGCAAAAGGTACCGGATGATGTCGGCGCCCCTGATTAAAGAGATACCGGCGTCACCGGTAGCCAAAGTGGCTTTGTAAAGTAGTTTGTCTAGTCAAAGATGCCATTAGGGTTTCCTAGGGTTTCTTCCCCTGTAAGCCACCCTCTCCCCTATATAAGGAGAGGGGGCACACCCTTATGCGGGTACGTGAGATAGGAGACGATCAAGAGAGGAAGTCTTGAGCCATTGCGTGTAACCACAAACCTGTAATCTCTTGTGTTCAAGGAATAGAAAGATCTGAGGGAGAAGTAGCTAGCGTGTCCTTCTTCTTCTACCTCTGGCGAAGGCCAAGTTCTTCATAGGAAAAGCAACCGGCTACCCTTCCGGAAACCCTCCCCCGAATCCTCTAGCGCACATTCGGCCCCAATCTTAGCCATCCTATGGCATCTGTCTGTTCACCACGACGACAAAAACGTCGTCTATTTTGAAAATTGCGACTACGGTCCTCCTCTGGTGACCTGTGCCGCTTATTGTGAACAGCATCCTCTCCGTCTGCCCACCTGTTTGCTATCTCCATTAATGCCGATACTGTCTTTGGGTTGGTTCTTCCCAAATCTTCGACGAAATCTCCACGTCGAATTCCTGCCACGAACGCATCTATTGCTCTCTCGTCAGATATGTTCTCTGCCGAGTTTTTAATGATGTTCCACCTCTGGATATACTTTCTCATTGATTCATCATGCTTTTGTCGACACGCCCTCAGCTCTTCTAGCGATGCGGGTTTTTTACAGGTGGATCGGAAATTCTTAACGAATACGTCCTCAAAGCTTTCCCAGCTGTCGATGGAACCCGGAGGAAGCTTTTTTATCCAAGATCTTGCGGCTCCGCTCAGGTGTACTTGAATGCTTTGCATGGCTGTTGCTCTGGTTCCGCCTATCAGCTTCACCGTCTCGAGGTAATCAACTAACCAATCCTCGGGATCTTGCAAACCATCGAATTTTTTGAAATTATCGGGTAACTTAAACCCTGAAGGAACTCGAGTCTTCCGGACCCTCCTTGTGAAGCACGGTAACCCACACATATCCTCGTCATCTATCTCTGGGGAATGTCGGTGTTCCCTTCTATTTTGTCGTGCTCTATCCACCCGTGCTTGTGCTGCTGTGTCTCGTACTCCACTCGTTCTTTCGGGACCTTGAACTGCTGCAGTGGGTCGTGGACTATTTTGCCTTGCGGGTCCTTCGGGAGGCGAATTTATAAACGCCGTCCCCATGGCTCCGACTCCTGCCATGGCCATATTGTACAATGCTTCTCTTGGATCTCCAGGAGGTGGCTTGGATGCAAGAATGAAAGCCTGCGTCGCCATGTACCCAACTTCTGGTGTCTTAGGGATAATATTACCCCTCGTGTCTATCGACATAAAGGACATGTCGAGATTTTGAACCAGATTCTCCCTATTTTGCAGTCGAGATCTTGCCCTGTTGCGAGCTTCCCTGTGATTGCTTCCCGAAGTGCCTGACTGTCGACTCAGCTCCGCTCTTCGCTTACTTGATGCTGATGCCGCTTCTTGCCTCCTGTCCAACGCGGTCTTCTGTTTCTCGAGTTCTCGCCTGATACGTGCAAGCCTGTATTGATACGCTTGTAACTCCTCAGGTGTCGCTGTTACGGTCATAGGCTCTGTACCATTGATAGCTCTTTCGACTCGATCCCATACTGCCTGCGGAAATCGCACCATCTCTCGCGTCCCCGTGCCGATATATTTTGTTCCTAATCCTCGCGTGAGATCTGCAGGGTCGACATACGGATTTCCTGCATCGTCAAAGTTCTCCGACGTCTCCTGTTCGCGACTTGTTTCTCCAATGGCGTAGATCTGATGATATTTTGGACTCTGAACTTTGTCGGGTTTGGTGACACCATCATGGAGATTGGTGAAGATCTTTCCAACAATAGTGGACTCGTCGATGAAGTTGAAGCTGTCTATATTGCTCGAGCCATCGCTTATATCGGAGTCCGCAGATGACTCGAAGGACATGTCGCTGAAGATCTTGGTGAGTTTTTCACTTGCCATAGTGCTGATGAAGCGTGGCGACGAAATCTCCTCGTCACCTGACTCGATTGGCGATGTTGAGCTCGAAAAATCGGAATCGACCGCTGATAATCCCGACGAGATCGGAATTTCGAGACGGTACGCTCCTTCCTTCTCGACGCGGAAGTAGAACTTTCCGAACGTCATCTCCATGGGCTCCTCCAGATACGCATATGCATCCAAACGGGAGGGCGGGTGAGGAATAAAATCGACTAGACCAGTTTCGATCTCTTTACCTCTGTCCATCGCGTTGCTTGCAGTTGACGAAGTCGACGATCTTGAACGTGCCATCGAGATCAGCTCCTTGACACCTCTAGTTCCCACAGACGGCGCCAATTGACAAGGGATTAACTTATCAATGCCTACAGATTGTAGACTAGGGTTTAGTTGGAAGTAGAGGGCAAGTAGATCTCGAAGGTTTCAGCCGAAAAGTACTCGACGACGTAAAAACTAGGGTTGCGTGAAACAATGAATCGATCCTTTCTTTGTCCCTCGACTCCCCTTATATAGGAGGCGGAGCCGAGGGTTTCGTAATACACAAGTTACAGAGTCCGGGAGGGTTTCTAACCCGTCCCGTAAAATTACAAGTCTATATTTCCTAATACAACTCTAGCTTTCCTTAACACTATCTTGGGCTTTCGAACTTTATATTCTTCGAGTCATGGGCCTTCAGTAAACCCCGGGTACCATCTTTGGCAGGCCCATTGGGGATGCCTATGTCACGTGGTACTTGCTAAACTTGAGCTTGAAGTCTGCCCAAGTCATTACTTGACCCGCGTTCATGGCACGGGTGCTAGTCCACCAAGCTCGGGCTGGTCCGGCAAGGTAGTGGGTTGCGAACAAGACCTTCTCGGCGGCTTCTACTCCGGCTACTTCCAAGTTGTTCTCCATAGTCTGGAGCCAGTCGTCGGCGTCAAGGGGTTCTTCGGTCTTGCTAAACACCGGAGGGTTGGTGTTCTGGAAGTTCTTGAGCTTTGATCCGGGGTGATCATGGTTTCCATGGCCTTGGTTGGCAAGGTTTTGCAGTGCTGCGATGTTGGCTTGGCGTTCAGCTCTGTCAGTCTCCCTGTCGGCCATCAGGGTCTGCAGCAGTTGCATCATGGCATCGTTGTTGTTGCGATTGGGAGGGGCCATCTGAACATAGAGAAGATCATGAGATAAGAGGGAATTTTCTATGGTTTATTTGAGTAAGTTCACAAATTTAAAATTTGGACTCTTTTGATGACAAACCCAAACATTCCTTCATTCATTCAACATCACACCTTACAGCTTACATACTAACACTTCCCATGGTTTTAAGAACCATTCTCTCATGCTACGATACAACGAGCGGGATACAACTCACACCTATATAAGTGATCAAGTGCAACTACTCCTCAGCATCGACATCGATCGGGACGAAGTCGTAGGGTCCTGCCTCCAGGAACTCGTAGTCTTCATCCTCGGTGAACTCGTCCTCCTCAAAGTCATCGTCGTCACTCAGGAAGGCTCCTCCTCCCTGAAGGTCTATACCTCCATCATCTTCCTCCATCTCTCTCAGCTGGTCCTCTTGGGCCATGACAGTGGCCTCCAAAGAAGCTATCCTGGCGCGAAGGCGTGCAATAGTAGCGTCCTTCTTGGCACGCTGCTGGCTGAGGGTCTTGCGGTCGCGGGCAAGTAGCTTAATCGCCTCACCTTGCTCGGTGAGGTGAGCGTGGGTCTGGTTGGCGTACGCGCGGGAGGCGTCTAGATCCTTCTGAGTCTGGTACAGCATGAAGTCGAGGTACTCTGCATGGTGCCTCAACTCAGGGTGCGGCTGCAGCTCCATGGGCACTCCCATGGCATCACGCCTCACGAGATGCGCGAAGCGAGATGCGAGTATGCGCACCACGTTCTGTCCACATAGGCGCGCAAGCGCCTCCTGAAGGGCACGTGCGAGTCCGTCGAGCCAGTTGCTCTCGCGGAAGGAGAAGAGGATCCTCTCCGAGGTGGGAGGCTCCATCTTGCCCCTCAAGTCAGCGGTGATGATCCACTGCAACTCTCCTCCGGGCTGGTCGTTCACCTCGATTCCGTGGAACTCGGGGTGAGGGCGCTCCAAAAAGTCCGACAGGGCATTCAGATCCCTCTCGAACACCAGGTCTCCTCCATTCCCAAGCTGGTAAAACTTGGTGTTGATAGGTTCATTCGGCTCCATCTGAAAGCGAAATGGATAAGTAAGTTAGAGAGTGAACCAGTGTGGCAAAATTTTAAGTAGCTTTAATAAGAAAGATATGATTCCTCCATTTTTTTTTGAAAAGATCTCAAAGACAAGAGTGTGAATAAATTTTCATAAATATCTCTTCATTTGATTTCCAAGTTAAGTTTTCTTGAACGTCCATTCTAACTAGGGTCTTCTAAGGTCAAACAATGGCTCTGATACCAACTTGTCAACACCCGGATTTTTAAGTCCAGATGCCTATTATGTCATTCATCGCAATCCCAGGAATATTGTTGTTGCGAGGCATAATAGTCGAATATCATAGTCATCATTCATTACCAACCATATTGTCTTACAAATTCAGATCACATGATCCATATTACACAAATAGTTGATCTATTGATCAACGACCAAACACAAGTTCATAGCGGAAGCGTAAATAGAAATGGACTCTCTAGTCCACAGGCCAACGCTTGACGTCGGAAGACTCCTAGTTGTCATAGGCATCCTGCTGGTCATCTCCTTGGTAGTTCTGTCCATCTTCATACTCTGGCCATTTGAATAGCCAGGGACACAGCCGTGAGTACTTTAAGTACTCGCAAACTAACATTAGTGTAAGTGCGAACAATTCTAGTAAGGGGGTGCTAAGCTCTAGTTTAATTTTCATCAAGCCAAAATTAGTTCATAAGTATTTGAAAGAAGACTTATTCAAGTGCTAACTAACCCAAGTGGGAACATTAGTGTCATTCCTACAACTCAATTGTGATTCAACCACAAGTCACCGTTCAGCATTTACTTCACCCACATTTTTCAAGAATCTGATACCGGGAACTGTATGGCCTTTCCAACCGTCCGTAACCGTGGACACGGCTATTCGAATAGGTTTACACTCTGCAGAGGTTGCACACTTGTGCCACAACATCTGATTACATCCGTCAGGGATAACCCTGAATCATCGTAACTCAGTACGCGGATCATCAACCATAACCTTTCACTTACATACCCTAGTATGAGCACCTCTCCCCATGAGCTTGGCCTCCCAGTGAAGACCAACTGTCAACCTGGGAACTGCACAGGGCTTGGCCGTACAATTCACCTCAATTCACATCATTTCTCAACAACGGAGGCAGCCTCGGCATAACCCCTATGATGCTTGTTCAGAGGGAACCCATACTAAGATGTATAAATTTCCAGTTAAGCCCTACCCATAATCAGGTAATGTGGGGGTACTCAAAAATTGGAAAGGTATCGCATCCAAACCAATATCAGTTTTATCAAAAATCACCATCTTCTCTTGGTCATATTCACCTTCAAAAATCATTCAATGGAATGACTCATCATTCCAAGGTTTCAAATTCAAAAACAAGTCACATGTTCCCCACTAGAGTAGTCAAATTTTATTTGTTGGCACTAGCAACTAGTCTTGAGGAGTGCTACTTAACTCTTAAGCTTCTTAGGCTAAGTTTGATACTCTTGTTCTACTCTATACTTAGACCAAAGTTAACTATAAAAGTAGGCTTTAAATAAATCAAGTAAAAACTTGCAATGTAAAACTTGGGATGGGAAAATACACATAAGGTAAAGTGGAGTGGTGCCTTGCTCATGAGAGCTTTGCACTTGCAAGAATATTAGCTTGCCTTGGTAGTGGTCAAAGTTCTCCTCTTCCTCCTCTTGGTAGAATCCTTCCTCTTCCTGGTATTCTCCGGTGCTAGCGTCTAGATTCGAATACGAGGTATAATCACTCAACTAGGCTCAATAGCTATATTAAGCACAACATCACTTCACACAAACTATTCTAAGCACACACTTAAAACAATTAGGTGCATTGGTTTTCTTTACTTAGGAAAAATAATTTCCTCTCATTACAAATGTAAATGATAGTTTCCCTTTTGTGTTGCAGGAAAATAATTTCCTCTCCTTAAATCTTCTTAAGATTTAACTTCTCAAATAATCGTTCATGAAATCATGTTGACCTAAGTCAACCATTCATCATCATCATTTGAGAAAATGATTTAAATGAGGTAGACCACCTCATACCGTTTAATAATTCTACAAATGATTTAAATCTCCAAGTATTTCATACAAGGGTATTTGACCAGGGGTCCAAACATCATATGAAATCACTTGGGACAAGATTTAAATGAAGTAAAAAAAAACTTCATAAGATTTGCATACTAGTTTTGGACAATATCTACTAACCAAACTAGCCATATAGTCCTTTATTTCAACTAGGGCATGATCATGCAAAGTGACCACACCATATTTTTGCAGAAACAATTAGGTTAAGTGAAAAGTGAGCTATGAGAGTTGGAATTAACTAAATATCATTTTTGGTTGATTTTTAAGATTTAAATGAATGTGAAAAAGTCCCTGCCTTCTTCTTTTTACCATTTTATTTCTACAACAGATCTCAAGGTGAGACCAGTGGCATGTTGTAGAACTTTTCACTAGCTTTCCAACAATATGAAAATTGTTAAATTTGGCCAAGCCAAAAAGAATCTATGAATTTTCAAAGTTGGAGCCAGTATTGAAATTGAATTGAATTGATTTAAACTAAATTTGAATTAACGGGCTGGCGGGAAACTGGTTTGGGCCGAATCCATTCAAACAGAGAGAAAACGGCCCAGTAACGCGTCTCGTGCTAGTGGGCCGCCTGACAGAGTGGGGGCCACTCATCAGCGAGTTAAAAACCTGAATCGGTATGGATTAACTAGAGGCGTTGGATTACAACGAGATCGGACGGTGCCAGTGCATCGTCTTCTCCGGCGAGAGGGAGCTACGGGCGCGGCGAGCCTCGGGGGTCGGAGGGCTAACCATGGGTCCGGCGAGCGGCGGCGATGTTCCGTTCGAGGTTGTCGATGAAGGGGAAGAAGCCTGTAGCAGTGGCGAAGCTCGAGGTGGCCTGGATCGATGTCGATTTCACCAGGGCTTCCGCGGCTCCGATCGCTCGATTGGCGCTGCTCCGGCTTCGATTCGATGGGTGGAGTGGTGGTGGAGAATCAGGGATGGGAGGAGAGGATGGTGTGGTGCTCAGATTGCTCAGGGGAGGCCTCTATTTATAGAGAAGCTTGGGTGCTGCGGGGCAGAGTGAGGGTCGACATGCTCGCGGCGATTCCGGCGAGTGTTGGGGCTAGGCGAGGGTGCAGCAGGGTTCTCCTCGTCCAGGCGAAGCATTTGGTGGCGACAGCGCGGTCGGGCGGCGTCTGGTTTGGTCGCATTGCTTCCGTGTCGGGCGCGTCTGCGGCGGAACAGGGTCGTCTTCGCCGGCGGCGGCGGGCACGGGTTGGCTTGGCGAGCGTGTCTGGCGGGCTTGCGGTGGCACGGCGATGCTCAACCCGCAGCGAGGGGGTCCAGGGCGTGCGTGTGCTGGCGAGACGGTGCGTGGCCAGACGGTGTCCGTGGCGTGCGCTGCTGCGACGTCCTCGGCATCCCGGGCGATTTTGGGCGCGCGAAATCCGGCGAGCTTCTGCGTCTTCCTCGACATTGGCGGCCATAGGGTGAGGTAGGGAGGTGAGGTGGAGGGTTTGGACACCAGGGCCAGTGGTGTAGAGGAAGGAGAGAAGAGGGGGTGCGGCATGGTGGTGACATGGCCGGCATGGCCATGCCATGCAAGCTATGCTTGCCCTCCTAGGGTTTCTATGCAGGGGTGAGGTTGAGAGGGGACAAAGGGACAGGTAGGGCACCAATGGTGGAGTAGGGTTAGGCCAACACTATTTAGAATAGTGTTTTGGATTTAATCCATATTTGCAAAATGCAAAAATTGCCCAAATTTGGTTGAGTTCAAAAGGTTGCACAATTTGAAAGTGGTGGGTTAGGTTGAGTTGTAAATGACCAGAGACAACCATGTGTGGTGGTGGAATTTTAAAAATCAAAGAAATGCAAAATTTTGACAAAGTGAGATTGTTGCTCATATTAAAAAGTCTCAACTTTGCATGAGCATAGTTTTTTTATCCAAGATGAATTTGGCATGATGGTCTTTACCAAAGTTGTTCACCTTGATGTGCTCTTGGAGGTGGTGCAAAGAATTGGGAAAGTTTAGATTGAAAAACTTGAAATCCAGGGGCTCAAGTGGTGATCAGATTGCAAATGGCAGAAATGGCCATTATTTCATGTGATCACCAATTGAGTTGGGGTTTTATTTAATTTGTGTTTCTTTGATTCCAAAAGTGGTAATAAGTGTTTAGTAACATAAAACAACTAATGGTGAAAGTCAATTTGGTCTAGGGTAAAAATTTTCAAAAATGGCATAAGCCATATGTGAGGGTTTTTAGGGTTTTCTTATTTGATTTCTTTCTCTTTTTATTTTATTTGGTTGGTGATCTTCACTTGATCACATTAGGGTTTTAGGTTTTATCTCATAAGCACAATAGCAATCATCATGGCATAACACTCAAATGCACAAGTCCTATGCATGGCACTATATGCAATTTAAAAGTTTTTGTTGGTTTGAAATTTTGATCTCTGGAAATTCTTCTTCTCTCTTTTATTGAAATTTGGGATGTTACAATGTTCGATAGAGGTGCCTCATTGACTACTATTATCGGGTGTACCGAAAAATAGTGCCGTAACTTTCTTGTTGTTGTAAATACTTCATACGCGAGTTTCTGGTATTGCGGGTAACGCTGTTTGGATGGTGACAGCACCTCGCTGATGAAGTATACTGGCTGCTGAACTCCATGAATCTTCCCTTCTTCTTCTTGTTCCACCACGAGAACTGTGCTGACCACCTGGGGTGTGGCCGCAATGTATAACAGTAATGGTTCTTTTTTCCTTCGGAGCCACCAACACTGGAGGTGTCGAAATTGTGCGTTTCAGATGCTCGAAAGCTTTGTATGCTTCTTCGTTCAACTCGAACTTTTCTCCTTGCTTGATGAGCGCGTACAAGGGCGGCGCTTTTTCTCCTAGCCTGGCGACAAACCTGCTCAAAGCTGCGACACGACCCGTTAGCTGCTGTATCTCCTTGAGCTTGGTTGGCTTCCTCATCGTTACGATGGCCTGTATTTTCTCGGGATTTGCTTCGATTCTTCTGGTTGACACCAAGTACCCCAGGAGTTCTCCCGCAGGAACGCCGACGGAGCATTTTGTCGGATTTAGCTTGAGGCGAAATTTGTCGAGGTTGTCGAAGGTTTCTTTAAGATCATCAATCTGAGATAACCCTTGCTTTGTTGTTATGACGATGTCGTCGGTATATACTTGAATGTTTTTGCCAATCTGTGTGGCGAGACATTTCTGCATCATCCTCTGATATGTAGCTCCTGCGTTTTTCGATCCGAAGGGCATTGTTTTGTAGCAAAACACGCCATAAGGGGTTATAAAAGTTGTTTTGACTTCATCTTCTCCTTTTAGGCAGATCTGGTTGTAACCAGAATACGCGTCCAGGAAGAAAAGACGTTCGCACCCTACTGTGGAGTCGATAATTTGATCGATCCTCGGGAGGGGAAAGTGATCCTTAGGACAATGTTTATTGAGACACGAGAAGTCGACGCACATGCGAAGGACATAAGTGTTTTTCTTTGGGACCAAAACTGGGTTAGCGACCCATGTGGCCTCTGTATGTAGCTCCTTGATGAAATTTGCTTCTCGAAGTCGATTTATTTCTGATAGCATAGCTTTGCGGTTTGGCTCCGAAAAATGCCGCAAAGGTTGTCGGATTGGCCTAACCCTTGGATCCACATTAAGGGGGTGCTCGGCAAGTTCCCTGGGTACTCCTGGCATGTCAGCTGGACACCATGCAAAGATTTCCCAGCGCTAACGGAGGAACTCGACGAGCGCGCTTTCCTATGCGCCATCCATGTTTGTTGCGATGGCTGTCGCCTTCTTAGGATCCGTCGAATGAATCTGCACTTCCTTGGAGTTCTTAGAGGTGTCGAAGGTTTGCTCCTTAAGCGGCCTTCCTCCATCAGGTATCACGTCGTAGTTGGTTGTAAACTTAGAAGCTTGATATTCAGCCTGCATCCCGAAGGTTTCGGAAAGCTTGTGAAAGTCCTTGTCGCACTTATCTGCCATGGCGAAACTTCCTTTTACTGTGATTGGGCCATTGGGGCCAGGCATCCTCCACAACAGGTACGTGTAATGCGGCACAGCCATGAATCTGGCGTATGCGGGTCGTCCCAATATAACATGGTACTGTGATGGAAAGTCTATAACCTCAAACTCCAACTTCTCCCTCCTGTAATTTTCTCTAGTTCCAAACTGTACATCGAGATTAATTTTGCCCAGAGGATAACTTGGCTTCTCCGGCGTGATGCCATGAAAACACGTATCTGTTTGTGCCAGATTTGCCAGGGAGATATTCATTTTCCTCAATGTGTCTGCGTATATGAGGTTCAAGCTGCTCCCTCCATCTATGAAGACACGTGAGACGTCGAATCCTGCGATCACTGCTGGTAAAATCATAGCTGATTGTCCTGGCCGTGGAACTTGGGGTGGGTGATCTTCTTGAGTGTATCCAATGTCCTGACTCGACCAATTAAGGTACTCGATAGTTGGTGGGGGTACGTTCTCTGCCATATACAATTGTCGCGAAATTACCTTTTGCGTCCTGTTCGAGGGTCTCCCTTTCTGAATCATCGACACTGCTCCTGTTGTGTCAATGTAAGGACCGTTGTTGGCTGGAGCTGCCGCCAATTGCAACTGATGTTGATTTTCGCTAGTAATCGCGGGTGGTGGTGGCTGGTGAACCTCACTCCTTGGCCCCCTGTTTGTTGCTTGTGCATTTGCGTGCTGCGCATATCTGTGCAGAGCGAAGAACGTTCGGCAGTCCTTCTGAAGGTGCCCTGACTGTCTTTTCCCGTCACTGTCGACGAAGAAGTGCATCTAGCACGGCCCGTTCAAAAGATCCTCATGTGATATATTGTTTGGCCTTGGGAACCTTGGTCGACTATTTTGTCTGCTGAAGCCTGGTGCATCTCTGTACTCATTGCGCTGCTCGCTACTCCTCTGGTAGTCATCCCGATGATTTCCTCTACTGTTTCCTCAGAAGCCATCCGCCACTTGGCTGGGACCGTCATAATCTGAGAACTGACGAGAATATCGTCACCTATTTTGGTTGTTTCTGTTGCGATCTTCTTCGGGTGATCTGTGCCATTTATTTTGAACAGCATCTTCACCATCTGCCCAGCGATTCGCTATCTCCATGAGTTCTGCTATTGTTCTCGGGTTGGAACGACCCAAGTCCTCAATAAGGTCTCTTCTTCGGATCCCCGCAACAAACGCGTCGATTGCTCTTTCGTCAGATATGTTTTGTGCCGAATTTTTTATGATGTTCCATCGCTGGATATACATCCTCATTGGTTCATCATATTTTTGCTTGCAGGCCCTCAACACCTCTATTGATGCAGGTTTCTTGCACGTTGAGTGGAAGTTTTTTATGAACAAGTCCTCGAAGGTCACCCAGCTGTCGATGGATCCTACCGGTAACTTCTTTATCCATGATCTTGCGGCTCCGCTGAGGTGAACCTGGATGCTCTGCATAGCAGTTGCTCGAGTTCCACCTGTTAACTTCAATGTTTCCAGGTAATCTGTCAACCAATCCTCTGGATCCTGCAAGCCGTCGAATTTTTTGTAATTATCGGGTAACTTAAACCCAGAAGGAACCCGAGTTTTTCGGACTCTTCGAGTAAAACAAGGGAGCCCGCACATATCCTCCTCGTCGACTTCTGGTGACTGCCGGCGTTCTCTTCTCTCCTGCCGTGCTCTATCGACTCGAGCTTGTATCGTCGTGTCTCGTGGGTCCCTATCTCGAGGGGGGTCTCGTGCTGTCGAGGCAGGTTGAAGATTATTTTGCCTTGGTGCACTCTCGGGTTGTGGCGTACTTGCTCCTTGTATCGCTGTTCCCATGACTCCAACTCCTGCCATGGCCATGTTCTATAGTGCTTCCCTGGGATCTCCTGCAGGTGGCTTGGATGCCAATATGAAAGCGTGTGTCGCCATATATCCTGCTTTCGGTGTTTTGGGGATGATATGTCCCCTTGTGTCTATCGATATAAAGGACATGTCGAGGTTCTGTATCAGGTTCTCTCTTTCATGCTTAGGCACATTAGCTAGCCGAGATCTTCTCCTTGCGCGTTCTGCCCGGTGACTGTCTCCCGAGGTTCCTGAATGTTGGCTCAGGTTAGCTCTGCGCCTACTCGACGCTGATGCCGCAGCTTTCCTCTGCTCTAGTACAACTTTTTCTTTTTCTATTTCCCACCTGGCACAGGCGAGTCTATATTGATATGCTTGCATCTCCTGTAATGTGGCTGTAGTGGTCATCGGCTCCGTGCCGTTCATGGCTCTTGCTACTCTGTCCCAGGCTACCTGCGGAAGTTGTAATTTCTCCCGCGGTGTGGGCCCGACGTATTTATTTCCCAATCCTCGCGTGAGATCACCGGGATCGATGTATGGATTTCCCAAATCATCGAAAGCCTCTGATGTTTCATCCTCCGTGCGACTTGAGTCACCAATTGCACAGACTTGATGATATTTTGTCATTGTGTTTTCATCTTCAGGATCGGTGACACCGTCGTAAAGATCAGCGAAGACCTCCCGAATAGAGATAGATCTGTCGATGAAGTCGAAACTGTCGATGCTTTCCGAGTCGCTGTCCAGATCGGAATCCGTAAACAACCTGAAAGACATCCCGCCGAGAAAATCAGCGAGATCTCCGTCAGCGGCGGGCTTGACGTAGCTTGGTGGCTAGGCCTCTTCGTCGCCTGACTCGATCGATGATGATGATTCCGAGAAATAGGAATCAACCGCTAACGGTCCCAAAAAAATCGGTGCCGCCAGGCGATGTGATCCTTCTTTCCCGACGCGGAAGTGAAAGCTCCCGAACGCCATCTCCATTGGCTCCTCCTGATAGGCATATGCATCCATACGGGTGGGAGGGTGAGGAACAAAATCAACGAGACCAGTTTCGATCTGTTTACCTCCATTCATCACGTTGCTTGCCACCGATGTTGTCGACGATGTTGAACGTGCCATCGAGATCAGCTCCTTGTCGCCTCCAGTCCCCACAGACGGCGCCAATTGACATGGTATTAACTTGTCAATGCCTACAAGTTGTAGAATAGGGTTTCGCGGAAAGTAGAGGGCAAGTAGATCTCGAAGGTTTCAGCCGAAAATGTGCTCCACTATGAAAAACATGGGTGTATGTTGACCATGATTCGATTCCCTCTTTCTCCCTCGGCCCCCCTTTATATAGGTGGTGGAGCCGAGGATTTCGTATCGTACAAGTTACAATTTTCGGAAGGTTTACACGAGTCCTTCTCGTATTACATCAAGACTTCCTAATATATCTATTTTCCATATCGACGCTTATTGGGCTTCCGAGTTTCAAAGACTTCAGGTCATGGGCCTTCAATTATCACCGGGTACCTTATTCGGCAGGCCTATTAGGGATGCCTATGTCACTCGCCATGTAATACATAACCTTCACCTAGTTTTAACATTCGTGATCGAATAAAAAAACACAATTGCTAGGTAGGTATATTGTTCTAGAATACATACTTGGTTATATTGCTTTTTTTCAAAATGGGGGAAATATCACCCCAGCTTCTGCATCCAAAGGATGCACACGGCTTTTTTTATTAGATTATTCACAAAATCTTACAAGAAGAATACAAAAGATCAAACTCGAAGCCACCTCACTAAACGTACAGTGGGATGAAGGTGGTGACAATACACCAACTCACATCATCCAAAAACCAAATGCCTTCCCAAACCGTCCAATAGCAGATGAGAAGCACATCCAGTCAAGCAGACTCTCAGCGCATGCCAACGCACACGCCACAGAAGTTGCTACCGTCGTCTTCCTCGACTCCATCTTCAAGAGAGATCATCGCATTAACCTTGCAAGACCTGCCATCGATGCAACCATGACGCCAGACGGCTCCACCATCCTGCACGCATACATCATCCCGCAAACGTCGTCGATACCCTGTAGCATCATGCCACCGAGACACAACGCCAACAATATGGTAGATGAACACCACTCCACCAACATCCGCCAACATCCAGCAGCTGCTCCAAAAACGATGCCCCAAGAGGTAGAACGACGCAGGTAGCGCCGCCATCGTCCGATCCGGAGACCCAGATCTAGGGTTTCCCCCGGAACAGCACGAGTGGGTAGATGCAGGTTGCGACGACGATGCCTTCAAGAAGGGAACGACGCGTAACGTCGCCATCGCCCGCCATGACTAGGGTCTGAGCACGATTTTCCTGGCAACCGCACATCTCCAACTCGCTGAGTGGAGTGACGAGATAAGCAAAGACGATGCCTTCGACAAGGTAACGACGCCAAGTGATGCCGCCATCGTCCGCCAAGCCCAAGAGCGAAGCACGGTTTTCACCGACTGCCCCGTCACCCGAAACTCGTCGTCGAATGGATCTACACCACCGGAGATCTGTGTGGGATCCCAAGATCCCCCACCCCAGATCCCAACGAGGCCGTCCACCTCCGGGGAGAAGGTCGCCGTCGCCATGCCCAGGGCCGCCGCCCCGGCTCCCATATGATGCGGACGGAGCATCCCGTCGCGCACGCGGAGGAGAAGGCGCAGCAGCCGGCCGCCTCCAGGCCCAAGGGCCAGGATCTGGCCACTCCAGCACCGCTGCCGCCTCGCCGTCCGGCCGCTGACGCCGCGCACCACCACCACCACAAGAAGGATCAGGATCGCCGTCCGCACCCCCCATGATCACGACCATCTGAAACCCTGCCGCCGCCATGTCACGCGGGCTTTGCCCGGCGACACCTGCGGCGGCGGCGGCGAGGGGAGGGAGGGGCTGGAGGGGGCCGGAGGCCAGTGAGGAGGGAGGGACTCCCCGGAGTGGCGCGGCGCCCCCACCCGGGGGAGGGTTAGGTCGGGGGATGTGGTTATATTGCTGTGTTGCCGTACGTATAATCCACTTGTGCAGCTGCAGCTATCAGGTCAGCATGGCGCTGTTCCAGACCAAGCTAGACGACGTTCATGGATTTCCCGTTGCCTTGCCCATACACTAACATGGATGTACAGATCGAAGCAAAAAAAAAAGGAATTTATTTACAGGGTAATTTATTTACATTTCTTGCCATCCCTGTGTAAGTTTAGACTGGCGAGTGCAATTGCGAATTATAAGCAATTCTAGAACATTTTCACAGGCCATCTGATTTGTACTCTCAGTCCGGTGAGACAAAGAAACAACACAAGTGGAATTTTTTGGAAGCTATTGTTGCTTTGATACAGCTAGCAACGAAAGTCTTTGATACAGATATGTGAAGTCTTAATTTCCAATTGGTAATGTCATCAACGTTGGCGCCATGTGCAGGTCCAACTCGATATTGCTTTACAGGACGAGGAGGACGTGGAAAAAATCTGCAACGTATTCTAGATAAGCGAAGAGGGAAAAAGAAGGAGCCCGGACTTTGAATCAGTTCAAGCGATCATATCTCGATCAGATGTTGACTTGTCCATGTGCCCATTCCAGCCTATGAGCTATAAAAAATACCAGATTTCTTGATAGATGTTGGAAAGTAACCAAACATGCCCGTGTCATGGGCTCTTAGCCTGCTCTGCCCACGCCACAGGAGTGCGGTCTGACGTGGAGATTTTTCCCATGGCTCATGGTGACCTTCATCCACCTTGGGTCTAATTTGGCATCTTTTTTGCCGCGATTACCAAGGTGTTGATGGGCTGGGGGGGGGGGGGGGGGGTGCATTGATGATGACAGACGTGTCTGAAGATGACCGGATCGAGTCGAAATTCGGTAGAAGTATGCGTGTCACATGATCGGCGGTTTGCAGCAGTATTCTCGACAAGTTGGGACGGTGACTCTAGTAGACTTCTTTCTTGGTGGTGCTATTTCAGCTACGTGTCTTATTTTTCATGGTGTAAATCCTAGGTCTGACTTTCGGGTGAGTGTACCTGACAATGGTGGCTCCCTAATTATTTTCTTGTTGAATGCATTGTGAGGAAATTGGATCTTCTCTTGGGTGAAAATCAAGGATCTAACCATGCTGGTTAGACGACGACAGCGTTTGTGCACCGTTACCATCGTAGAGGCGCCGTTTTGGAGAAGCTTTTTCGGAGTTAATTAAGGTGCTCTCAACACTTGTGGTGCTTTTGCTGATGCGAGTCTCTGATTGTTTCGGCAGGGTCTATTTTCTCTCTGTTTTTTTTTGTGTTTTTGGCTGTGTGCATCCTTGATGTCTAGATTTGCTCTAGTTGTTATGTTGTTGCAGAGACTATGTGTAATTGATATCATCTTGGTATTAATATATTCTTTTTATCGAAAAAAAACATATCCGTGTCCTGCTGAGAACGGGTTGGTTGGGTTGGTTAGTTTCCTAGTAGTCCAGGTCTACTCTACAGGTTTGTGTCCAAGTTTAGGATTAACACGAGTTGGTTGTATTTGTTACAGAACCGTGCAAATAATAGTAGATCAAACAAAGAACAAGAACACAGATTTTTACATGGAAAACCTAAACGGAAAAAACCACGAAACGCACGGCGACGCTCTCACTATAATTGGAGGAGTATTACAAAACACGAGAGGACAGACCCTCTACGTGCTATCAATATGTGTAACTTTCTCTATCATCTATTCTATGACTACCTTAGACTATATATAGGGGCAAACAACTCTCTTTCTTGGTGGACACGAAATAGAGTTGTAGATGTGCTACGTCTAGCACGGTTGGCACGCCGTAGTCCGTTAGGACTCCTTCCATAGTACAACAGGTAAACAGATTTCGAAACAAAATACAACAAACTCCACCTTGAGCCGAAATCCTTTGCAACAGTCATAGATAGCATTCAACTCCTCAACTAAAGTTATCACAAGTAAACCTTGTGCCTTGAAACGTCCATAGGACTAATAAACTTCTCATGAAGTCAAACTGAGCAAATCAATCTTAGGTCATCCAGAAAACAACACAACTGTCAACAAAGCAGACAAACGAAAACTGGGTATCCTGTAAAACCCCAGCAAAAGTCTGAATATGTGCCACTGAACCTCAACAAAAAGAAACTGCTCAATCATCAAATGACATAAGTCATCATATCTCCTGTGGTGCTTGAACGAGCGCATAGCTCATAGTGCAACATCTTCGTGCACATAACATTGTGAAGAACTCATCTCATGGAATCTAAAACGTGCTACAAACTAGAAAGCACAAACCTCGGCAAAAATACTCATGCAAGAGCATCTGGTACGAAGGACATCACGTACACCAAAAACTGCCGACTCATAATGGTTAATAAAAATCCCTGACATGGTCAAAAACTGCCTTGTAGAACAACTGTCGGATGATGAAACGTCAAACATGCAATGGAGCTTCAACTCTACAATAGACCCCTCTTGAAAGAGCAAAGACAACTGTATTGCACTGAAACTTACAGTACTAAATGTTATAGTATCTAGCAGAAATAATCTCCTTGTTGCACCTCAAATAATCCTCATCACAAACTTAAGTAACAAAGCAAAACCTTCACATGCATAACAACAAAAACTCGGAGAGCAAAGAGTATAATGCTGGCTACCAACAGGCATAAAAGTTACCTCCTCCATATTTTTTTTTTCTGATAACTGAATTGTGTTCTTCATATAATTGCAGCAACATAACATCTGAACTTGCATCCATCATATCTCCTGACAGGCCATAATCCAACAAACTCCACCTTGAACTGAAAACTATCAAAAACAATGATCATACCAGCGGCAAATCATCGAACATAGGTGGCGTGGAAATCCTTTCTTTTTCTCCTCAGTAGTCCAAACAACAACATGCTTATTTCCAAAACTATTTAGTGTATCCTCATAAACGGCTTGCGCCAAACAATGCTCGCATCTCGACTTGCCAGAAAAAACCTTGTGTCATAATACAACAGCTGAACATCGTACTTCATAATATCCATGAATCGATAAAACTGTGATCACAAAGTAGTACAAGCCACAGAAAATTCTATGTAGAATTAAAACTGCAGAGCAAAAACTGAAAAGATAGCACCTGATAATGTCTTGGATGGATATAGAAATACGGAGAGTGAACCAAAAACAAATCTGAACAAGAACCAGATTATCCTCACGTGTGAAGAAGTTGCAAATCAGGAGTCCAGGACGTGGTTGCTTTTCCTCGGTACTTGATCTGTTGATAGATGTACGACTTGTGACCGATCTGGACTGCTTCTTTGGTGGTTCAAGCCCGTGTGCCTCCTCCAGATCGGATCGATAGAGCGATGCCGAATAAATCGCTATGTCTGATTGCTGCAGCAGATCCTATCAGACCCGGCAGCGGAAATCGATCGGCTCACTAGTTGGAGGCTTTTCTCGTAGAACGGATCGGGATGGCAGTGTGATGTTGTGATCTCGTCAGGCTTGTCGGACACGACGCAGCGAATCCAACTCCGACGAAACGGATCTGCACGAAGCTGCGTACCTGACGCCGACGGAAAACTGTATCGGGTGTAGATCCAATCTCAAGAACCACAAAATCTTGGTGAAGCTGCTTGACGATGTAAAACTGTGGATGTTGATCCAAAACGACGCTGCGCGGTGCTGCCCGGGAGCGCAGCGGAAAGTCTCCCGGGCAGCGGATCAATCTTGAAACCTTGTGCTCTGATACCACTTGTTACAAAACCGCGGAATAAAAGTAGATCAAACGAAGAACAAGAACATAGATTTTTACATGGAAGACCCAAACGAGAAAAACCACGAAACGCACGGCGACGCTCTCACTATAATTGGAGGAGCATTACAATACACGAGAGGACAAACCCTCTGCGTGCTATCAATATGGAGAAACTCTCTCTCGTCTATTCTATGACTACCTTGAATTATATATAGGGGCAAACAACTCTTTTTCTTAGGGAACACGAAATAGAGTTGTAGATGTGCTACGTCTAGCACGGTTGACACGCCGTAGTCCTTTAGGACTCCTTCCATAGTACAACAGGTAAACAGATTTCGGATCACAATACAACAGTATTTTGTTTTCTTGTACACGTGTCCAAGCAACCGCCTATTGGCTGCTATAAATGAAATAAAAAAACACCCATGAAGCCCACGGGCAGAGGAAAAAGAAATCGTTTTTTCTTGGCTTTTCTTTGTTCGTCGATCGAATTGCTTCAGGAGTGTGTTGAGTTTCCGGCCGGCGACGTGCAAGTTGTGCTAGCTAAAATCGATCCAGCTGTGTGCTTGGCTGCTTAGCTTGTAACGTGTGCATCGCGCGTCTCGCCGGACAGTATTCGGAGGCAAGGAGCTGAGCTAACATTAGAAACAAGTTGGGCTTGTATCAACATCTGCAGTCACAGGAAAAATCAACTACCCTACCGTAAGGGCCTGGGTTTTCAACTTTTTTTTTCCACACATCAGTACAGCTAAGATGTCGTAAATTTCACACATCTTGTGTGGCCCTAAAAGCAAGTCAACATTGTCTGCTTCATCGTGAGTAAATGGAGAAGAATTTTGAGCATTCTTTAGTATGGCCTTAAAAGCACGTCAACATCTTTGACTCGGGAACTAAATGAGAGCGGAACCTTTACTTGTACACCGGGTGGACATATATATTCTGGCCGCTCCCAGTTCACTCATGCATTTTATTAGTAAGCGATCCATCTCATACCTGCTAAATGGAGAAGGCATGCAAGTTCTTTATAGCTATGTTCATCTGCATCATGTCACCAAGGTGTAAATCCGCGCATGCAACAGATGCTCTCTTTCCAGGCCAAGCTCTGTCCGGTAACAAGACCCTGCTCTCAAAGAATGGTGCGTTTCAGTTGGGTTTCAACTTCCTATCTCCTCCATGTTCAGAGTTTATATTCGGAATATGGTATGTCAACTCATCAACTTGTAAACCTCTTCTAGTTTGGGCCGTCCCTGGTATGGAACTTACATTCGAAGTATGTGACATCAACAAAAATACATACCCCACCTTAGACCCTTGGAAATCCTCTTTTAGCCTCTCATATGGCAACTTGCAACTTACCTCGCTGCCCTATAATAGTAGTACTATTATGTGGTCATCAGCTACTGGTATGAAGGATATATCTACTTCTGCAGTTGCAGTACTTCTTGACAACGGAAATCTCGTAATAAGAGATCAAGTGAACAGTTCAGTGTTGTTCTGGCAAAGCTTCGATAACCTGGGTGATACACTGCTACCTGGAGGATGGCTTGGACCTAATGGCCAACTGCTGTATAGTGCTAAAAGTAATGTTTCTGCTAGTATCAGTTCGTCTCTTTCCAGAAATGCAAACCAACCAAAGGAGTTCACTATCTTATGCAATGTTTATTGTTCTACCGCCAACTACCGGATCCATTATTCTGGCACTTTTCCCAGCTGGATGGATTTTCATGAAGATGAATACTCTTTACTCTTGTCCAGTAATTCAGATTTATATGTACGTTTGGATTCTGATGGTACTCTTAGTGCTGCTAAGTTAGAGGGTTGTGGGACTCTATTGTGGTCTTCTCTAGATACCTGGCAAGAAATATCCTATTCCGTGCAAGAAAAATCACATTCCAAGCTTGTTCATTTTTCGATAAAGTCCAAGCTTGTTCTAACAGCAAAGGCAATAGGTGTGCTCATCCTGCTAATGCTTATTGCTCTTGTCCTTTTCTGGATAAGAAGAAAATGTTTGGAAAGACCTTTAAATAGCAATAACACCCTCATCATTTTCTCAGAAGGACACATAAAAAAGGCGACCAAAAGTTTCTCTGAAAAACTTGGTGAGGGTGGTTTCGGTTATGTTTTTAAGGGGGCATTGCCAGGTTTGTCTCTAGTGGCAGTCAAAAAGCTAAAAGGAATTGCACAAGCGGAAAAGCAATTCCGAGCAGAAGTGCAGACAATTGGGATAATTCGGCACATCAATCTTGTCCGTTTATTTGGTTTTTGTGCGCAAGGGAGGACAAGATTGCTGGTATATGAGTACATGGAGAATGGTTCCTTGAGTTCTCACCTCTTCTCAAAGAGTTCGGCCAAATTGACATGGGATCTCCGGTACTGTATTGCACTTGGTACTGCACGAGGCTTGGCTTATCTCCATGAGGAATGCAGGGAGTGCATTATACATTGTGACATGAAGCCGGACAACGTACTTCTTGATGCAGAGTTCTGCCCTAAGATTGCCGACTTCGGAATGGCGAAGCTTCTTGGTCGAGATTTCAGCAGGGCTTTGACAACCATGCGAGGGACCATCGGATATCTTGCACCTGAGTGGATATCGGGGCAACCCATCACACATAAGGCTGATGTTTACAGCTACGGTATGATGATTCTTGAAATCATATCTGGCCGAAGGAATGCAGAAAAAATCAAGAAAGGAAAGTACACTTACTTTCCCATCTTTGCTGCAATCAAGGTGAACGAAGGCGATGCTATCTGTCTGTTGGATCCTAGGTTGGAAGGCCAAGCAGATATAGAGCAGCTGAACAGAGCATGTCGAATTGCATGTTGGTGCATTCAAGATGCCGAGGATCATAGGCCGATGATGGGGCAAGTTGTTAAAATGCTAGAGGGTGTTATGGAAGTCGGAATCCCGCCTATTCCAAGATCACTCCAAAACTATATCGGCATGGAGGATTGCTCTTACTACGCAGATGCGAATAATTCCTTGTAAATTCTGGAAGTTTGTTGATTTTTTTAAAGGGGCACAACCACCGGCCTCTACATCGGTAGATGCACACATCGATATAATATTCAGTACTAGCCGAATGTTCCCTTTTTTAAAGGATGTATAAACTTTCGACAATTGTCTTATTTCACAAGTGCATTCGTCTTCTTGCTCCAACTACATCGTGCAAGAAGTGAATGTGTCATCTTCTTGCTCTGCCTGCACCACAAGCTAAATGTTGGATCTAGAAAAGAATGGTGAACTAGCAGTAGAAATCACAATGGATATAACCTCAACGAGCGAGTGGTGATGCCTGGGAAGCAGCAATGGATGCATGCATCCTTGTGATGGATCTTATTGACACTACGAGGTATGTGAGCCCGACCTTTCTCGTCCCCAAAACTGCGCCACCTTTTCTCACTAGTAGAAAACTGGCTTAATGTCGCGGGCCGTTAAAGGCTTTTGTCCCGGCCGGCCACTCGGGACAACAGAGGCGAGATAAAAGGCCCAACCTTTTGTCCCGTCCCGCTTACCAGCCGAGACATAAAATCCACCACGTGGCTGCGATGCAGGTGTTTGGGCCGGAAGACCTTTTGTCCCGGATCGTAATCCCAACCGGGACAAAATGTTTTTTTTCTTTTTTTTCATTTTCATTTTTTCTTTTTTCACTTGGACCATTGTTAACACTAATTACACATAATCTATACTCAAAATCTAGACTTCCCGATCGGTCACCCATCCTCACACTACTCCACCCTCAGCACGCTTAACTTCTCAGTTTTTTCCTGCCATGCTCCCGCTAATGTGGTTGTACCTTGTTGTAAATGCTACCATAAGATAATAATATAGAATTCAAATGTGAGGAATTTGAATATCTTTAAATCTTTAAACCACAAGTGGACAAATAATATATGCATAACTATTAGAAAAGTGTGAGGAATTTGAATATGGAATAATTATATTTTTATTCTTTTATTAATATTATTATCAAATAATATATGCATTATTCATATAATATGGCCAAATAATTAATATCTTTAAATCTTTAAACCACAAGTGGATAAATAATATATGCATAACTATTAGAAAAGTGTGAGGAATTTGAATATGGAATAATTTTATTTTTATTCTTTTATTAATATTATTATCAAATAATATATGCATTATTCATATAATATGGCCAAATAATTAATATATTTAAATCTTTAAACCGCAAGTGGACAAATAATATATGCATAACTATTAGAAAAATGTGAGGAATTTGAATATGAAATAATTTTGTTTTTATTCATTTATTAATATTATTATCAAATAATATATGCATTATTCATATAATATGGCCAAATAATTAATATCTTTAAATCTTTAAACCGCAAGTGGACAAATAATATATGCATAACTATTAGAAAAATGTGAGGAATTTGAATATGAAATAATGTTGTTTTTATTCATTTATTAATATTATTATCAAATAATATATGCATTATTCATATAATATTACCAAATAATTAATATCTTTAAATCTTTAAACCATAAGTGGACAAATAATATATGCATAACTTCCTCTGACATGAAAACATCAAAGAATCGCTATGTTGATAATTCGAGCAGTTCACGTGATGGCAATACCCAGTCTTCATCAGCCGAAGGATCAGAATCAGATGGATGCCCAAAGAAAGCTCATGCCATTATTGTGAATCAGCAAAGATGGCTGCATTATCTTGTACTACTGAGGAATTTTCAGATATGGCTGTGTTGTGAAATTAAATATGCATAACTATTAGAAAAGTGTGAGGAATTTAATATGCATTATTCAAATAATATGTCCATTATTATTAGAAAACGTACTATCAGGAATTTAAATAACAATATAATAGAAAGATTTAATATATTGATCGCGATGATTCATATGTTCATACATAGAAGACACACACGATACCACACACCACACCACCATGCATCTACTCATAAATATTAAGTCCGAGGCGATCCATATGGCTACTGTAGCCAAGTGCCCGAAAATGCCTCCTACCCAGCTCGAAGCCGAGGCAAGCGTTGAGAGCGGCATATTGCAGTTGCTTATGCTTATGGCTCAAGGGAAAATCGCCCCATCCAAAAATCAGTGCCTCTTCTTCTAATTCCTTGGCGGTCTTTGACGGGTTGTTCTTCTTATAATTAAACTTCTTCTTCTGCTTGAGACCCGTCCCAATATAATGATTTGCCAAATCATACAAACTCGGAGTCTTCTTTTTTGGGAAGGGGTTCTGGAGGATCTGCTGGAGGTTGATCGCAGATGGAATAATAATTTTGCAGGTCTGCAGCATTTTCACAACATTGTGGATTGCCGCGCCACAGAATCTGATGTTCTTATCCGCAAGGAAATCGATGAGCAGTTGTGGCACTTCATCGGCATGCACAATATGGAAGACCAGAGTATGTTGCGCGACGGAGAGTTGCAGGACGGCGGCGCGTTGGTTACCCTTGCGAGGGTCGGCGAACTCGCAGTCTAAGCCCACGACCTTCAAACACAGAAAAAATTGTCATTGGGATTTTGGATGATTTATGATATCTGTAAATTTAAGCTACATATCTTTGATAACAAAAGCCATGGAAAAACTAACCTTGATTTCCGCGGCGTCGAGGAAATCCCTCTTGACGACGCGGATGCACCTCTCCACCCTCTTCGCACGGAGGGTGTACGTGATCTTGAAATTCATCTTCTCCATGACATCGAAGTAGACTTCAGATCGAGGGAAGTTGAGGGCGCGCGCAAGCTTGACCATTTCGGGTTCCATGAGAGACTCGAGAGAGCGCCGGCCGGGCTCTTTTTTGAGAGAGAGATGTGGCTAATGGTGCAGTTTTGGTGGCTATGGGGATCTAAGGAAGAACAAGGCATGTATATAGGAGAGAGGGAGGTGAAAAGGCCAGTCATGGCGCCGGCGGCGATGCAAATTTCGGCGGGGCGGACGATCGTTCTGCTTCTCTCTATTTTGCGTGTGCAGTACTGGCGAGACGAATCGTTTCCCACGTGGGAACGAACGGTTGGACCTTATGTCCCGGCTCGTGTCTCCAGCCGAGACAAAAGGGCTGCCAGCAGGACTCGAAAGGCCTCAGACCCTTTTGTCCCGGTTGGAGCCTCCAACCGGGACAAAAGGTCCCTAACGAACCGGGACAAAAGGCCCTGTGCCCTCCCGTTGGCTTTGGGGCAACGTGTCCTGGCCTTTTGTCCCGGCTCCAAACTGGGCCGGGACAAAAGGTCTGGACGGAAGGCCAGTTTTCTACTAGTGTCTCGTCCCCGACCACCGCCCCTGCCCATCCCCGACCGCCACCCCTGCTCGTCCCCATCCCGTTCCCGACTGGTAGCCGCCGTCTGCTCCTGTTAGATCCCCTCCTCACTACTAGGAAAAGACCTATTGCCGGCGCACCATTTTCCCTTACTGCCGTCGCACCAGAGCCCGCCGGTGCGAACGGGCCAGTGGTAACTGGCTACTGCCGGCGCACCAGCCAGTGCGCCAGCGGTAGCTCAGTTACTGCCGGCGCACGGGGCTAGCTGCACCGGCAGTAACCCTGTACCGCGGGCGCACACGCACGTGCGCCGGCAGTAGTTTGGGAAGCAGTGGCGAATGGCCTGTGCGCCGATAGTAGGGCTTTTGGTGCACCGGCGGTATATTTCGAATATCTTTTTTACAGCATTTTTCAGTGTATTATAATGCATATTTATATTATCTAGTACAGTAGAAATTTATACAGCAGTACACATGAAATATGAAAAACACATAGAGCCAAGTCTCATTTCGGTATCAATACACAAATAGGCAAGTCTCGTTTCGGAATCTTGATTCATACAACACACATGCAACACCGAATGACAAAGTTTCACAAAGTTAGAAGTCTCGGTACATAGTACCAGACACCTCACAATGTAGCTACTAACCTAAACTGCAATCACATAAAACATGACCATGGTCACCATGAGCATCATCACGGAGGCCATGGTCTTCATCCGGTTCCTCCTCATGTCTCTCATCTCTCCCGCTAGATAACGGGCGTATCTTCCTTCCGCCTCCACCCTAGTAGGGTATCCCTTGTAGTTGTTGCCGCTGAAACGGTGCACCTATCTCCGACAGTCCTCCTAGTCGTCGTAGACTCCAGGAACCCTCCCATTGTACACAACATATGTCATCGGTATCTCCATGCACAAGACAAATAAAATGTCAGTACCAAATCATAGATGATATATATCTATTTGCAACATATAAGTATATACGAGAAGTAAAGCATGAGAGTAGTGACGAAACATTCTAATCATAAGCCAATGCAATTAAGAAGTGCCAACTCAAATAAGAGACAAGTAGTATGTACTAAATAGCATGCCACATACTTTGTTGGTCGAAACAAATATTAACATTCAGGGATGGAGTCAGTGAGGCCATGTAGGACGCACAACAAATTGATATTTGTGGCCATCACACCAGGTTCGCTCACCCACCCCAGAGTGTAGTGACCAAACATTCTAATCATCGGCCAATGCAATTAAGGAGTGTCAACTCAAATAAGAGACAAGTAGTATGAACTAAAAAGCATGCCTCATACTTTGTTGGTCGAAATAAATATTAACATTCAGGGATGGAGTCAGTGAGGCCAGGTAGGATGCACAGGAGATTGATATTTGTGGCCATCACACCAGGCTCACTAGCTCCACCCCCGAGTGTACGAGTGACCAAAAATTCTAATCATCGGCGAACTCCAAATACGAGCCAAGTAAGGGTTGAGTAAATGAAAATGATTAAGGTAAACACGCCATAATCAAGAAATATATACCAAAGTAAATGGAAATGATTAAGATAACATGGCGTGTTTGATTCCATAGAGTAACAAATTACTAGATGCAAGCTAACGAGTTCACAAGTCGATCGGGCCGGAATATATAGCAATTACAATACGCAAGTTCATCAACGTATTGTTCAAGCTAAGCAAAAGAGTTCCCGTCGTAGCTAGGATCAGGTTGTAGGCCTAGGGGGGAATGGATGGCAACCCTCATTCGAGTTGAATGGTATGTCCTCACGCGACATCTCCAAGCGAATTTCTAGCTCTTCATTAGTTGGTAGACTGTGGCCGTAGAAGAACATGCCAGACCTAGTGCAGACATCCTGCTGGATTATCGTGCAAATTAGCTATTGGATGCGACCCCAATTTTGTCTCAGATCTCTATCGCCGACATCCGCCATGTTTTTGAACTTGTTTTTAAGACTGTCCGGCAACAACATGTCTTCTGCGTCCTTTACGTACTCCATCATCTGAAGGATGGCGTACCACGCATCCATCCCATTCTCTTTCGACGACTGCTTGAGGCAGGAGAAGTTGGTTGTGTGGGTTAACGCCAGGCCTCCCCGTATTTTCCTCTCTACTTTGAGCATGCCTGTCTTGGAGGCGAAGCCGGTGAGAGCATCATTGAGAATGCTCTTGATGTGGGTGTAGTCTTTCTTCCTCTCCCTACCTGAGTCGAGATAGATTACATGCGAGTGTTGCGGGTGCACGATGATGAGGGTGCAGAACTTGTCTCTGCGCAAAACACTCAGATTAACCTTCGCAGATGCAAATGAAGATATAGGATAGAATGTAATGGGGACTAGCGAATGATTACTTACTCGGGGAAGTAAGGGATGAGAATGGCACTCTTCTTAATATTCAGCAGGAAGAAATCCTCGATCTGCTTGGTGGCAATCGTCCGATCCCCATGGTTGCAGATGATGCTCTCCCGCATATAGAAGGGGTCCATTATCGCGATGCCCGGGGTCCCCTCCTTAACGATCTAGGAAGACATGCTAAGAGCAACTAGCCAGACCACAGTATGGTGGAGCATTTTCATGCGAAAGATGTTGAAGATGTCATCGAACCGGATGAAGCACAAGTCCGCGGGGTACTTTTCGGCAAAGCCCATGCCAGTTGGCACCTTCGCCACGTAGAGAGGGTAACCAGGAGAATTTGAAATGAGAAGTCGCTTCTCCAGATACATGATAGAGTTATGCAAGCTCCTCATATCCGCGGTGAGATTCTTGACGACATGCTTCGGCAGCATTGGTTCACCCAAGTGATGCTCCGGTCGCCACGTGTCTGGCAAATTGTTAAGGTGTCGGACCGGCTCCTTAGCTTTGGCATACGCCTTGGCTTTGGTGTCCTTCTTCGCTGGCCTCTTCCGCTTCTTGGGTTGTAGGCACTTCGGCTGGCCTATTGCCACCATCACCGCCGTGGTCGTATCATGGAGTGTGTTTGGGCTCAGGATATTTTTGGCGGTGGTGGCGGCCTCCTCAGGCGTTTCTTGAGAATCGAACAGCTTCTTGGAGCACAGATATTTCAAAGCCACCGGGGCATTGTCATGGAGAACTTGTGAAGACGTAGGAATATCCCATTCAAAGTCATCACGTTCATTGACCTCGACCTCTGGCGCCGCTGGCTGTTGTGGTGCACCGCTGACCAGAGGCGCCGCTCGCTGTTGTAGAGGGGCGCTGACCAGTGGCGCCGCAAAGCTGCTTTCTTTTCCTTTGCTTGCCGTCGACCCCGAGGAGGTGTTGATCCTAATTAGGGTCTTCGGCCATAGCACTACCCAACTCTTTAGTGAGCTCAGCTTCATCGGGCTTTCGGCACCATCCTGTTGATTAGGAGGATACAAATCCTCATAGCCCGGTAACGCCCGATCCACTTCAGCCCGGTAAACGTCATCGAACATATCTCGTGTGTGCCACTTCTTAGCCAGAGGCCGAATGATGGACCCTCTCGTGACGTCTTTCAGTTCGTCATTCACTTTCATCAGAAAGGTGCATGGCGTGGAGAGCGCCTGCGAGAACATGTGTACGGAGTTAGAGAGAGGGCAAGGATGACAAAACTATATTAACTTGATGCACACTAGCTTAATTAGTTAATTACTGTGTGGGCATTGAGCTCGGCTAATGTCGATAGGCCGACACCTGTGGCGGCGGGCGTGCAAGTGACAGAGGGGCTGCTAGCCGTCATGGCCGGTGAATCCCTAGCACTTGCATCATTGCCAGTGGCCGGAGGAGTCTCCATTATAACATCATCATTGCCGGCTGCCGGCGGCGCCATCACAGAGTTGCTGGCGTGTAAGCTAACCATTTTTGGGCGGGGCCCTTGTTTGCCACCCTCATACCACGCGACGACAGCGTCGAAATCTGCTTTGACTTCAGCGATGACTTCAGCTTTGAGATCAGGTACGAGTGAAGCTTTAAGTTGCGGTACCAGTTGAGCTATGATTCCTGGTACCAAATCAGCTCTGACTTTGGCTATGATTGAGTTCCTCATATCCTCTGCCTCCCGCTGTTTCCTCTCATTGCACGCATTTTTATCTGCCGCATACGCCAAGCCTTAGTGAGAATGCTTGTGGCCTATACCGGCGCTAGCCACAAGGCCTCTATGCGGCATTCTCATAGGTGAATGCTCGTTAACTAGGTTTATTGCCCATACGAGAGGCTTGTCCCAGGCTACCCTGCCTGTCGATGCCTCGGACGAGGAGCCTTCGTCACATTGGGCAAGTCTTTGTCTTTCTTCTTCCTGCGGAAGAAACGTGAACCATTGAGAAATGTTGCTACTATTGTATAAATGATACTTGATCTAATTAAACCGGTAAATTTCTTACCAGTTTTTTCTCGATCTCCAGGACCTTCTCATCGGTCGTGAACCAAATTATGTCGGTTACCACCTTGGGGTCTGTGACAAGTTCCCCGGTTAGTCCCTTTTTATGGTACTGGGACCTGATAAATCTTCTTTCCTAGGGCTCCTTTCTTTCATACCCATGGCTCCCAAGGTTGTGGTTGCCGATGTTAAGCTCCCGCATATCCTTCCCCCACGTCTTGCGATTCTTGGTCGCTTGTACCTCTTCATTGGCTCCAAAAGCATCAAAGTCCTCTTCTGTAACCTTCGGAAAGGAAGAGTGGACCTCTTCGAAACCTTTGCCTTCAGCAATCATCTTCCTCACCATGTGCTTATAGCTGCTCAGGTGTTTGGTGAACTTGAGGAGGGCTTGTGAGTTCACAATGTTATTGGTTTCATCAGTGGAGGAGTAGTCGCCTAGGAACTTGTATCGTTCGTGCATCCTCGCAAGGAGTTGGACTCACAAATGCTTTTTGTTCTTCCCTCGGAGGTTCGTTACGTTGAGATTGATGACCTCTCGGAGGATTGCTGCCAATTGGTTGCCGTACCCCTTCGCGACATGCGGCGGCTTCACCGGCAAACCACTTTTAGGGTCCACGTCTGTGACTTTGTCTCTGCCACTGGCAACCGTGTTTGGGCGCCTTGCCTTCCGCGGACGCTTGGCGCCACTTGTCCCGGTGGCGCCGCTTCGGTCGTCGTCACTTGTCTCGGCGCCACCCCCGGTGGTGCCGCTTCGGTCGTCGCCACTTGTCTCGGTGCCACCCCCGGCGGCGCCGCTTGGGTCGTCGCCACTTGTCTTGGCACCACCCCCGGCGGCGCCGCTTGGCTCGTCGCCACTTGTTTCGGTGCCACCCCTGGTGGCAGCACTTGTCTCGTCGCCGCTACCCCCAGCTGCATCCTCCATCTCATGGTCGTCGCCGCCACTACCCCCAGCGGCCGCGGCATCCTCCGCCGACTTGAAGAAATACTTATTGTAGTGCGCCTCTAACTCTTGTTTAGAAGACATGGTGGCTTGCACTAGTAGAAGATGAATGAGTTATTAGCAAACATAAAATTCACGGAAAAATTCAGCATGACCTTTGCTAAAAAATGGTCATGCGGAGTGCTAGAATTGCCGGAACGGAAGTGAATCAACATTCTGTCACTCAATAGCAACTCAATCCCTGCAAACATATATATATACAATTCAACTAACAAATTTCCAGAGAACCATGTACAACATATACACATAGCATCCCTGCAAACCATGTACAACATATACACATAGCATCCCTGCAAACCATGTACATCATATACACAAATTTCCAGAGAATGAACCATCTTTAGCATCCCTGCAAACCATTTTATTTTCATTTCCATCTCAACCAGAAGCAAACCAGAAGCATTTAGTATATCATTTAACAAACCAGAAGCAATTCATCATTTCATTTAGTATATCATTTAACAAACCAGAGAACATATAAAGCACATCAGTGAACATATATAGAAGTAGGTTTCAATTTGCAACTAATTGGAACCAGAGAACATATTATTTCATGAACATATTATTAGAATGTTATTAACCAGAGAACATATTATTAACCAAGTATAGCACTTGGTTAAAATGAAACCAGTAGCATTAACCAAGTATAGCATTTTTCTCTCTGAAACCAGTATAGCACTTGGTTAAAATGAAACCAGTAGCATTAACCAAGTATAGCATTTTGCTCTCAGAAACCAGTATAGCACTTGGTTAAAATGAAACCATTATAGCACTTGGTTCATGCTATTGTTGAATAGGCAGAGGAAATAAAATGAAAACAAGCCCATTTTAAATCACCATTTCAACCAATAGCATGAGCATTCAACCATAGCATTTCATGAACACTAAAAATACCACTTGTTCATTTCATTTTTTACTAAACCAGAGAACTAGCTCAACCTAAATGAATTCATTCAACTAAATTTTACTAACCAGTAGCATTTTATACTAACCCTAAATTTTAAATCCTAAACCAGAGAACTAGCATCAACCATAGCACCAATTTTTATCATTTTTCATTTTAAACCAGTAGCATTTTTATTTTCACTTCACCCAATTCATTTCTAGAGAACCATGTGCATCTGCAATTTTATTTTCATTTTATTTCCTCTGCCTATTCAACCATAGCATGAACCAATGAACCCATTTCATCATTTTTATTTAAATTTTCAGAGAGCTACTTCAAGAACTAATTCAAGAAGGGAGCTACTGGTAAGTAAATTCAAGAACTTCAAGAACTAATGAAAGGCCAAATTTTCAGAGATTTCAACAGTAGCTAATTAACATAGATAATTAACAGAGAACATTTCTAGGCCTAGCCGTGTTCATTTCTAGCAGGGGAGAGGGGAGGAGAGATGAGGTGTTGTGTTCACCGACGACAGGGTAAAGGAAGAAGAAGCAGCAGGGGTCGATCTCCTGCTCCTCCTCTCTGTGGCGGCGGGTGAGCGGCGGGTCCGAGGCTCCGGCGCAGTGGCCTACGGGGCAGGTGGTGGGGGATGGTGGAGGGGGTGGTGGCGGACTATGGAGGATAGTGGCGAGGAAGAACGGTGGCGCTCGATTTGGGAAGCTCACGGTGGCGTGGGTTAGGGTTCGTCGTCTCGATCGGCTCAATTTGGGAATGAGGGAGAAAGGGTCGCGTGCAGTTAAGTACCAAGTATAGCCGAACTATACTTACTGCCGGCGCACCAGGGCTTTGGTGCGCCGGTGATAAGTTTACCCCCGGCGCACCAAAGCCCTGGTGCGCCGGCAGTAAGTATAGTCCGACTATACCTGGGACATGGCCCAGATCATGCAATATGATCAGATCAGCTCTGGTTCTTTTCTCTTTCTTTTATGTTTCTTTTATTTTTCATTATTTTTCTGGCCTTTTCTATTATATTTATTTTCTTCTCTTTTCAAGATAATAACCAAGCAATATGAGTTATGCAAAAAAAAAATGAGTTATGCAAAAACAAAAAATATGAGTTATACATCGATCCATAAAATATTGACCAACACAATTAATATTAGTTATACATAAAATATTGACCAACTCAATATTAGTTATACGTAAAATAAGAGTTTTACATCATCGAGAAGAGTATTTCACTTTCTTCTTACTTTTCTTGCTCGTTGTTGAATAATTTAGCCCCGTGTCATGACTTCTTCTTTTGAAGGGTCGACCTGACCTCGGTAGCGTGGTCCTGCTTCTTCTTGTGGTGTATGTTGTGTCTTCGTCCTCGGATTCTTATATCACTGGGTCTCCGAACTGTCCTTCGAAATCTTCCTCGTTGGCGACTCCATCCATTCTGATGATGGTCCTCTTGCCTCTCCTCACGACAACACGGCTAGGCCTGGATGGGTCGGTTATGAAGAAGCATTGGTCCACGTGTTTAGCCAATACCCATGGCTCATTTTTCGTGGTGGCGTTCGTGGAATTTGATTTGTTGGCTTCGGGTAGAAACATGGTGGTGAAATACCGGTCTTCTTTTGTGATGCTCTTAGCCCATCTGATACAGAACATTGGCACTTTCTCCCCAGTGTAGCTAAGCTCCCAGATTTCCTCGATCCTTCCGTAGTATCTAGTCTTTACGTCACCCGTATAGGATTCCATCATTACCCCTGAGTTCTGGTAAACGTTGTTCTTGTCTTTTTCCTCCATGTAGAATGTGTACCCGTTGATATCGTATGCTTGGTAAGTCATGATGTTGGGCGTGGGGCCATGTGACAAGGTCAATACTAGTTTATCGTCGTCACAATCCATTGGTGGGTGATTAGCATCAATGTGGTCTTTGAACCAGTGCGCAAAAGAGGAGTTGTGCTCTCTAAATATTTCTTCTTCTGTCATCGGCTTGCCACTGTTCTCTATCATGGTTTTGTGCTCTGTCAACCAAGGATCGATCAAGTCAATGTTTTGTAGCGCTACTAAGTTGGCCCTGTCAAAGTCAGAAGTTCGACCAGACATGTGCACGTGCAGTTCCCTCCTTCCATTTTTGTGGCCTACTCCCTCGAACCCGTGGAGGTGCTTGTTTCGAGGCAAACCAACAGGGTCCTCGATGTCTAGATAATTCGTGCAGAAAGAGATGCACTCTGCGGTGAGCCAGCCCTGGACGATGCTTCCATTTGGATGCGACTTGTTATGAACGTATCCTTTAACGAACCCATTCATTCTTTCCAACAACGTCATGTTGTGTAGGAATGCTGGCCCTAGATTGGTGATATCATCCATGATATGGACCAACAGATGGACCATCACGTCAAAGAATGCAGGCGGGAAGTACATCTCAAGCTCACATAGGATCACCACGATCTCTTCCTGGAGCCTTGCGAGTTTCTTCACGCTTATCGACTTCCGAGTTATGACGTCGAAGAAGTTACAGAGGCCAGTCAGCGTTGCACGGACATAGTCATCCATTATACCTCAGATTGCAACCGGAAGAATCTGTGTCATCATCAGGTGACAGTCATGAGACTTCATGCCTCTGAAGTTTCGTTTCTTGGGATCCATGTATCTGCTTATTAGCCCTGAGTAACCGAAGGGCACTCTGACTCCTACAAGGCAATTGAAAAATTGATCGACCTCAGCCGGACTAAAAGTGAAGCAGGAGGGGGGGGGGGGAGTAATAGTCTTGCTGCTTAATCCTTTTGCGCTTCTGACCGCCGGCCGTCCCCTCCTCCGACTAAAACTGAAGCTCTTCCCTGATGCCCACATCTTTCAGGTCGTGTCTTGCTTTTGCCCCATCTTTGGTCCAGTAGGCATGTTGAGAAGAGTGCCAAGCAAGCTCTCGCACACGTTCTTTGTGATATGCATGACATCAAGGCAGTGAGGTGTATCGAGAATTTTCTAGTACGGCAAGTCCCAAAACACGGACCTCCTTTTCCATACACCCATGAGCGGCGTCGTTGCCTTTTTCTTCTTCTCTCCGGGCTTTTGACGAATCTTTCCCAGCGCAGGGCACTCCTTCCAACCTTTCAGTAATGTATCGATCTCTTCGCTGCTCTTCTTACGTGGAGGTCCTTGAGGCTCATCTGTACTATCGAATAGATCTCCACGCTTTCTCCATGGGTCAGTCTTGTGTAGCCACCTTCGATGCCCCATGTAAACGGTTTTCGAAGAGCCGGGATCCTTACCAAGCTGCAAAAACACCGTCTCTTCCATGCACCTGACACATGTCTTGTGTCCATGGTACACCTGGCATGCAATATAACTGTATCCGAGGTAGTCCTGCACCGTCGTGATCAACGTGCCTCTCAAAGGGAAATATTCTTCCGCGACAGCGTCCCATGTATCTACCCCTTCCTCCACCTACAACGTTTCAAGCTCCTCCTTTAATAGTTCGAGATACATGTTGATATCGTTTCCTGGCTGTGTCGGCCCTTGAATTAGCATACTCATCTGTATGTACTTCCTCTTCATGCACATCCAGGGGGGAGGTTGTTGATCCATACAAACACGGGCCAGGTGCTATGTGTGCTGCTCTGGTATCCGAACGGATTGAATCCGTCCGTGCTCGCACCCAACCTGATGTTTCTGGGATCTGCCCCGAAACTTCCGAATTCAATGTCTAATGCTTTCTACTGGCTTGCATCTGAAGGGTGTGTCAACACAGGGTGTTCAATCCGCTCTACATCATTCAGCACTGCCTCCTTTCTTTCAGCGTGCCAGCGCATGCGCTTTGCTTCCTTGCGGTCCGCGAAGAACCATTGCAGCCGGGGGCGAGCGAGAAGTACCACACAACTTTCCTAGGAGCTTTCTTCTTCACTTTCTTGTACCGTTCAGCATCACACAACGAACATTTGGTCTTGTCCACCTACTCCTTGCGATAAATGATACAATCATTCATGCGGGCGTGATATTTTTTGTGGGGTAAGTCGAGAGGGCACGTGATTCTCTTGGCCTCGGCTAGACTACCAGGACATGTGTTCCCGACAGGAAGGAGATCTTTCAAGTATTCCAGAATGTCGTCGACGCTTGTGTCCGTCCATCCATGTTTCGCCTTCATCTGCAGCACATTGAGCGCTACTCTCAAGCAGGACTCCTCCAACCCACGACCTGAGTCGTACAATGGATTATTCGAGTCTGTTTCCAGTTGCTCAAGCTTTGATTTCACCTTGGCGCCTTTCGTATTTTCGAGAAGCAGATCTTCAAGATGAGGTTCCCGCACGACTGAAGCTAGCGGCACCTCTTCATCGTCGTCATGGTTATTGTCCGCATCTTCAATATTTTGTTCATCGTGGTACTGATCTGCATTATCCTCTGCGACAAACTCTTCATCGTCATCAATATCATGATGCCCTCCTTCTTGCTGGCAATTACCACCTGCTGCCGTCGCCCCATTGACCTCCGCGCCATCATCACTCATCCATTGAGTGTGTCCATGCATGAAACCATTAGTGAGCAGGTGCCCCTGCACTTTGCCTGAATAGGGGTCAAACAATTTCCCTAGTTTGCATTTTAGACACGGACCCAATATCTCTGTGAGGTTATTTTCATACATGTCGGCAATCGCTTGTTTGAGATATCTCATCACGACGCATTCCCTCATCTTGATGACCATTATCGCCTACACGGCAAGATGTATAATTGATTAGAACCATGCATCCGTCGGTAGTTTTCACGGAAAATTTCGGCATGACCTTCCTACACAGTAGAACCTAGGAGCGCCAGAAATGTGCCGAAACGGAAACTTAACGAATCAACATTTCGGCGCAACGTTGGCAACTCATTTTCAACGCCGACACAATCACAAACACAACATATATATGCCACACACGCGATTTGCTTCAAATTTCGAATATACGACGATTTATTCCTCAATTTGTTCATTAATCACCTATTTGGTTGATATATTAGTAGACGAGATCGAGATGTCAACCACACGACGTATGGATTCTAACTTTCTTGATCTAGATCTAGATTGAGCGGTCAATGCGGGATAGATAGATCTAGATCTACATAGGGATGTGGGAGATGCATGTAGAAAGGGAAGATTTGCTCAAAAAATATTAATTTCTTTGGTCAAATTGGCTAAATTTGGGGTAGAAATGGGCAAAAATTACTTGGGTTGGGAGAAGGGTCGGGTTGTGTGGGAGAGGAGTGTGTGGGAGGATAGTGAGGTGAGTGGTTGTTGGCAGAAATAACTTCCCAGGTTACTGCCGGCGCACCAAGATGTAGGTGCACTGGCAGTATTTTGCCCACCCGTCTATACTTGGTGCGGGCCAGGCCCACGAAATACTATCGGCGCATCAGGCAGAGGCCGCGCCTGCAATAGCGAATGACCGCCGGTGCGCCCCTGGCCTGGTGCGCTGGCTGTAATTTCTGGGCCTGGCCCGGATCGGGCGAGCGACGGCCAGGTTTTATCGCCGGCGCATCTTTCCTGCTGGTGCGCCGGCAGTATGACACCATTGCCGGCGCAGTGGCTTATCGGTGTGCCGGTACTATTTGCCACCGGCGCATGGACTTGCTGGTGCGCCGGTAGTGGTATTTTCATCTATAGGCCTTTTCCTAGTAGTGCCTCCTCCTCGACGTGCGTCTCCCGGGCCGCTCGCGCGAGGGCGGCTCTAAAGGCCCCCAGAAACCCTAGCCGCCCGATATCCCCTTCTCCTCCTCGACGGCCACTGCCGCCGCCGGCGCCGGCGGTGGCAGCCACGCCTGGATGTCGACGATGAAGGGAAAGAAGGCTCAGCTGTCGATCCTTCTTCGCGCGGGAGGGTTGACGACATGGTTGCGCAGGTGGAGACCAGGAGGTGGCACCGTCGAGTGCAGCATCGGCAACGCACGGTAGCGAGGCGGTGTGGAGGCAGAGGCGGCGCGCGCGGTCATGGGGCGGTTCAATTTCCCATCTTGGGTTTGATCCCGTTCATCGCTGCGTGTATCGTTCGGGCTAATCTCTGGGCTCTCTGCGCTTGGAGGTCGGCCTTCTCCTTTTGCTCTCCGGTAACTGGCCGGTGGTGAGGGGACTACTGGTTCAGATGAATAAAGGTTTCAGTCCTACGACCCCTCTTGTGCGAAGATGAAGTTCTTCCTGATATCAACACTTCTTGATCTGTCCGGAGAGGGGGGGGGGTCCGAAAGGCTCCGCCGGCGAATGTAACAGCGCATATTCTGCTTGGAGTTTGCTGGATCAGGAGGTATTTAGTCGTGCGCACCCATGCTTTTTTATTCTGGCCGTTTGGTTCTGGAGGGGGTGGCGCGAAGCTCTGTTCTTTCTTGCTATATGGAGACATTTTGTTCCATGGCGAAGTTAGAAGCGGGGATTACCATGATGGAAGGATGGAAGTGCTAGCAATGGAGGTTCATGTCTTTGTGATGTTGAGGGATTTGCTTGGTGATATGGGTTTAGCAACAGTGATATGCAAGTGGGGGCGGCAACAAAGGTGTTCAGAGTCTTACCGCTCAGGGTGAAAATCCAAGGTCTGGCCTTAATTGGTTGTGCCTGGCAATGACCTTGTTGCAGGCATTGTTTTGAGAGTGAGGACTATCTTAAGGGTGAAAAACTAAGATCTTTGATCGGGAGATGACGGCGTTTGTGCACTGTTTCCTTTTTGGAGGCGTCGCTTATGGAGAGCCTGGAGTTCAGGTGTTTTCTTCGTGATGGATGTATTGTTGTTGCTAGGTCCGGAATACCATAGAGGGACTTATCTTTTTTTAGTTTTCTTTTCCTTTTTTGGCTGTGTGTATCCGTACTGCCATTGTGTGCATGTACTTTGATGCAAAATCCCGCCATACAAAACTTTTTATTTATCATATGACCTCAAGTTTGGAAGAGATCATATTGTAATCAACTTCACAAACAAGAGATTCTAACAATTATATGCATGCATGAAAGAATGATTCCCCTTTTTATTACTGTACAAAAATGTCTAGATGTGTGTTATTTGTGAAGGAGGGCTACCAAGTTTTAAAAGTTGCACATTATTGTCATAATTCCACCTTTTGCAAGCAGTAGTGTAGACATGCTTTCAGCTTGCTAGGATGCGTTAGTGGCATCAATTTTGTAGATATAGGTCCAAGGATTTGTTGATCTCAATTTGCAACTATATATGGATTTTTTAGCTTTTGCCTAGTAATTAAATTCAAAATTGAAATAATGTAGGTTATGTAACTACATACATGCCATAAATTCTGACAGGAAATACTTGGACGTCCCTTGCGAGTGTGGTAACAAACAAGAACACAATGACCAAACTTCAAATGCCAATCCACCCACCAAGCTATATGATTGGCATGTACAATCGATCGACTACTTCTAATCAAATTTGAATACAATAGAAGACGTTTAAAAAAGTTCAAAATGAGATCAACTTGTGCATTGAGTCATCCTATGTTATTTATTTGCTAGTAAAAATTCAAACATAGGCATATGAAGGTATCCAAATAGAACACTTCACGATTCGCTATTGTACGTGTATGAGTTTGCTTGACTTTCGGCCCAAGTGAAGGTGGTGGCTTGCAAAATTCATCCTACCAAACATCATGCATGTGCATCTCGTCATGGCAAACATCTTCGTGCGCTAGAGTTTCAAACTTCTTTGCATACAAAACGAGTTTCCAATTGTTTAGTCCCCAAAATAGAAATCAACTTTCCATTTTATTGGTGCACACAGTACTAAATGTATGTTTTACTTTGTCAAGGGGCTACGAAAAATGGAAAATCTATCCAAAGTTTCCTTCTATTAAATCTACACCAACTACTGTATTTAGAAGGAAAATATCAACTGATAGTTGAAAATTTGCAAAAAAAAGTCTTCACTAAAAAAATCATAGCCATCCTCGAAATGTGTTCATGATGCCCATTTCTTGAATCCTATAGTCAGCTCACGTGTGGTGTGTCTTTGGAGGGAATACCGTACGTACTTAGGAGTATTTCATTTGAGCAGACTGCTTGCACACTGGGATATGATGCTGACATGACGAAGGGCGCAGAAGTTTGTGTGAATGGTTGTACTACCATCGGACCATTAGTATAATCATTGCGTGATAGCTTACACGAGAAGGAAAAGAGCCGAACAGCTGTGGATAATAAAAGCTTTTGGTTCTTCCAGGATCCTTCTTCTACTGCCTTCTCAAATTGTAATTTTGTTGTTGTTCTGGGACCTTCGGGTCCCTTCCCCGTTCAAAAAAAAAGAGTAGTATGGCGAATTTGGCAGTCTGCTAGTAGCATGTGAAGATTACGGTTACCAATTTCCCTGGTTCATGTGTTACTACCATCTCTCTGTATACATAGTCAATGAATTATTTTGAGCACATTTTTTCACTACTCTATACTATACTACTACCTCCATCCCAAACCTTAAGGCTTACGGAGTGCTTTTTTGAATTTGTATTTTGCATGTTAATGCTTTTTGGTTAAAACTTGGTCAAACTTGACATAGTTTGACTTTTTAGAAATACAAAATAAGCCTTAAGATTTGGGATAGAGCTATTACTACTCTACATTTGTACCAGTAGGCAAAATTTAAGTAGTCGCACAATCCAAAATTTGAAACCCATCACACCACGCCACACACTCACCAGTTCCCGCACATATCCCTATACCTCTAGAGATCTCAGAACGGACGCTCTAAGCACCCAATTAACGGAACAAAACACCAAACACAATTCCATTATGAGCTTACAATCGTCCCGCCTACATCGCAAAACCCAAACTTAGCCGTGCCGCCTACAATGACCCTGATCTTCAGCTCGCCTTACGATACGAAGAAGAGAAGTCATCCATTACCAGCGCGGCCGCGATACGTTCCTATGGGAAGAGTTTGGGATCTCTTCTGAGGATGACGTTTATTGAGTCGGTTATGTGGTGTTGCTACTAGTGTGTAATATTGATCGCTAGGTTGTTCCATTATGACATAATGTTCGGTCTGTTTATATGATGATATTTTGAAACAATTGTATTTTATTTGTACTTGTTCTTTGCTGGCCGCGCTGCCTCATTTGACCAGAATGTCTTCTTCGCATATACGACCTCCATACCAAAGCTTGATTTATTATTTTTTAGAAAGTCAAACTATATCAAGTTTGACTAAGCTTTTACCAAATATCATTAACATGCAAAATACAAAATTAATATCATTAAATAGATAATGAAATTAGTTTATGTACGGTATCTACAAAACATTATGTTTGTTTATAGATTGTTCTAAAAGTTTGGTCAAACTTTACCTAGTTTGACTTTTCAAAAAATTAGCCTTAAGCATTGGGATGGAGGTATTACTGCTATAAAAAGGTTGTCCGGCGTGGTTCGATCACCGCACCGTTGACCCTCTCTGAGCCGCCTTTTGGGGCCGTGCCACCATCCTCCCCGCCGCGCTCTCCCCCATCCCCGACGCACCACCGTCACCGACATTCGCATGTATGTACATCTCCAACCTCCGACAAGTAGAGGTTCATACATCATTTTGTTTGATATAACACCTTTATTTGGGGATTGCTGTGTAAGTAAGTCAGTGGTTTTTCTAGGAAAAAATGGAGACGACATCGCTCGATGCTCGTCTTGAAGTGACATTTTGTTGGAAAGTGTCGGTGCATGCTATGAGAGTTTGGTACAACATTATTCCGATTTCCGCAGAATGCATTAAATTTGGACGGGATGCCACACTGACAAGAGTGGTTTAAACAAGGGTTAATTGGTTCTATGCCACGCCCCAAATCACAAGTTGTGTTTATGTCATTACAAAAATTGAAGTTGTGTCTATGCCACTCTCAATTCTCAATAACTCCTTCTATGCTATTTTCAGCAATACAACATCATATACTGCCTATGTATGCAATATTTGTTCCCTATACTACAGTTTGTACATAGTCTCAGATAACGAAGATAATAGAACGAGCCCAGTTCAAACTTCTTAGAAAAATCTGGACCGTACTTTGCACCTCTGTTTAATTGACCATATGTGCCCAGAAATTACTCATATTAGAACAGTAGACTCATATTAGATTTTACTGACAATTTCAAATTTTTGCCAAAATTTGGAATATTTGGATTTTTTGGCGCCCGAAACACCCAAAAGGGCGACCGAAATCTGAACACAGGGTTATTTTGGTCAATACGAAGGTATAAACTGAAATACGACTATTTACTGAACCATTTTCATGTTGTATTGCTGAAAATGGCATAGAAGGAGGTATTGAGAATTGAGAGTGACATAAACACAACTTCAGTTTTTGTAATGGCATAAACACAACTTGTGAATTGAGGAGTGGCATATAACCAATTCACCCTTTAAACAAGCCCATTATTATTATTACTATATTACTACAGTACTCCAAGGTAGTACTAGTAGCCTTCGGTTGTGCTCTGCCGACCACGCTGCCTCATTCAACCAGACTTTATTGTTCTTCTCATATATATATATATATATACATATATATATATATATATATATATATATATATATATATTATTGTCCGCTGAGGTTCGATGACCGCACCGTCGCCCCTCTTCACGCCGCCGTCTTGGGCCGCGCCACCATCCTCCCCGCCGAGTTCTCCCCCATCCCCGACGCACCACCGTCAAGCACCACCACACCGATCTTCGCAGGTATGTACATCTCCAACCTCCGGCGAGTAGAGAGGTTCATCGGTCATTTTGTTCGATAGAACCTTAATTTTGGGATTGCACTGTGACTAAGTTACTTGGTTTTCTAGGAAATGAAAACGGCGTTGCTCGATGCCTATACTGCGTCGGCGGATACACGGAAAGCGGAGACGGATGCTCTGCATGCATCGGCAGAGACATGCAAAGCGGATGCGGAGGCGGAGGCAAAGGCGAAGGCGGTGGCTAGGCTAGGGCCAGGCGCTGGCAAATGCTCGTATTGAAGCGGCATTTTGTTGGAAAGTGTTGGCGGATGATTCGAGAGTTTTGGCGGCGCATCCGGGAGAACCGTCGGAGGCTTCAAAGCTGGCTACTTTGAACGCGTCGAAAGCTTGGATGGAGACTTCATCTAAGGCGGCGCTTGTTGCCTATGATCATGACTCGTCAACCCCTTTGTAAGTTCTACCTTCCCCAACTGCAATGAGGTTAGATCTGGTGGATTGGGTTTTTTGCCCAAACCAGACGTGATGTTGCATTGAGATGTTTTTGTATTTTTGATGATGCATTCTGCTTCTTATGTAATTTGGATGATTCATTATGCTTTTTAGGTAGTATTTTTCTGATGCACTGTCCAGTTCAGGACTTTTTGATGGTGATTTTTTTTGTTTTTTTCTGTCAACCTAGTTAATGCTCTCTGCTCTTTAGCCAAAAGTTAGATGATGCATTGTACTATTTACATATATTTTACTCTGATGATGCATTTTGCTCTTTTACCATTTTTGGTAATTTTTTTGATTCCTTGAGCATTGTGGGAAATTTCGATGAAGTATTTTGCTGCCAACTTAGATGATGCATTGTGCTGTTTACATTATTACCTATATCAAAGCTAACCCCATCTGTTGTTACCACAGTGTTTTGGGTCCTGTTGATGTCTCCTTCTCCTCCAATCGTGTTGACACATTAGCAATTTTTACTGTAGATGCGAGATTGCCTTCCGTTGGTGCGTCCTATTTTTGTGGTGTTTTTTGCATTGTCATGTTTACATTATTTTGATTTTGTTGATGCATTGTGCTGTTTACATTATTTTGATTTTGATGATGCATTGTCATGTTTACATTATTTTGATTTTGCTGATGCATTGTGTTGTTTACATTATTTTGATTTTGCTGATGCACTGTGCAGTTTACACTAGTAACATATGGGTCTTCAATGATGGTATGATACTGACAATTGAGAAATCCGTCAGCGATTATCTTTTTCTATGATGATAGGGCGTTTTCTCATCATAGATGGTGATTTGGGTCGCTCGGCCCGAAAAATTAGTGACAGGCGAGGTCTAAACGTCAACGATTGTGCAGAAATGAGCGTCGCGGGTGGTGGGCGGCCCGAACTGCTGATTCAGCAGGGGGGCGTCACAACAACTGGGCTTCGGGCCGGTGGACACACCTGACCCACAATCTGCACGCTCCTGTTCACGTACTTTTCTGTCTGCCCGCACAACAGTCCAAGGCATGCAACACTGGGACCCATATTTGTAAGGGGAGACAACCACTGTCTGCATACATGTACCTGGCCAGCAGCACTCGGGCCCGCATGTCAGGTACCGACACGACCCACCTGCGTGGGGCCGCCTGTTCTGATAGCCTCCCAGCATGCGAAGTGGCCCAGAACTGTCAGTAACACCAACATGGGTTCCACATGTCAGTTGCCATGCCAATTTTTTTCCGCACGTGCCAGCATAAGTGTCTGCCTGCCGTCAATTCTGGACGCATGGCCCCGCAGGTCAGAGCCTGCAGGGACCCTTCTTTGAGAGTTTTGGTGGGTCCGGTATGCTAGAGATCTGTGGGCTCCGCATGTCAGAGCCTGGTGGGACCCATGTATGACAGTTTTAGTGGGTCCGGCATGCCAGAGATCTGTGGGGTCCGCATGTCAGAGCCTGGTGGGTCCCAGCATGCCCGAGCTTGGTGGGCCCAACATGCCAGAGTGTGGACCCCATATGTCAGGACTTGTGGGGCCCGTATGTCAGAGCTTGGTGGGTCCCTGGTCCCAACCCCGTTGGGCCCACATGTAGCCGTGGGACCTACTGGATTCACTAGGTGTCCCACCTGTCAGCTACGCGTCGTGGTGTCCTTGGGCCAGATTGGCTGACTAAAGGCCCAAGGCCAATTTATTCAGGTTGAAACAAGACATGCAGAGAAAATTAATCGGCCTATGGTGGTGCGACTGTCATTTATTCATGAAATTATTGTGGGCTTATGCTGGCCTGTCTAGCATGCACACAGCGCTGGTCCTCTAGTTGGCTATCCTCAGCGGCCTGGGAGCCACAGCCACTACGCGGTAACTATCATGCGCCCAAAAAGGAAATTACCTTGCTGGCTTACTGTTTGGCCAACGGGTGACCTCCAATGTAGATTGATGGCCGCCTGCCGCTGTGAGGATCTCGGGGTAACAGATTTACAAACTGAAGTTTAGAAATCTATTGGGGAGAACAATTACGTTGCCCTTGTGTGCCCTTCCCAAAGACTCTCAAGCAGGTCTGCAGGAGACGAACTAGGATTGCTTATCAATACTAACGTCTGGGTTCAAGTACATTCCGTATAGAAACAAAATAGAAAACAATATAACAGAAACAACAAAAAATAGGAAATGAAACAGAAATAGAAACCAAAAAAGCTACATCGTCTAACTGGGCCGGCCCATACCAGGCCCGGGTTATTCTACATCCCCATCATGCATTCAGGATTTACGCGCAGCTAGGCAACAGCTGTTGTGGATCAGATCCTTGTATTCCTAAGGCCTTGTACAGCTTGTTTTCTGGTCCGTGCCATAATCACATCGAACAAGTTGTGGAAGGTCTAGACTCCAGAAAACTTGATCGCTCTAACAGCCGATATCAATGTGTAAGATGAAAAGGAACCAAATCTCTGAATAAATACAGTAAGTACAAATATAACTAAATGCCAACTTTCATGGATTTTAGTTGTGATCTATTCATCCTGGCATTCATGTCAAATCTTAGTACATCATTCTAGTGTTTGTCTGGGCGGGAAAAGGAATTCATATATTGACATAGCCAATAGAACGGGATGGTGGAAATTCATCATTTGAGTCAAAACCACCTCCTACTATGCCTGTGTAAATTTCACGATAAACTTCCGAGGATAGCATCAACCAATAGATGCAGCGGAAAAACAAACACAGGCACACTGCTTAAGTGACAAAAGGATTTATGTGGAAAACCACCTCAACTTGAGGGAAAAACAACAGGTGTGGACGCAAGCTTCACTATGAGCAACCTGGGTACAGAGTTTTGCAACCTGCTTTGTCAAGCCACTGCTCCCCCTGAATGGGTAACCAAATATCCCGAAGTGGACTTTCTGCCATCAATATCTCTAGCCAAATCTGAATCTGAAATCAGCTCTGACTCTTTACCACCAAAACAAATCATCATATTTGTAGTGCCCCGAAGATATATCAAGATGTTGGACAGAATATGGGCTGCATTCTATCTAGCAGTCTGTCTTCCTATTATGGCCCATGTGGCCCATTAGCTCAAGTGACATGGGATGGTATATAAGTGAGGCTGATCTGTTAGAAACCCTAAGACATAACATAGCCGCTGCTGGCTTGTGATCGAGCTTGTGACAAGATGGGGATGATAGATATCTATCACCCATCTTGAGGGGGAGTGTTGGACAGTATATGGGCTGCATTACTGTCCAACACAAGATCCACTTCACAAATAAGTAATGTCTTTCGTACGGTGTCACCGAAGTCTAGTCCTGAAATGCACTCATACATCAAAAGCAGCTGCTGCAATTCATGCTGGAATTCACTTGAAGAAGGAACCACCATGGAGGGTAATGAAATTCCTCCTCCCACTGCTGGAATTTTTCCAACACCTAGGAAATTGCTTCAGTGCCAGAAACACCTTCTGCAATCTATCAACTGCAGAAAACAGTAAAAAAACATTCATCAATATTATAACATTTATATAAAAACTCCAGAACTCATAGTAAATGCGCAAAGGAAGAAAAAACAATACATTCTGCAATATTTTGCCAGTACCTGCCTATGTGTCATCCACTCGTGCAGCCTCCTTTCATGCGGTGTCACCGAAGTATAGTCTCTTTCTACATGTAAACACAAAATAAGCTAAAGTTAACAAATCCAGTTTCAGATAACCATAAAGCCCCAAAACCCTTATAAATATTGGGTCAGGCAAAGGGATACCATTTCAGCCTAGAGTGGAGAATCGAGGGAATTTTTCCAACACCTATGGAATTGCTTCGGTGCGAGAAACACCTTCTACAATCTATCAACTGCAGAAAACAGTAAAAAACATTCATCAATATTATAACATTTATATAAATACTCCAGAACTCATAGTAAATACGCAAAGGTAGAAAAAACAATACATTCTGCAATATTTGCCAGTACCTGCCTATGTGTCATCTGTTAGTGATGTATAGACCCCTTTACTATATATTTCCAGTGTATGAGGGCTTCCCTGCATATTGTATCACCTGTACATGTACTGGCCTTTGGCCCACAGTGAATACTAGTTGCTCATTCACAACATGGTATCAGAGCACTCGTGTAGCCTCCTTTCGTGCGGTGTCACCGAAGTATAGTCTCTTTGTACATGTAAACACAAAATAAGCTAAAGTTAACAAATCCAGTTTCAGATAACCATAAAGCCCCACAACCTATATAAATATTGGGCCAGGCAAAGGGATACCATTTCGGCCTAGAGTGGACAATCAAGGGAATTTTTCCAACACCTAGGCAGTTGCTTCGGTGCCAGAAAAACCTGCTGCAATCTATCAACTGCAGAAAACAGTAAAAAAACATTCAACAATATTATAACATTTATATAAATACTCCAGAACTCATAGTAAATGCGCAAAGGAGGAAAAAACAATATATTCTGCAATATTTGCCAGTACCTGCCTATGTGTCATCCTTTCGTGCATCCTCCTTCCTGCGGTGTCATCCTTCCCTCCCCGGATCCTCTGGTGTAAATCTGACCCCAACTCAAGCCTACCCATGGCACTTGTATGTTCACCACGATCACAACAGACAACCTGAGTTCCGAACAACAGAAGAATAAGGAGGTATCTTCTAAACATTTATGGTGAAAGAAACTCAATTTGATAAGTTAAACAAAGGACGCAAGCATGACATGAGCAGCAAAAACTTAAAATATTTGCAGTTTAAGATGATTTAGAAACGAGAAGAGCGAGAGAGGAACTTGCCTGCAGCAGGAAGATAAACTCTATTTTCCAACTTTCACAGTACAATTTAGCTCTACTGCTTCACTGTTTTGGGCTGACCTGGGCGAGCCATCACCCGGGTCAGCTCCACTGCTGCTGCCTTGTAGACCAATTTAGCTCTACATGCTTATTTTCCCACTTCCAAGGATTAATCCTAGGCAAAGGGATCCCTCGAGCTTAGGCTTTTGTAGTGTTGAGCCTTTCATGCGATGTCACCGAAGTATAGTGTATATGTACATGTAACACAAAATAAGCTAAAGTAAACGAATTCAGTCTATATGTACATGTAACACAAAATAAGCTAAAGTTAACAAATTCGTGAATCTCTGCTATCACCCAATCCCCACAAAACCCCATCCCCAATCCACTAGGTAGGGGTAGAGTATTGGGGATTGAAAAAATTACACTGAAATTTGGGGAAAAGTGGGGATTAAACTTGCTCATACTCTAGCACCAAACATGTATTGGGGATAAGTGGGGATTTGAAGTTTGGAGCGGATTATCCCCGCTAATCACCACTAAAACTCTAGTACCAAACAAGCCCTTATAAATATTGGGTCAGGCAAAGGGATAAAATTTCGGCCCATGGTGGAGAATCGATGGAACTTTTCCAACACAATCTCCTAGGCCGTTTCTGCGTTGACACCGGAAACAGCTGCTGCAATTTATCCACTACAGAAAAATGTACAAAAACATTCATCAGTATTATAACATTTATATAAATAGAACAGAACTCGTAGTAAATGTGCAAAGGAAGGACAAAACAATACATTCCAGTACCTGCCTCTTCCTTTAGTGCAGCCTCCTTGCGTCTTGTGTCAACACCACTTGAGAATGAAGGCATCTTGTTAGGGTCAGGAAATTCCACCTCCCATTAGGTGTATATAAAGCCTCCTCCTTTCGTGCAGCCTCCTTTCGTGCGGTGTCACCGAAGTATAGTCTCTTTGTACATGTAAACACAAAATAAGCTAAAGTTAACAAATCTAGTTTCATTTATGGTAACATTTATGGTGAAAGAAAACTCAATTTCATAGTTAGTCAACGGACGCAAGCATGACATGAGCACCAAAACATAAAGATTTGCAGTTTAAGATAATTTAGAAACGAGAAGAGCGAGTGAGAAAGGAAGATAAACTTCATTTACCTACTTTCACAGTCCAATTTAGCTCTACTGCTTCACTGTTTTGGGCTGACATGGCGAGCCATCCCCTCGCTCAGCTCCGCTGCTGCTGCCTTACAGACCAATTTAGCTCTAGATGCTTCTTTGCCCGCTTCGAAGGATTTATCCTAGGCAAAGGGATCCCTCAAGCTTGGGCTTTTGTAGCGTTGAGCCTTTCGTGCGATATCACCGAAGTATAGTCTATATGTACACGTAAGCACAAAATAAGCTAAAGTTAACAAATCCAGTTTTAGATCTACTGCAGCAGGAAGATAAACTCTATTTTCTTACTTTCACAGTCCAATTTAGCTCTATTGCTTCACTTTATAGAATCCTGAACTAGAACCTCAACTTAGATAGAAAAAATTATGTCTCGTATATTTGACAATTTGGCATATAACATAATCAACCCTCCAGAATGTATGTTTGTTCTCAGATCGGCACTTAATTGCCTTGGGTGAGAATTATAGTATAAACTCAATGAAGTATCTACTAGTGCTATCAATAAACCTTCTAATGACCAAGAAAATGTAGATTTGTATTTGCAGCAGGTTTCCGATCTGCCATAATCAAGCACAAAAAAGCACAACAGGCGACCCTAAAAAAACTAACATCAACTTGCAGGAAACAAAAACAGAGTAAACTTAGATATATTGAAACCCTACATCATCTGCACGATGGCCAAACCAAAAGAACTACCTTGGATTTGGCGAGAGGTCGGGGACGTCGTCCTCGGGTACAGATGGTTCCGAGATGGAAACCGGCCCGCTGTTAGACGCACCCTGGAACGAAAGATCCAACGACGAGTGCTTCAGCATCGTCTTCCTCCTCGTCTCCCGATACACCGTCTGCTCGGCATCAGAAGATCTGGCAGAGGATGAGACAACAGAGAAGGAAGAGCCGCGGTGCAATCTTAACGCTGGATGCGTTCTCTCCAGGCGAAAATATCTTGGCTGGGGATAGGTATCGCTCCAGTACTCTACGACATCGCCGCTGTCTCCGCAGCCGCCGTGTCTCCTCCAGATGGGGGAGAAGAGAGTTAGTGCTGAACTGGGGTCTCGGGATGCTCAGGGCCAGGGGCTTAGGTACTGGGTAGCAGTGGGGAGAAATTTACAGATAGCCCCGTTATAGTTGCACAAAATACATACATATTTTTGCACCTATAACCCCACATTTTGGGGTATTACGTGCATTTCTCTTTAGCAGGGTTTAGGTTTGCGATTTCCGGAGCTTTGGGGTGTTTTTTGTGGGTAAAATAGGAACTTTTTTCTCATTAGTAGGGTTTAAGGTTAGAAGTTGAGGGAGTGTGCATTGAAGTCAATGGTAATGTGCATTGAACACTTGGTTACAGTATGTGTAATAAAATGTAAAAATAAAAGAATGGCTAGGGAAAGACCTAGAAGGGTCGAGAGCTGCATTTAATCGGACGATGGGATTACAAATTACACCATAGAGTATGTCAACATAAACACAAAATACAATCAAGTGCTTAGCGTTTACTGTAAAATGTCCATTTAGGTGATATGTTGAATATTTCTCAAGTTTTGCAATATATGTGAACTTGTATTGAATTTTAACCAGTTTTACTCAATTTTGAATTGTATGTTCTTTAAAGTTTGTCATGAATTTTGGGAGAAAATAGGCAGATGTTACCATGGTAGGTTGTTGTGCTCCATGCATGACAAAACTACAAAGAAAAGATCAACCATTTGTACGAATGGCGAAGCCCGTGAATTGGGGTGAACTAGTCATCCTAGCTAATGCATGTGGTGTAGTGTGCAAACCAACTAGTCCCAATGATTCTTGCGGACACGTGGCGATGTACTTTTTTGTGAAAACAACCTTAGACATTTTTAAAGTTACATGTCACATTGTTATTAATTTACCCAGTCGTGCCAACCTAGGTAAAGCAATAACAAGGTCAGATGTAACTTTGAAATGTTTTTTTTTTGAAAATATGCATCCCATTTGTCTGCGCCATAATCACTGGGATTAGCTAGCTTTGCACAATACAACAAGTATTAGCATTACTTCACCCCATTTCGCAAGAAGTGGGACTAATTTCCACCTACCGAACAACTTCCAGGACTAGGGGTGTATTTAGCTCTTATTATTACAAATGTATCTCGTGTTAAGGGAACTTTTTTGAAATTTAACAAGCAAATACTTCTCTTCCCGGAATGTGCATAATCAGATGGCGTGTTTATGATGGCCGGTCTGGGAGTATATAGCTAGGTAGTAGGTAGCCTAGTAGACCAAGTTTTAGAGATAGAGAGAGAGAGAGGATTTGTAACGTGTGAGGTTTTGAGTGGATGGAAAATTTCCCGCGAAACAAGTGCAATGCAATCCTAAGGATTCAGCCATATGAATCAAAAGGTGCACATAGCAAAAATTCATATAATGATGACAATACTTCAAAACTGCTATAGGATTCCACTGGATCAAAAAATAAACCTGCACAAATTACTCGTTTTATCTGTCTTTTGCACAAAACACCAACTATACATGTAATGATTTGTAGCATAGAGGTCCAAATGTAGAAATTAGCAGGTTAACCCCTTCAATTTATCTTGTAACACTGCATTTACTTCTATATATTATATCAAAATTTCCCATATTATGTATGTTGTAATTTTTCAGCTACTTTATTTTTTAAACTTTTAAGAAAATTTTAAAAATTTCATCAAATTCGCCTAAATTTAAGAAAACTGATAACTCTTAGATCTCATCTACATGCTAAAAAAACTAAACGGGTGTTCTAAATTATTTGAACTTCCGCATATCAATTTGTTAGCATGGATGCCACATCACCATTGACGTGTGGGCCACAATTGTCAGATTTGTTATTAAGAAGCTTAATTACAATCCTAGATATGGACCTCTCCACACGGACTATATATATAGTTTGTGTTTTGTTTAAAAGATAGGTAAAGTGATTAACCACTGCCAGTAGCCTCTCCGAATTTTGCACTTCTTGTTTTTTAGCTAGTTTTTCTTGAATATTTTTTATTTTCTAGGTTTGTTTGATTTTTTGAATTCTAAATTCCATCTTTTTTTGAAATTTAGGAATTTTCATTTCATTTTAGAATTTAAAAATTTTAATGATATTTTTTAAAAAGTGTTTTCAAAACAATAGCAAGATGTGGATTTCCTCGAAATTTTAATTTTGTTTGACTTTTAAATTTATTTCACTTTTTACATTTTCTAAAATTTTCAATTTTATTTATTTTTTAGTTTTTTGAATTTCCTTTGAATTTTGTTTTTTAAAACGCTTAAGGGGGTTGATATGATACTAATATTAATAGGAACTATAATTGCATAAGGGCAGCTTTATTAAAAAGAAATTAGAAATTAAGCGTGTTTGGGTTGGAGCAATTTGAGGATGTGTGACCTAGTGGGAATTAAGTCATCATTTCGTTGACCCCACCCACCAACCCCTCCCGCTGACCCTACACCACGCCACCTTCCAAAGACCCCACACACCACCAAACTCTCGACGATCCCACCCCATCTTCCGTCGACCACACACCCCACGATGTGAAACTTTCAAAAAATAGGGAACTTCCAAAAAATGATGTGAATCTTTCAAAAAAAAAGAAGTGATCTTCTTCCAAAAAATGAACTTTCAAAAATGTAATGAACTTTGAAAAAATCAAGTGAACTTCCCAAAAAAATTGAGTGAACTTCCAAAATTAATAAGTGAACTTCAAAAAATATAAATGAAATTCTAAAAAAATATAAAGTGAACTTCGAAATAGGGAAATTTTAAAAAATGATCATTAAACTTCCAAAACAGTAAAGTGAACTTATTCCAAAAATGAAGTGCTTTTTTTTTAAATGTGAAATTCCTAAAAAGTGGAGTGAACTTTCCAGAAAGTGTTGGTGGAGGTGGGTTAATTTGTCGGTTGAGTGGGTAAGTCGGGTTTAGAATATCTATTCTAGAACCTCTTCGTTTATTTTTAGGGTTTATGGTTTAGGGTTTACTTTTAGTATCGTGTTGCTAAGGATTTGAACCAATGTTTGATTTACATGAGTCTGGTACCACGTGGAATTGTTACTGCTAGCATGATCTATATGGTATGTAAGATTCAACAAACGGATCAATCTGTAAGTGGAAGGAAAATCTATATATTTAGCTAAAGTCCTGAGCCAACCGATTTCATTGTGATTCGTGCACATCAGTTGCAAGTCGGATTGCATACGAGTTTTTTTAGGGGGTTGCAAGTGGGGGGTTCGCATCTGAGACTTTTTTAGTTGCAAATGGGAATGCAACTAAGAAAAATGCTCCCACTTTAACCAGAGATTATTTTTGGTTGAAAATGGGAATATGCAATGGTTTGAATGTGTGCCAAAATCTCGTGAAGTGGAACGGCTGGACGACCCAATATTAATATATATAGCCATTGCTCGGTGGAAACATGTTTGCATGCATGTGGGGTGGAGAACGAAACAAACTGACCTATGCATGTTAATTTGCATGCAGGTGATGCGGTGGAAAACGAAGCAAATGGGAATGCAACTAAGAAAAATTCTCCCACTAAGTTTCACCATAGGGAATAGCATATAATTGGAGAGTAATTGGAGGAGGGTTACTTCTTCTAATTAAATAAATGCACGTAGCTTAGGAAGAATTTTTAGCGTCCAATGAGAAATTGTTTGGTGGTGATGCAAAAATAGCCTTTTAATTGAAGGAGGTAGTACCAAATTCCCATTCATTCTTCGACATCCATCTACACTCTTCCTCACTCATTCCGCAACAATCCCTCCCACCCCCACCCCCTCCCCCTCCACACACACACATACTCAGTAGCTCTACCTCCCACGCATGGACGCCGGGAACCATACGGAGACCCATCACATCACTGCCCATGGCACCACGACTCTGGAAGTTGTCTACACCAATGAAGAAGCTACTGTGGAGCGAATCCTAGCCATGTATGAGAAATGGCTCAAGAAGGAGAAGAATAGGTTCGTTGGACTCGACCTCGAGTACACCCCACGTAGCACGTGCAAGTGACAAGAGATGTCCGTCGTGCAAATCGCCATGCGGCAGCATGTCCTCGTGTACCACTATAGCAGTTCCTTCAAACATTGTCCGGCTCTGAACAATTTTTTTGAGCGCAAGGGTATTACTTTCGCGAGCGTTGACACTAGGAATGACAAGGTCATGCTTGCCCGTGCCAAGATGCATATTCCAGAGCTGTACCACGTCGACATCCAAGATATATTCAAGAGCCGGGTAGGAATGGCTAATCTAGCAGAGGCCATCATCGACGGGTCCTACAAGAACATGAAGACAAAGTTCTCATCTGACAAGCATGACTTATGGGGGACTAAGCCACTCTCCCCGATGCACCTCGAGTACGCATCAAAAGACGGGTACGTGAGCTACGAGTTGTACCGTAGGACCCTTGCCCTCGAGTTGTAATTATGTAGAAATATAAGTGCATGTGTGTCTATTCTATGGTGACCACTAGTATGAGTATGTCAATTTCATGTGAAGGAACTGGTCCAGAATGTAATTTAGCAAATTATGTATGGAGCTTTCAGAAATACTCATGGTGATCATGGGTTTGCAAAAAAAACGTACAATACTAATCTAGGTGGCCATTCGATTGGTAAAATTCTCATGCTAATTCGCATCGGATCCTTACCACTACTACTACGGTCAGGAAATGGTCAAACACACGCGCAAACACGAGCAAGAACATTAGTACTACCTCCATCCCGGTTTACAGGACCTACGTGTATACCAAGATCATTAATTTTACTAATGTAATATAAATTTTGCACTATAAAAATTATACCATTAGAAAGTATAACATCTAAACTTTCTAATAATATGTATTTTGTAGTATATATCTTGTGTTATGTTGGTTAAATTAGCAACCTAGAGATACGCGCAAGACCTGTAAACCGGGACGGAGGGAGTACATCATCTGCACAACGGGCCATAAATGTATCCTCTCCTCTCGGGCAGAGCAGATACGGCAGGGGTCACATCGTAGTGG